>NC_138305.1:11865000-12320000 GCF_965601325.2 Salmo salar
GGTAGACACCTCGATACAACACCACTGCACTGAATGATAGGGTTTTCGGACCTGGCCTATATAGCCTAATATCTAATTGCCTTTTGCTGTTCAGCTCCAGGTTTGAAACTAAGTTGAACGATATGCACGTAGAGATGCTATAAGTCATGTAATTCTACGGATATGTGGACCTGTCTGGACTATACTCTCTATTCTGACTGCCGCTTCCTGTTCCTCTCCCAGGCACCATCAACAACCAGCAGTACCAGATCTTCAACCTGACCTCTCTCACCAAGTCAGAGGCCGTCCTGTCGGCCACGCTCCACTACTACATAGGAGACCTCCAGAACAGCACCAGGCACC
This sequence comes from Salmo salar, assembly GCF_965601325.2. NCBI lineage: Eukaryota > Metazoa > Chordata > Actinopteri > Salmoniformes > Salmonidae > Salmo > Salmo salar. Next base: position 11,865,343 of record NC_138305.1, read on the forward strand.
CAGGCTGCACCAACACCATCAAGCCCAGGCCCAAGAGCTGTGGTGCTCCGTCCCCATCCCTGTCCCGCCACGGCCCCAGGAGACACAGCCACGTCCAGATGGGTGTGTGGAGCTTCGCCTCAGTGGATAACCATACCAGGACTTTGGGCCACTTTGTAATCAACATGTCTACACTATACAGGGACTTCATCTCTTGGCAGTGGAAGGACGTCACCCAGGTGGTGAACCAGGTCAAGCATCATGATGAGCTGCTGATCGGGATAGACGTGGCATCCCAGCCTGGACCCAGGCCCTGGAAGAAGCTCCTCTCAGACCGCTTTCCTTACATCCTGGTCTACGCCAACGATTCGACCATCTCCGAACCTGAGAGCGTGTTGTCGACACTACAGAGTCATCAGAGGCATCAAACCACGATGACCACGGAAGAAGGGGCATTCGCCTCCGGCTTCCATAAACTGGGGCTGCACGCTCGGAATAGCACCGCCGCTCAACAACAGACGCCTCGTCACAGACGCCGGCGCTCGACTAGCGTCCTCCTCCCGCTCCAGAACAACGAGTTACCGGGGCCGGAGTACCCGTATGAGACGATGGGCTGGGACGAGAACAGCCCCTACGAACCGCTGGAGAACAAGCAGGTCCGTCGGCCGAGGAAAAAGACGCGTGGTAAGAGCCAGAGGCACGACGGTAAGATGCCCCTGCTGCAGTTTGACGAGCAGACGATAAAGAAGGCTCGTAAGAAGCAGTGGAACGAACCACGGAACTGTGCTCGTCGCTACCTGAAGGTGGACTTTGCAGACATTGGCTGGAGCGAGTGGATTATATCTCCCAAGTCTTTTGATGCCTACTACTGCTCAGGGTCATGCCAGTTCCCCATGCCTAAGGTATGTCTTCATGCTTCATGGCATCGGGTTTATGAACTGATATACGCTGAGTGTAAAAAAAACATTAAGGAAACCTGCTCTTTCCGGAGGGGATTTTGAAAGGTGTCCTTAATGTTTTGCAAAGATGAACCTACAAAGAGAACCATCAATAAATGGTAAATAGGATATATATATATATATATATTAGGGCTGTGGCGATTATGGAATTTATTTATTTTTGTTCATAATTATCAGTTATACGATAACTGTGCCAGCCCTAATATATACAGTATATTTAAGTAATATAGCCCTGGGGGTGTGGTATACCGCCAATATACCACGGCCAATATAGCCCTGGGGGTGTGGTATACCGCCAATATACCACGGCTAATATAGCCCTAGGGGGTGTGGTATATGGCCAATATACCACGGCCAATATAGCCCTGGGGGTGTGGTATACCGCCAATATACCACGGCTAATATAGCTCTAGGGGGTGTGGTATACCGCCAATATACCACGGCTAATATAGCTCTAGGGGGTGTGGTATATGGCCAATATACCACGGCCAATATAGCCCTGGGGGTGTGGTATACCGCCAATATACCACGGCTAATATAGCCCTAGGGGGTGTGGTATATGGCCAATATACCACGGCCAATATAGCCCTGGGGGTGTGGTATACCGCCAATATACCACGGCTAATATAGCTCTAGGGGGTGTGGTATACCGCCAATATACCACGGCTAATATAGCTCTAGGGGGTATGGTATACCGCCAATATACCACGGCTAATATAGCCCTAGGGGGTGTGGTATACGGCCAATATACCACGGCTAATATAGCCCTAGGGGGTATGGTATACGGCCAATATACCACAGCTAATATAGCCCTAGGGGGTGTGGTATATGGCAATATACCACGGCTAATATAGCCCTAGGGGGTGTGGTATATGGCCAATATACCACGGCTAATATAGCCCTGGGGGTATGGTATATGGCCAATATACCACAGCTAATATAGCCCTAGGGGGTGTGGTATATGGCAATATACCACGGCTAAGGGCTGTTCTTAGGCACGACGGAACACATTCATAAACTGGCTGGTTCGAGCCCTGAATGCTGATTGGCTGAGAGCCGTGGTGATATCAGACTATATACCACGGTTATGACAAAACATGTATTTTTACGGCTCTAATTACGTTGGTAACCAGTTTATAATAGCAATAAGGCACCTCGGGGGTTTGTGGTATATGGCCAATATACCATGGCTAAGGGCTGTGTCCAGGCATTCCGCGTTGCGTCGTGCTTCAGAACAGCCGTTACCTGTGGTATATTGGCCATATACCACAACTCATACCGTGGCATTGTTGAATACTTGTTTCTGATTGGCTTGAAGGGAATTCTACAGTGTGCATTATTTCCCTATATCTCACAGCATATCAGCACGGTAGAATTCAATGGTTATAGAAGTTCATTCTTAAATGTTCTATGTTTGAGCTGCTTCTTGAAAGCAAAAGTTTAATTGAAAACATTACTGGTATTGTTGAATTAGATTTTCATAATAGCAAGCTAAGACTGATGTTTTGGTTAGCTAAACTAGCAAGTCTGTATGTTTAGCAAGTAGCCTGGCGGGTAGGAGCATTGGGCCAGTAACCAAAAGGTTGCTGGATTGAATCCCTGAGCTGGCGAGGTAAAAATCCGATGACATGGATTTCGAAAAAGACAGCCACACACATCTCTCTGATTCAGAGGGGTTTGGGTTAAATGCAGAAGACACATTTCAGTTGAAGACATTCAGTTGTATAACTGACTAGGTATCCCCCCTTTCCTTAGTTACCACGGCAACTACTGTCGCTATCTAGTAAACTTGCTAGCTACTTCAGTGGATGTTGAACATATTTCTAGCAGCAAATGTGTTAAATTATAGCCATGATATAAAAGGGATAATCAATTCGGCTCTATGCGTTCTCTGCAACTCCGTGGAAGGTCAGTTCCACTCCGCTAGAAATTAAATTATATTTAATTTCTTCCCGGGAAGGGACTTCCTATGTGTACATGCACCCCAAAACATCTATGAGCCTAACAGACCCGGCACTGGAAGTTGTGCTACCTTAGGTATGATATGATAAAGGATGCAGTGGTGAGTGTCAAAACTGTCAGATGTTATAAAACGAAGTGTGCTATGATGAATTGTGTCCAAGGGCTTCTGAACACTGGTAGCTGTATTCATGTATATAATATCAGCGTAATCTATAACAGGAATAAATGTAGACTGAATTATCTGTTTTCTACTGAAAGGCCCTGAAAGGCCCTGTTCCTATAGAAGACCAACTGAACGCTTAATTTCTTAACTAACTCGTCAGCGTGCTTTTTAAATGATAGCTTTTCGTCAATCCAAATTACCAGATATTTATTGTCGGGGACACGATCATTGGGGGCACCATCTAACGTACTTCTGCACAAATCATCAGTTACAATATTACATGATTTGGAAAATAACATGTACTTGGTTTTACCAGCATTTAGTACCAACTTTAGGTTAACCAAGGCTTTCTGCAAGCTAGTAAAAACAGATTGAAGAGTCAACAGAGCCTGAGCTACCATAGGGACAGTAGCGTATACAACAGTGATGTCTGCGTACAGATTAAAATGACAGTTTTGTACAGATAGACCAATTCTATTAATGTAAATAGTGAAAAGAACTGGACCAAGAATCAAACCCTGTGGGACACCTTTTGTTTTGTCTTAACATCCTTATTTAACGCCAAGACACTGTGTTCTGTCTTTTAAATAATTCTCAAACCAGCTACAAGCAGCCTGATCTAAGCCAATCGTAGGGAGTTTCTGAATAAGTAAGGTGTGATCCACAGTGTGAATATCTTGGACAGGTCAATGAAGAGGGCAGCACAGTGTTGAATGCCTTGGACTGGTCAATGAAGAGGGCAGCACAGTGTTGAATGCCTTGGACAGGTCAATGAAGAGGGCAGCACAGTGTTGAATGCCTTGGACAGGTCAATGAAGAGGGCAGCACAGTGTTGAATGCCTTGGACAGGTCAATGAAGAGGGCAGCACAGTGTTGAATGCATTGGACAGGTCAATGAAGAGGGCAGCACAGTGTTGAATGCCTTGGACAGGTCAATGAAGAGGGCAGCACAGTGTTGAATGCCTTGGACAGGTCAATGAAGAGGGCAGCACAGTGTGAATGCCTTGGACAGGTCAATGAAGAGGGCAGCACAGTGTTGAATGCCTTGGACAGGTCAATGAAGAGGGCAGCACAGTGTTGAATGCATTGGACAGGTCAATGAAGAGGGCAGCACAGTGTTGAATGCCTTGGACAGGTCAATGAAGAGGGCAGCACAGTGTTGAATGCATTGGACAGGTCAATGAAGAGGGCAGCACAGTGTTGAATGCCTTGGACAGGTCAATGAAGAGGGCAGCACAGTGTTGAATGCCTTGGACAGGTCAATGAAGAGGGCAGCACAGTGTGAATGCCTTGGACAGGTCAATGAAGAGGGCAGCACAGTGTTGAATGCCTTGGACAGGTCAATGAAGAGGGCAGCACAGTGTTGAATGCATTGGACAGGTCAATGAAGAGGGCAGCACAGTGTTGAATGCCTTGGACAGGTCAATGAAGAGGGCAGCACAGTGTTGAATGCCTTGGACAGGTCAATGAAGAGGGCAGCACAGTGTTGAATGCATTGGACAGGTCAATGAAGAGGGCAGCACAGTGTTGAATGCCTTGGACAGGTCAATGAAGAGGGCAGCACAGTGTTGAATGCCTTGGACAGGTCAATGAAGAGGGCAGCACAGTGTTGAATGCCTTGGACAGGTCAATGAGGAGGGCAGCACAGTGTTGAATGCATTGGAGAGGTCAATGAAGAGGGCAGCACAGTGTTGAATGCCTTGGACAGGTCAATGAAGAGGGCAGCACAGTGTGAATGCCTTGGACAGGTCAATGAAGAGGGCAGCACAGTGTTGAATGCCTTGGACAGGTCAATGAAGAGGGCAGCACAGTGTTGAATGCATTGGAGAGGTCAATGAAGAGGGCAGCACAGTGTTGAATGCCTTGGACAGGTCAATGAAGAGGGCAGCACAGTGTGAATGCCTTGGACAGGTCAATGAAGAGGGCAGCACAGTGTTGAATGCCTTGGACAGGTCAATGAAGAGGGCAGCACAGTGTTTCTTCATATTTAAAAACATTCTGACATCATTTAAAACCAAAGAAGTATCAGAGATGGTACTATATCCTGGTCTGAACCCTGACTGGTTTACATTCAGACGATATGTAGCAGTATCAGAGATGGTAATATATCCTGGTCTGAACCCTGACTGGTTTACATTCAGACGATATGTAGCAGTATCAGAGATGGTACTATATCCTGGTCTGAACCCTGACTGGTTTACATTCAGATGATATGTAGCAGTATCAGAGAAAGCTGTAATAAGCAGGGACCAAGCATATCATCCCCAGTAGATTATTTAACATCAAATCATAAATAGTTGTTCCAATACATCAGACGTAGACAGTTGCTCCAGAGAGTACAAGGATTCACTGGGGGGTTTGTCTGGTCCTCTATCAAGTCGACTAGCGTCTGGGAGAGGAACGAAAAGTTTACTGACTGACCTGGGGGTCTATTAAACCAAGGTTTCATTCAAACAAAAAAAACGGCGGACATAAAAAAAAAAATTCATTAATGATGTCAGATTTCAGTATAACTTGTTTGGGTAGGGAAGGAGAGGAATTTCCACGTTTTAGCGCCTTAACTGTTTTAGATGGACCACCAGCAGAGTCTGCGATAGAACTTAGGAAGTATCTTGATTTAACCTTTTTTACTAAGGACGTGCATTTACTTCTCAGTTGCCTGAAAATCTGCCAGTCCACAACAGCATCAGTTAGTGTAGCTTTGGCCTAGGCATGATTTATTTTTCTAAAGATATCTGAGAGTTCTGTAGAAAACCAGGGATTTTATCTATTTTTTTAGTCTATAGCGTTTAAAAGAAGCGTATTTATCTGCCAGTAATATAATAATAGATGAGAAATGCTCAAGAGCTAATTCAGGGTCAGGTATACACTAAATGATGTCAGGTATACACTTAATGAGGTCAGGTATACACTTGATGAGGTCAGGTATACCCTTGATGAGGTCAGGTATACACTTAATGAGGTCAGGTATACACTTGATGAGGTCAGGTATACACTTAATGAGGTCAGGTATGCACTAATGATACGGGGATCAGAATTACTCTGTCTAGTATCTTTAACACAAGCTATAGGACAATGATCACTAAGGTCACTTGCAAACACACCAGAATACATGTACTTATGGAGGGTATTTGTGAGAATTAAATCTAATAATGAAGATCTATCTAGATTTGTCACATTTAACCGAGTGGGTTTTGTGATTAGCTGGGTTAGATTAAGATCAAGACAAATGTTCTTAAAGTCATCTGAGATCGGTGTCAGCCAGTCCAGGTTGAAGTCACCTAAGACCACCAGTTCAGCTATGATCTGAGATCGGTATCAGCCAGTCCAGGTTGAAGTCACCGAAGACCATCAGTTCAGATGATAGAAAAGGTTTTAAATGCTCAGCTATGATACTAATCACATCAACTAAAGCAGCAGGAGGCCTATACACTCCAGCAACAAATACATGCATATGTTGGCTCATGGTCATATCTAAAACCAAGATTTAACATTTCTGGTGTATAGTGATATTAAGAGCACATGATGCTACAAAAGTGGATTTCACATACATCACCACCCCTCCAACTTTTCTCTGCCTATCACATCTAAAAAATATTGTAATTAGCAATGTCAATGTCCTTATCCATGATCAAACCATTTAACCAAGTCTCTGACAAAAACAAGAATGTCTGTGTTCGTGTCATGCATCCAGATATCATAAAGTCAATTTTTGACATCATACTTCGCACATTTAAATGTAACAAACCCAGCCCTTTGCAGACTTAAAAACAACAGAGGTATCCATTTTTACCCTAACCAGATCCTTGATCATTAAGTAAGTCAGGGCATTTTATAGAAATATAAATTAGATTATCAAAGCTTGGCCTCGATGGGCCTGCGGCTGCATCTATTTGGTGGCTGTTTAAATCCTATTGAAATTAAAACAGGGATAATGTAGATTTCCTTGACTCGACTAGAGTATTTAACATCAGAAACTGTTTGATGTGTCATGATGGTTGGGATAACCTGGGTAGAGTGAGTGCTGGTTATTGCCCCTCCGTCTCTCAGAGCAGCGTTAAAATGACCTTGCAATGTATAAGCCCCGAGATAGTTTGGGTGAATTCCATCTTCTTTGTAGAATATTTTCTCTTTCCAGTGTCAAAGTTATCAATAGACAACATTGAAAGTGTTACAATAACTCTTTAGCCAGACCTGAAGTGATAGACAGCTACTGAATCTACCGAAATTGTTTTCTCTCAGCTATTAGTCGGCAGAACAGAACATAAAAACGGCCCAATTCATAGGCCTATGCTACAAATTAAACACTTTTTAACACGTCTGGTTAGTAGGCTATATAATCAGTTCAATGTCAATAATGTCAAAAACATATCCTAATATTTTGGGATTACACTGATAAAATCACCAATGTCTGTTAAATACATTTTATTTATATGTCTTTGTGCATTGTTGGTTCGGGAAAAACTGTTTGTAATCAAGAGAAAATGTTGCTCTGAAAAAGTCTCAAAAGAAAAATTGCTAATCAAAATATAAGTTTCAGAGAAGAATGGACAGAGAAATAATCACTCTTACCATATTTTTTTGCAATGTCAAACCAGAGTGTCTTGTTGGCAACAAAACGGTTGCCATATTTGCAAATAATGAAATATTAGACATCCTTATGGATCTAAGCATGGGACTTCAAAAGTTACCTTTCCATCCAGACAGAGGCTCAAACGACGCAGAAAAATGTAAGCTTCAACCACTGGCTAAATTAATATGGACAGAATAGCAAAGTTGAATAGCGAATATTGAAGGCCTCAGTTCAGCTTCAGAATGTCACAGAGACTTATCAATATATCTCCATATGCTTCAGAGTCATGACTTTTGTGGGCCATTTTAAAGTTTGTTTTGTAGCATATGGCATCACAGAGTTAAACATTGTTATAGAACGCTTTATATTGTCTGGATACTTTTTATTTATTTATTTATTTCAAAATAAAAAAAGTAACAATGGATCTCCTTTTTGCCCTTTTCTTTAACAAAGGGTATGGCGTACCCTCACTCAATTTGAGCCCTGGTTTTAACCAAACCCACCGAGCCCTTCCCAGACAAGTCGGTATTTATTAAGGAATGCATGGCGACAGTATTTGAGGATTTGGCTATACCAACAAATTCATGGCTAGCATAAATGCCTCTGTCAAACACACCTGTTCTTTTTTTAATAGGAAGAAATAGGCTCCAACAACGCACTTTTTTAGTTTTTTTTGTTAACGAAGTCAACTTAAAATGAAGATAATTGTTGAAATGAATTTCTTTCAGCTCCATTTGCTGTTCCACTGGTTTGATTATGTCGCTCCAAAGCGTCTACTCTTTCTACCGCAGAGTATGTTATCAGCCTTTATGGAGCGCCGCAGCGCTGCGTCTCTGCCAACAGCACCGCTGCTTATCAAATCAAATTGTATTGGTATTTTTTTTTTTTTTGCAGATGTTATTGCGGGTGTAGCGAAATGCTTGCCATGGGGCGGCAGCAGCGATCACCTAAATAGTCATCATGCCACTGGGTGAGAGGAGTTATCATTGTTTTTGGACAGAATATTGTGAGGTGTTTTGTGTTGTTGGATGTGCGTCTTTGTCAGTTTAGCTCGGGGGGTGGGGGCTAATCATAGAATTATATTTACAATCCTTATTAATTCAATAGCATCTCTGTGGGCGGCTGCCTAATCCTGCCTAACGGGCAGGCCGGCTGTGAGAACTAATCACATAATTATATTTACAATCCCTATTAATTCAATAGCATCTCTGTGGGCCGAGTCATAAAGAATTGTCATTGAACTTTTAAAATGTATGACCTTTTATTGTGGCATAAAACACAACCAGTCATGACGTTTTCATGTGATTGTCAAACAATCAATTTCAAAGGTTTTTTTACTAGGCAACAGGCTCACGTTCATCCACTCCCAACATATCTCCAGCCTCCAAACAGCGGCGAATAGAAAGAGACAAAACACCAGGAAGTGTAATGACATGGGGATTGTGATTAGGTCAGAACTAACGCCTCTATGTGTCTGTCACTCATCTCTGCCTTGGCAACATTTCAGTGTCCTCGGTGAACCACATAGCAGTTTGGAGCGTAGACTTTACTTTTTCAGGTCCAGTCACTCACGTTTCATGCCTCTGACGCCGTAATGATAATGTTGTGATAGCCTACAGTTTTCTTGACATTTTTGGTTTAAATTATTGGCTCCTGTTTAACCGGTACGGCGTATCCCCACTATGTTTAACCGGGACGGCGTAACCCTCACTATGTTTAACCGGTACGGCGTACCCCCACTATGTTTAACCGGTGCAGCGTACCCCCACTATGTTTAACCGGTACGGCGTACCCTCACTATGTTTAACCGGTACGGCGTAACCCTCACTATGTTTAACCGGTGCGGCGTACCCCCACTATGTTTAACCGGGACGGCGTACCCCCACTATGTTTAACCGGGACGGCGTACCCCCACTATGTTTAACCGGTGCAGCGTACCCCCACTATGTTTAACCGGTGCAGCGTACCCCAACTATTTATTTTGCCTGGACGCTTTACGGTACCACCTTACTTTCTCCCTTGTATACGTAACCGGTGTAAAATGGCTAGCTAGATTGCGAAGTGCACGCTAATAGCGTTTCAATCGGTGACGTCACTCGCTCGGAGACCTTGAAGTAGTTGTTCCCCTTTGCACTGCAAGGGCCGCGGCTTTTGTGGAGCGATGGCTAACGACGCTTCGAGGGTGACTGTTGTCGATGTGTGCAGAGGGTCCCTGGTTCGAGCCCAGGTAGGGGTGAGGAGACGGACGGAAGCAACACTGTTACATACATATTTAAGCAATAAGGCACGAGGGGATGTGGTTTATGGCCGATTTTCCGCGGCTAAGGGCTGTTCTTATATACGACGCAACGCGGAGTGCCTGGATACAGCCGTTAGCCGTGGTATATTGGTCATTTACCACAAACCCCCGAGGTGCCTTATTGCTATTACAAACTGGTTACCCATGTAATACGCGTTCTGTTCTTGTCTGATATACCAAGGCTGTCAGCCAATCAGCATTCAGGGTTCGAACCACCCAGTTTATAAATATAAATATATATACAGTTGAAGTCGGAAGTTTACATACACCTTAGCCAAATACATTTAAACCCCGTTTTTTTACAATTCCTGACATTTAATCCCAGTAAAAAATTCCCTGTCTTAGGTCAGTTAGGATCACCACTTTGTTTTAAGAATGTGAAATGTCAGAATAATACTAGAGAGACTATTTTCGCGGCAGGGTAGCCTAGTGGTTAGAGCGTTGGGCTAGTAACTGAAAAGTTGCAAGTTCAAATCCCTGAGCTGACAAGGTAAAAATCTGTCATTCTGCCCCTGAACAAGGCAGTTAACCCACTCTTCCTAGGCTGTCATTGAAAATAAGAATGTGTTCTTAACTGACTTGCCTGGTAAAAGAAAAAATTATTTCAGCTTTTATTTTTTTCATCACATTACCAGTGGGTCAGAAGTTTACATACACTCAATTAGTATTTGGTAGCATTGCCATTAAATTGTTTATCTAGGGTCAAACGTTTCGGTTAGCCTTCCACAAGCTTCCCATAATAAATTGGGTCAATTTTGGCCCATTCCTCCTGAAAGAGCTGGTGTAACTGAGTCAGGTTTGTAGGCCTCCTTGCTTGCACATGCTTTTTCAGTTCTGCCCAAATTTTCAATAGGCTTGAGGTCAGGGCTTTGTGATGGTCACTCCTATACCTTGACTTTGTTGTCCTTAAGCCATTTTGCCACAACTTTGGAAGTATGCTTAGGGTCATTGTCCATTTGGAAGACCCATTTGTGACCAAGCTTTAACTTGCTGACTGGTGTCTTGAGATGTTGCTTCAATATATCCCCATAATTTTCCTTCCTCATGATGCAATCTATTTTGTGAAGTGCACCAGTCTCTCCTGCAGCAAAGCACCCCCACAACATGATGCTGCCAGCCCCGTGCTTCACAGTTGGGATGGTGTTCGTCGGCTTGCAAGCCTCCCCCTTTTTCCTCCAAACATAACGATGGTCATTATGGCCAAACAGTTATATTTTTGTTTCATCAGACCAGAGGACATTTCTCTAAAAAGTACGATCTTTGTCCCCATGTGCAGTTGCAAACCGTAATCTGGCTTCTTTTTGGCTGTTTTGGAGCAGTGGCTTCTTCCTTGCTGAGCGGCCTTTCAGGTTATGTCGATATAGGACTCGTTTTACTGTGGATATAGATACTTTTGTACCGGTTTCCTCCAGCATCTTCACAATGGTCCTTTGCTGTTGTTCCGGGATTGATTTGCACTTTTCACACCAAAGTACGTTCATCTCTAGGAGACAGAACGCGTCTCCTTCCTGAGCGGTATGATGGCTGCATGGTCCCATGGTGTTTATACTTGCGTACTATTGTTTGTACAGATGAACGTGGTACCTTCAGACGTTTGAAAATTGCTCCCAAGGATGAACCAGACTTGTGGAGGTCTCCAATTTTTTTCTGAGGTCTTGGTTGATTATCTTTTGATTTTCCCATGATGTCAAGCAAAGAGGCACTGAGTTTGAAGGTAGGCCTTGAAATACATCCACAGGTACACCTCTATTTGACTCAAATGTTGTCAATTAGCCTATCAGAAGCTTTTAAAGCCATGTCATCATTTTCTGGAATTTTCCAAGCTGTTTAAAGGCACAGTCAACTTAGTGTACGTAAACTTCTGACCCACTGGAATTGTGATAAAGTGAATTATAAGTGAAATAATCTGTCTGTAAACAATTGTTGGAAAAATGACTTGTGTCATGCACAAAGCAGATGTCCATATCGACTTGCCAAAACTATAGTTTGTTATCAAGAAATTTGTGGAGTGGTTAAAAAATTAGTTTTAATGACTCCAACCTAAGTGTATGTGTCACGGTTGTCGTTGGGAAAGGAGGACCAAAATGCAGCAGAAATAAGTGTACTCATCCTCTTTATTAAATAAAGAAGGAAAACTGAAAACAACAAACACATACACTGAAACACTACGACAAAATAACAGTCTGGCAAGGCACACGGCTAAACACAGAACAATCTCCCACAACATACAAACACACCCTAATATATGGGACTCTCAATCAAAGGCAAATAGACCACACCTGCCTTCAATTGAGAGTCTCCACCCCAATTACCTAAACATAGAACCAGACTCACTAGACTAAACATAGAATTACATGAATATCAAACAGTGCCCAAAAACCCCGGAATACATAAATCAAATGCCCTTCTAGAAAAACACCACCCCGAACCACATAAAACAAATACCCTCTGCCACGTCCTGACCAAACTACAATAACAATTAACCCTTATACTGGCCAGGACGTGACAGTATGTAAACTTCCGACTTCAACTGTAAAATATACTTTGATTTGTTTATCACTTTTTGGTTACTACATGATTTCATATGTGTTATTTCATCGTTTTTATCTTCACTATTATTTTACAATATAGTCCACTCAGTTTGGACCTGGCTGTATATAGGGCTTGAGGTTACAGTGTAGTGCGAAACCCCCTGGGTTTCGTTTGTAGTCAGAGAATGCTCTTTCCTTGTGAAGATCCTGCTTCACATGCCTCAGGTTTGGTTCCAGAAACAACCCTTACTCCCTAGACATGTGAAGGATCAGAGGAAGGTCTTAGGGCTCCTGGGGACAACTAGGTATTACTCATGGTGATAATGGAAGAACCTGTCACTCATATAACCAGTCATGTTTTAGCTGGACTAGACAGTGTGTCTGAACATGCAAAAGTTGTCAAAAAATGAGGTGTCCTCAGGACCCCCATCACCAGCTTCTTGTTCTCCAGGTGGTCACCTGGTTGGAACATTAAGCAGGTGGCAAAAATACAGGTTTCCCTTCAAAAAGAGATACTCAAGGGGGGACTTCCTGGTTAAATAAAGGATAAAACGTTTTAACTATGACCTACTGTCAAATGTCCTCCCATTTCATAGAACTGTCATGTTTGTTGTCATAAGGTGAATGTTGTTGTTCACTTCCTCCTTCTCTTCTGTCCTGTAGTCTCTGAAGCCTAGTAACCACGCCACCATCCAGAGCATTGTGAGAGCGGTAGGGGTGGTGTCCGGTATCCCTGAGCCCTGCTGTGTCCCAGACAAGATGTCTTCCCTCTCCATCCTCTTCTTCGACGAGGACAAGAACGTGGTGCTCAAAGTCTACCCAAACATGACTGTGGAGTCCTGCGCCTGCAGATAGGGACAATTACCACACACACACACACACACACAGGCACATTCACAAAGAAACACACACACAGCCGGACAATAAGAAATGCTCTCTCTCTCTCTCTCTCTCTCTCTCTCTCTCTCTCTCTCTCTCTCTCTCTGTCAGTCTCTCTCTCTCGCTCTCTCTCTTTCTCTCTCCTTCTCTCCTCTCTCTCTTTCTCTCTATTTCTCTCTCTGTGTCAGTCTCCCTTTCTCCCTCTCTCTCCCTCTCTCTCGCTCTCGCTGTCTCTCTCAAATCAACATCAAAGTGGTGACGTATACATCTTTTGCAGATGTTATTGCAGGTGCAGTAATACCTAGCAATACAAAACAATACACACATAATCCCAGAAAGTAAAAAGAAAGAAATTAAGAAATATCAGAAAGAGAAATGCCAGAGTCTGGGAATATAAATATCTACACTGAGTGGACATTAAGGACACCTGTTATTTCCATGACCGACTGACCAGGTGAATCCAGGTGAAATCTATGATCCCTCATTGATGTCACCTGTTAAATCCACTTCAATTAGTCTAGATGAAGGGGATGTTTAAGCCTTGAGACAATTGAGACATGGATTGTGTATGTGTGTATTAATAGACAGTATAGACAGTATGGACTTTATATGAATAGAAAAGGTGTGTACAGCAGGAGTTATATAGGATGAGCCTTCACTAGAATACATTATATACATATGAAATGAGTAAAACATTATTTAAACATTATTAAAGAGACCAGTGTTCAATGACTATGTACACAGGGCAGAGTACCCTGCACCTTAGAGTGGTAGCTGGCTAGTAACAGTAACTAAGGTTCAGGGTACTGGGTGGAGGCAGGCTAGTAACAGTAACTAAGGTTCAGGGCAGGGTACTGGGTGGAGGCAGGCTAGTAACAGTCACTAAGGTTCAGGGCAGGGTACTGGGTGGAGGCTGGCTAGTAACAGTCACTAAGGTTCAGGGCAGGGTACTGGGTGGAGGCAGGCTAGTAACAATGACTAAGGTTCAGGGCAGGGTACTGGGTGGAGGCCGGCTAGTAACAGTCACTAAGGTTCAGGGCAGGGTACTGGGTGGAGGCTAGTAACAGTCACTAAGGTTCAGGGCAGGGTACTGGGTGGAGGCTGGCTAGTAACAGTGACTAAGGTTCAGGGCAGGGTACTGGGTGGAGGCCGGCTAGTAACAGTAACTAAGGTTCAGGGCAGGGTACTGGGTGGAGGCTGGCTAGTAACAGTCACTAAGGTTCAGGGTACTGAGTGGTAGCTGGCTAGTAACAGTCACTAAGGTTCAGGGCAGGGTACTGGGTGGAGGCTGGCTAGTAACAGTCACTAAGGTTCAGGGCAGGGTACTGGGTGGAGGCTAGTAACAGTCACTAAGGTTCAGGGCAGGGTACTGGGTGGAGACAGGCTAGTAACAGTCACTAAGGTTCAGGGCAGGCTTCTGGGTGGAGGCTGGCTAGTAACAGTCACTAAGGTTCAGGGCAGGGTACTGGGTGGAGGCTAGTAACAGTCACTAAGGTTCAGGGCAGGGTACTGGGTGGTAGCTGGCTAGTAACAGTGACTAAGGTTCAGGGCAGGGTACTGGGGGAGGCTAGATGGTAGCGGGGAGGCCGGCTAGTGGTGACTGTTTAACAGTCCGATGACCTGGAGAAGTTTTTCAGTCTCTCGGCCATAGCTTTGATGCACCCGTACTGTCTCCGCCTTCTAGATGGTAGCAGGGTGAACAGGCCATGGCTCGGGTGGCTGAGGTCCTTGGGGATCTTCTAGATGGTAGCGGGGTGAACAGGCCGTGGCTCGGGGTGGCTGAGGTCCTTGATGATCTTCTAGATGGTAGCGGGGTGAAGAGGCCGTGGCTCGGGTGGCTGAGGTCCTTGATGATCTTCTAGATGGTAGCGGGGTGAACAGGCCGTGGCTCGGGTGGCTGAGGTCCTTGATGATCTTCCAGATGGTACAGGGGTGAACAGGACAGTGGCTCGGGGTGGCTGAGGTCCTTGGTGATCTTCTAGATGGTAGCAGGGTGAACAGGCCGTGGCTCGGGTGGCTGAGGTCCTTGATGATCTTCTAGATGGTAGCGGGGTGAATAGGCCGTGGCTCGGGTGGCTGAGGTCCTTGATGATCTTCTAGATGGTAGCGGGGTGAATAGGCCGTGGCTCGGGGTGGCTGAGGTCCTTGATGATCTTCTAGATGGTAGCGGGGTGAATAGGCCGTGGCTCGGGGTGGCTGAGGTCCTTGATGATCTTCTAGATGGTAGCGGGGTGAACAGGCCGTGGCTCGGGTGGCTGAGGTCCTTGATGATCTTCCAGATGGTAAAGGGGTGAACAGGACAGTGGCTCGGGTGGCTGAGGTCCTTGGTGATCTTCTAGATGGTAGCAGGGTGAACAGGACAGTGGCTCGGGTTGCTGAGGTCCTTGATGATTTTCTAGATGGTAGCGGGTGAACAGGCCGTGGCTCGGGTGGCTGAGGTCCTTGATGATCTTCTAGATGGTAGCAGGGTGAACAGGCCGTGGCTCGGGTGGCTGAGGTCCTTGGTGATCTTCTAGATGGTGGTGGGGTGAACAGGCCGTGGCTCAGGTGGCTGAGGTCCTTGATGATCTTCTAGATGGTGGTGGGGTGAACAGGCCGTGGCTCAGGTGGCTGAGGTCCTTGATGATCTTCTAGATGGTAGTGGGGTGAACAGGCCGTGGCTCAGGTGGCTGAGGTCCTTGATGATCTTCTAGATGGTAGAGGGGTGAACAGGCTGTGGCTCGGGTGGAGGAGGTCCTTGATGATCTTCTAGATGGTAGCGGGGTGAACAGGCCGTGGCTCTCAGTGGTGCGTCTGTAGAAGTTCGGGAGGGTCGTAGAGGCCAAGCCACATTTCTTCAGCCTCTACTCACAGACACACACACACGCCCAGACACAAGCACACACACACACACACACACACACACACACACACACACACACACACACACACACACACACACACACACACACACACACACACACACACACACACACACACACACACACACACACACACACACACACACACACACACACACACAGAACAACCTCTCTGCAACAAAGCCACCTAGTGATTACTGTCACCTATCTAAATGGAGATGAGATGGTTGGTTGATTAACCTTTTCAGGAAAGGACTACTGGACCTCCTATTGGAAGCCTGAAGCCCTCCGGAGAATACTGAAGCATTCTGTAGAATACTGAAGCACCCTGGAGAATACTGAAGCATTCTGTAGAATACTGAAGCACTCCGGAGAATACTAAAGCATTCTGTAGAATACTGAAGCATTCTGTAGAATACTGAAGCACTCTGGAGAATATTGAAGCACCCTGGAGAATACTGAAGAACCCTGGAGAATACTGAAGCATTCTGTAGAATACTGAAGCACCCTGGAGAATACTGAAGCATTCTGTAGAATACTGAAGCACCCTGGAGAATACTGCAGCACCCTGGAGAATACTGAAGCACCCTGGAGAGTACTGAAGCACTCTGGAGAATACTGAAGCATCCTGGAGACTTCTGAAGCACTCTGGAGAATACTGACGCATCCTGGAGAATGCAGAAGCACCCTGGAGAATACTGAAGCACCCTGGAGAATACTGAAGCACCCTGGAGAATACTGAAGCACTATGGAGAATACTGAAGAACCCTGTAGAATACTGAAGCATCCTGGAGAATGCTGAAGCACCCTGTAGAATACTGAAGCACTATGGAGAATACTGAAGAACCCTGTAGAATACTGAAGCATCCTGTAGAATGCTGAAGCACCCTGTAGAATACTGAAGCACCCTGGTGAATACTGAAGCACCCTGGAGAATACTGAAGCATCCTGGAGAATAAACAACTCACTAGTCTCATCTTCATCATCATCACCACCCTCATCACCAACCTCATCATCAGAGTTTCTTGCCTGTTTGAACACAATAAAACAGGACCTATTGCAGATTGAGCTAGTACCTTAAAGAGGGACAAAAAAAAAAAGAATGAAAGACTTAGGAACTCCAGATCGGTTTCCTGATAGATCTGGACTAACACAGGACCTAAGTAGACTACTGTCTCAGTGGGACTAACACAGGACCTAAGTAGACTACTGTCTCAGTGGGATTAACACAGGACCTCAGTAGACTACTGCCTCAGTGGGACTAACACAGGACCTCAGTAGACTACTGCCTCAGTGGGACTAACACAGGACCTCAGTAGACTACTGCCTCAGTGGGACAAACACAGGACCTCAGTAGACTACTGCCTCTACTGGGTTGAGCAGAAACTTTTCCTCTTATTGAAGAGGTCAGACACGTGCTTTATCCTAACTCCTTCAAACCCCAGTTCAGAATAGTTTTGTACCATTACCTAAGAACCATCCGCCTCCTCCTCCCACCTTCACATCCCTCCTCCTCCTCCTCCTCCCACCTTCATGTCCCCCTCTCCTCCTCCTCCTCCCACCTTCACGTCCCCCTCTCCTCCTCCTCCTCCCACCTTCATGTCCCCCTCTCCTCCTCCTCCTCCCACCTTCACGTCCCCCTCTCCTCCTCCTCCTCTCCTCCTCCTCCCACCTTCACGTCCCCCTCCTCCTCCTCCCACCTTCATGTCCCCCTCTCCTCCTCCTCCCAACTTCACGTCCCCCTCTCCTCCTCCTCCTCCCACCTTCACGTCCCCCTCTCCTCCTCCTCCCACCTTCACATCCCCCTCTCCTCCTCCTCCTCTCCTCCTCCTCCTCTCCTCCTCCTCCTCCCACCTTCACGTCCCCCTCTCCTCCTCCCCCTCTCCTCCTCCTCCTCCCACCTTCACGTCCCCCTCTCCTCCTCCTCCTCCCACCTTCATGTCCCCCTCTCCTCCTCCTCCTCCCACCTTCACGTCCCCCTCGCCTCCTCCCCCTCTCCTCCTCCTCCTCCCACCTTCACGTCCCCCTCTCCTCCTCCTCTCCTCCTCCTCCTCCCACCTTCACGTCCCCCTCTCCTCCTCCTCCCGTCCTCCTCCTCCCACCTTCACGTCCCCCTCTCCTCCTCCTCCTCCCACCTTCACGTCCCCCTCTCCTTCTCCCCCTCTCTTCCTCCTCCCACCTTCACGTCCCCCTCTCCTCCTCCCCCTCTCCTCCTCCTCCTCCCACCTTCACGTCCCCCTCTCCTCCTCCCCCTCTCCTCCTCCTCCTCCTCCTCCCACCTTCACCTCCCCCTCTCCTCCTCCTCCTCCCACCTTCATGTCCCCCTCTCCTCCTCCTCCTCTCCTCCTCTTCCTCCTCTCCTCTCTGTACGACATGACTCTATGTTACAGTGTCTATGTCCTTAACTATTTTCTTGTTACTTACTGTATATGAACATCATGTATACAAACATAAATTTTGCCTTGGCTGCTATAAAGAGAGATATTTTATTCCAAAGCCAGATATTGTGGTGTAGAGTGCATTACATACATCTGTTTATTTGAGATTGTTGATCCATAAAATATACATATTGATAGACTTTCTTTTAATATGAAAAAAGAAAGTAAGCTATATTTCATACATTCAGGGCTTGGAAAGGAATGGCATGAACAAAAACAGTCTGTTTTAAGCAATTTGCTTCTAGGCTATAGCCTAGTTTTTTTTCATGTGAATATCTTGTATTAAAGTGTTGTAGTTGAATATGCTTTGTGCTGCTACTTCTGCATCCGCCAAGTGTAACAGCACCCACTATCTGAGAGGAGGACCTGGCTTGATCTGAGAGGAGGACCTGGCTTGATCTGAGAGGAGCATTACTCCATCATGGGATCACCTTCACCTCCTAGCCTGACAAACATTATATACAACCTGCGTCCCAGATGGTGCCCTATTCCCTAACGTAGTGCACTACTTTGGACAACAGTCCTATGGGCCCTATTCCCTAATGTAGTGCACTACTTTGGACCACATCCCTATGGGCCCTAGCCAAATATAGTGCACTATAAAGGGAATATGATGACATTTGTGACACAGCCACAGTCTATGGTGACCAAGCATAGTGTTTTACATCACCAGTCGCATATACAAAGGCAGGATATGTAAGAGGCTCCTCCCACTGTACCTGTCTCGTCACAGACAACCAATGAAGGCTTGGTAGCTAGCTATCCGTCTGACTAGACGTTGGTATTGTCTGTTAAAGGCATGTGCTAGTATTTATATCACAAGTCACTGAGAGCCACTGAAAATGGCCCCCTATTCCATATATACTGCATTACTTTTGAGCATAGCTCGAGCCCTGGCCAAAGTAATGCAGTACATAGGGAATAGGGCCCTGGCCTAAAGTAGTGCACTACATAGGGAATAGGGCCCTGACCTAAAGTAGTGCACTACATAGGGAATAGGGCCCTGGCCAAAGTAGTGCACTACAGGGAATAGGGACCTGGCCAAAGTAGTGCACTACATAGGGAATAGAGCCCTGGCCAAAGTAGTGCACTACATAGGGAATAGGGCCCTGGCCAAAGTAGTGCACTACATAGGGAATAGAGCCCTGGCCAAAGTAGTGCACTACATAGGGAACAGGGTCCTGGCCAAAGTAGTGCACTACATAGGGAATAGGGTCCTGGCCAAAGTAGTGCACTACATAGGGAATAGGGTCCTGGCCAAAGTAGTGCACTACATAGGGAATAGGGTCCTGGCCAAAGTAGTGCACTACATAGGGAATAGGGCCCTGGCCAAAGTAGTGCACTACATAGGGAATAGGGCCCTGGCCAAAGTAGTGCACTACATAGGGAATAAGGTCCTGGCCAAAGTAGTGCACTACATAGGGAATAAGGTCCTGGCCAAAGTAGTGCACTACATAGGGAATAGAGCCCTGGCCAAAGTAGTGCACTGCATAGGGAATAGGGCCCTGGCCAAAGTAGTGCACTACATAGGGAATAGAGCCCTGGCCAAAGTAGTGCACTACATAGGGAATAGGGCCCTGGCCAAAGTAGTGTACTACATAGGGAATAGGGTACCATTTGGGTTACTCCTCTAGTGAGGCCTTTCCAAACACCAGCATAGGTGCATGTCTCTCTGGTAGCTAGATAGAAAGAACACCTAACATGCATTTACCGTGGATTCAACTATTTCCTACATAATGAAGTCAGACAACCAAATATTTATTTACAACAGATATAGTGAGATGTAGAGGCTAACGTTAGATTGTTTTATATAGATTTTGTACATTGTTTTTTGTACATAAAGGCACTATGTCAATGATATTCTAATGCTGTCTCTTGGAGAAGGGACCACATGCTTTTTGTTGTTGTTGTTGAATGGATTAAAAATTCAGCTCCCTGATCAACTGAAATGAAATTCAGAATAACTGTTTGAAAAAACCTTCGTCGTGAACAATCTAGAACATTCTATGGAACTGTAGAATCACAAAACAACTGAAAGGACTGAATAAGCTGATGACTGTTTTGAGATGAACCGTCTCCAACTAGTAAACATAGATTTACTTTTGTAAAACTGGGTATTTTTTATAAGTAGTACAGAGAAACTTTTCAATGAGTGAATTTAGACTATATTCTTTTGATAATAATTATGGTTGCAAATAAATAAATAAAATCATAATAATGTTTTGCAGATTATTCAATATTTGGATGTGTTCGGTAAACAGTACTTTTATTGTAAACAATATATTGTTTTTGTTTATATGCCAACTATTCTGTACTGCTTGTTTGACATTCTCCAATATTTTGTTCTTCACCTAGTGCCAATGTAGTTCCACATTGTAGTGATGCATGTATCTGAATGGAGGGCTTCCTTACAAGTCATATGGTACAGTGTAAGGGCTGTCTTCAGGAATGGACCAAAATGCAGCGGAGTTAGTATTCATCTTTCAATTTAATTAGAAAGAACACTATAACAAACAAAACTGAGAAAACCGACAGCCAACAGCCCTGTCAGGTGCAAACACACTAAACAAGAAACAATTACCCACAACCCCAAAGAAAACACACACTACTATATAGGACTCCCAATCAAAGGCAACTCAACACACCTGCCTTCAATTGGGAGTCCAACCTCAATTAACTAACACATAACACAAAAACTCTGCCACGTCCTGACCAAAACTAATACAATTACGCCCTTTGCTGGTCAGGACGTGACATACAGGTATACTATCGTTCAAAAGTTTTGGTCACTGAGAAATGTCCTTGTTTTTTTTTAAAGAAAAGCACATTTGTTTGTCCATTAAAATAACATCAAATTGATCAGAAATACAGTGTAGACATTGTTAATGTTGTAAATGACTATTGTAGGGGGAAACGATTTTTTATGGAATATCTACATAGGCATACAGAGGCCCATTATCAGCAACCATCACTCCTGTGTTCCAATGGCATGTTGTGTTAGCTAATCCATGTTTATCATTTTAAAAGGCTAATTGATCATTAGAAAACCCTTTCACAATTATGTTAGCACAGCTGAAAACTGTTGTCCTGATTAAAGAAGTAATAAAACTGGCCTTCTTTAGACTAGTTGAGTATCTGGAGCATCAGCATTTGTGGGTTCGATTACAGGCTCAAAATGGCCAGAAACAAAGACATTTCTTCTGAAACTCATCAGTCTATTCTTGTTCTGAGAAATGAAGGCTATTCCAAGCGAGAAATTGCCAAGAAACTGGAGATCTCGTACAACGCTGTGTTCTACTCCCTTCACAGAACAGTGCAAACGGGCTCTTACCAGAATAAAAAGAGGAGTGGGAGGCCCCGGTGCACAACTGAGCAAGAGGACAAGTACATTAGAGTGTCTAGTTTGAGAAACAGACACCTCACAAGTCCTCAACTGGCAGCTTCATTAAATAAACTCAGCAAAAAGGAAACGTCCTCTCACTGTCAACTGCGTTTATTTTCAGCAAATTTAACATGTGTAAAATTTGTATGAACATAAGAGTCAACAACTGAGACATAAACTGAACAGGTTCCACAGACATGTGACTAACAGAAATTGAATAATGTGTCCCTGAACAAAGGGGGGGTCAAAATCAAAAGTAACAGTAAGTATCTGGTGTGGCCACCAGCTGCATTAAGTACTGCAGTGCATCTCCTCCTCATGGACTGCACCATATTTGCCTGTTCTTGCTGTGAGATGTTACCCCACTCTTCCACCAAGGCACATGCAAGTTCCCGGACATTTCTGGGGGGAATGGCCCTAGCCCTCACCCTCTGATCCAACAGGTCCCTGACGTGCTCAATGGGATTGAGATCCGGGCTCTTTTCTGGCCATGGCAGAACACTGACATTCCTGTCTTGCAGGAAATCACGCACAGAATGAGCAGCATGGCTGGTGGCATTGTCATGCTGGAGGGTCATATCAGGATGAGCCTGCAGGAAGGGTTGTGTTATTGACTGTACATTTGTTTATGTGTAACTCTGTGTTGTTTGTTTTTGTCGCACTGCTTTGCTTTATCTTGGCCAGGTCGCAGTTGTAAATGAGAACTTCTCAACTGGCCTACCTGGTTAAATAAAGGTGAAATAAACAAATAAATAAAAATAAAAAGGTACCACATGAGGGAGGAGGATGTCTTCCCTGTAACGCCCAGCGTTGAGATTGCCTGCAATGATAACAAGCTCAGTCCGATGATGCTGTGACACACCGCCCCAGACCATGACGGACCCTCCACCTCCAAATCGATCCCGCTCCAGAGTACAGGCCTCTGTGTAACACTCATTCCTTCGATGATAAAACCACGACTCGTCAGTGAAGAGCACTTTTTGCCAGTCCTGTCTGGTCCAGCGACGGTGGGTTTGTGCCCATAGGCGACGTAGTTGCCGGTGATGTCTGGTGAGGACCTGCCTTACAACAGGCCTACAAGCCCTCAGTCCAGCCTCTCTCAGCCTATTGTGGACAGTCTGAGCACTGATGGAGGGATTGTGCGTTCCTGGTGTAACTCAGACAGTTGTTGTTGCCATCCTGTACCTGTCCCGCAGGTGTGATGTTCAGATGTACCGATCCTGTGCAGGTGTTGTTACACGTGGTCTGCCACTGCGAGGACGATCAGCTGTCCATCCTGTCTCCCTGTAGCGCTGTCTTAGGCGTCTCGCAGTACGGACATTGCAATTTATTGCCCTGCAGTCCTCATGCCTCCTTGCAGCATGCCTAAGGCATGTTCATGCAGATGAGCAGGGACCCTGGGCATCTTTCTTTTGGTGTTTTTCAGAGTCAGTAGAAAGGCCTCTTTAGTGTCCTAAGTTTTCATAACTGTGACCTTAATTGCCTACCGTCTGTAAGCTGTTAGTGTCTTAATGATCGTTCCACAGGTGCATGTTCATTCATTGTTTATAGTTCTTTGAACAAGCATTGGAAACAGTGTTTAAACCCTTTACAAAAAAGATCTGTGAAGTTATTTGGATTTTTACAAATAATCTTTGAAAGACAGGGTCCAGAAAAAGGGACGTTTAATTTTTTGCTGAGTTTATATATACAGTTGAAGTCTGAAGTTTACATACACTTAGGTTGGAGTCATTAAAACTCATTTTTCAACCACTCCACACATTTCTTGTTAACAAACTATAGTTTTGGCAAGTCGGTTAGGACATCTACTTTGTGCATGACACAATATATATATCTCAGACTGGCCAATAAAATAAAATATTAAGATGGGCAAAAGAACACAGACACTGGACAGAGGAACTCTGCCTAGAAGGCCAGCATCCCGGAGTCGCCTCTTCACTGTTGACGTTGAGACTCGTGTTTTGAAGGTACTATTTAATGAAGCTGCCAGTTGAGGACTTGTGAGGCGTCTGTTTCTCAACCTAGGCTCAGCCGTGAAGTGGTAGGCCACACAATCTCTGGGGCAACTAACCGGACAATGTCTGAAAGAGACGGTGTGATATCACCATTCTCAACTCAGTGACATGTTGAAAGAAAAGCAGTCTTTCAACACAGACTGATAGTCTTAATATATAATCACCTGTTATTCAATACGAAAAACCACTAGAATACATTACTTTCCAAATTGATTCACCGGAATTTCTTGACATCAATTTGGGGCCATGAGCAGAATAATGTGGAAACCCCAGTGATAAGGTCATAATGGGAGACACAATGATTAACAACAGTAGTTTTACATTCTGCCAGACAGTGTATGACCGTTGTATGACCATATTAGAGACACATATATTACCATCAGCTGCACTTCCTAACCTCCAACCAAATGTATGACCACATTAAAGTTACATATTTCCCTCAGATTACACAGACTCAGATATTTTTTTTTTTAAACAATCAAATGTTGATAAACTCTCATATCTACTGTGGTGAAATACCACAGTGTGCCATCACAGAAGCAAGATTTGTGACCTGTTGCCACAAGAAAAGGGCAACCAGTGAAGAACAAACACCATTGTAAATACAACCCATATTTATGTAAAAAAAAAAAAATCCCCTTTTGTACTGTAACTATTTGCACATCATTACAACACTGTATATAGACATAATATGACATTTGTAATGTCTTTATTCTTTTGGAATAGAGTACCATTTGGACCAGTCTCAGAGCAGATGTTAAGGTCTTCTCTTTCAGTCCTAGCTGAAGATGTTCAACCACCCAGGGAAAGAGATAGTATATTGAATAAACCGCTATGCATACAAGAATAATTCAATTTCACCAATGCCATATATCTGTGATATCTGTGATTCCATTTTTTTCAGGTTGACCAGTCGCTCTGCAGTGTTGTCTGTAATGGGGAGACGACAGGTTTGATTTGGATGTTCAGTACTATGGCCCTGTGGCCCAGTGGCCCTGTTTTATAGTGAGGATGTATCTCTGGTTGGACCTACCTGCACAGTATGAAGTCCTCTGGTTTCTTGGTGAGCTTCTTGGGGAAGTCCGTCTTCTCGATGACCTTCAGGGGGAAGGTGTAAGTCCTCTGGTTTCTTGGTGAGCTTCTTGGGGAAGTCCGTCTTCTCGATGACCTTCAGGGGGAAGGTGTAAGTCCTCTGGTTTCTTGGTGAGCTTCTTGGGGAAGTCCGTCTTCTCGATGACCTTCAGGGGGAAGGTGTAAGTCCTCTGGTTTCTTGGTGAGCTTCTTGGGGAAGTCTGTCTTCTCGATGACCTTCAGGGGGAAGGTGTAAGTCCTCTGGTTTCTTGGTGAGCTTCTTGGGGAAGTCTGTCTTCTCGATGACCTTCAGGGGGAAGGTGTAAGTCCTCTGGTTTCTTGGTGAGCTTCTTGGGGAAGTCCGTCTTCTCGATGACCTTCAGGGGGAAGGTGTAAGTCCTCTGGTTTCTTGGTGAGCTTCTTGGGGAAGTCCGTCTTCTCGATGACCTTCAGGGGGAAGGTGTAAGTCCTCTGGTTTCTTGGTGAGCTTCTTGGGGAAGTCCGTCTTCTCGATGACCTTCAGGGGGAAGGTGTAAGTCCTCTGGTTTCTTGGTGAGCTTCTTGGGGAAGTCCGTCTTCTCGATGACCTTCAGGGGGAAGGTGTAAGTCATCTGGTTTCTTGGTGAGCTTCTTGGGGAAGTCCGTCTTCTCGATGACCTTCAGGGGGAAGGTGTAAGTCCTCTGGTTTCTTGGTGAGCTTCTTGGGGAAGTCCGTCTTCTCGATGACCTTCAGGGGGAAGGTGTAAGTCATCTGGTTTCTTGGTGAGCTTCTTGGGGATGTCTGTCTTCTCGATGACCTTCAGGGGGAAGGTGTAAGTCATCTTAGGGTCATTGAACGGAGGACTGGGGCAGTTTATCCTCCATTAACCACCTTCATTACAAATGCAGCAGACCTGAAACTATAGAACAGCGTGACCTTTACTGAAGCTGAATTTACTAAATTACTGAAGCATTACAGAAACATTACTGAAGCATTACTGAAGCATTACTGACACATTACTGAAACATTACAGAAGCATTACTGAAGCATTACTGAAGCATTACAGAAACATTACTGAAGCATTACTGAAGTATTACAGAAACATTACTGAAGCATTACAGAAACATTACTGAAGCATTACTGAAGCATTACAGAAACATTACTGAAGCATTGCTGAAGCATTACTGAAGCATTACAGAAACATTACTGAAGCATTACTGAAGCATTACAGAAACATTACTGAAACATTACAGAAACATTACTGAAGCATTACTGAAGCATTACTGAAGCATTACAGAAACATTACTGAAGCATTACTGAAGCATTACAGAAACATTACTGAAGCATTACTGAAGCATTACTGAAACATTACTGAAGCATTACTGAAGTATTACTGAAACATTACGGAAACATTACTGAAGCATTACAGAATCATTACTGAAACATTACTGAAGCATTACTGAAGCATGACAGAAACATTACTGAAGCATGAATGAAGCATTACTGAAGCATTACAGAAACATTACTGAAGCATTACTGAAGCCTTACAGAAACATTACTGAAGCATTACAGAAACATTACTGAAGCATTACTGAAGCATTACTGAAACATTACTGAAGCATGACTGAAGCATTACTGAAGCATGACAGAAACATTACTGAAGCATGACTGAAGCATTACTGAAGCATTACAGAAACATTACTGAAGCATTACTGAAGCCTTACAGAAACATTACTGAAGCATTACAGAAACATTACTGAAGCATTACTGAAGCATTACTGAAGCATTACAGAAACATTACTGAAGCATTACTGAAGTATTACTGAAGCATGACTGAAGCATTACTGAAGCATGACAGAAACATTACTGAAGCATGACTGAAGCATTACAGAAACATTACAGAAGCATTACTGAAGCATTACTGAAGCCTTACAGAAACATTACTGAAGCATTACAGACACATTACTGAAACATTACTGAAGCCTTACTGAAGCATTAAAGGGATAGTGTGATAGATGAACTCATGGATGACATTATTTTGTCTCTTTGAACAGATAAAAAGAAGTTGCTAACTATCATTAGCGCAATGACTGGAAGTCTACAGTAACAAATCAGTGGTGAAAATTATAGTAACAAATCAGTGGTGAAAATTACAGTAACAAATCAGTGGTGAAAAGTACTTAAGTAAAAATGCTTTAAAGTACTACTTAAGTTGTTTTTTGGCGTATCTGTACTTTTCTTTTACAATTTATATTTTTGACTACTTTTACTTCACTACATTCTTAAAGAAAATAATGTACTTTTTATTCCATACATTGTCACTGACACCCAAAAGTACTTGTTACATTTTGAATGATTAGCAGGACAGGAAAATGGTCCAATTCACACACTGATCAACAGAACATCCCTGGTCATCCCTACTGCCTCTGATCTGGAGGACTCACTAAACAGAGAACACCCCTGGTCATCCCTACTGTCTCTGATCTGGAGGACTCACTAAACAGAGAACATCCCTGGTCATCCCTACTGCCTCTGATCTGGAGGACTCACTAAACAGAGAACATCCCTGGTCATCCCTACTGTCTCTGATCTGGAGGACTCACTAAACAGAGAACACCCCTGGTCATCCCTACTGCCTCTGATCTGGAGGACTCACTAAACAGAGAACACCCCTGGTCATCCCTACTGTCTCTGATCTGGAGGACTCACTAAACAGATAACATCCCTGGTCATCCCTACTGCCTCTGATCTGGAGGACTCACTAAACAGAGAACACCCCTGGTCATCCCTACTGTCTCTGATCTGGAGGACTCACTAAACAGAGAACACCCCTGGTCATCCCTACTGCCTCTGATCTGGAGGACTCACTAAACAGAGAACATCCCTGGTCATCCCTACTGCCTCTGATCTGGAGGACTCACTAAACAGAGAACATCCCTGGTCATCCCTACTGCCTCTGATCTGGAGGACTCACTAAACAGAGAACACCCCTGGTCATCCTTACTGTCTCTGATCTGGAGGACTCACTAAACAGAGAACATCCCTGGTCATCCCTACTGCCTCTGATCTGGAGGACTCACTAAACAGAGAACATCCCTGGTCATCCCTACTGCCTCTGATCTGGAGGACTCACTAAACAGAGAACACCCCTGGTCATCCCTACTGTCTCTGATCTGGAGGACTCACTAAACAGATAACATCCCTGGTCATCCCTACTGCCTCTGATCTGGAGGACTCACTAAACAGAGAACATCCCTGGTCATCCCTACTGTCTCTGATCTGGAGGACTCACTAAACAGAGAACACCCCTGGTCATCCCTACTGCCTCTGATCTGGAGGACTCACTAAACAGAGAACATCCCTGGTCATCCCTACTGTCTCTGATCTGGAGGACTCACTAAACAGAGAACATGTGTGGAGGGTGGTATGGAGGGTGGTCAGGTGTCCTCAAATTATTTGTTGCTACACAATGAACTGAAAATTACATACACTGCATTTCCTGTAATGGTTCAATTCTGACAAACATGACAAAATGCTTTTATTTGTGAACATCGAATTCAATTAAGTTGATCAATTTTCCCTCATATTCCCAGGGAAACTGAATGAAGGTAGATTATTGGATTTTTTTCCACTATAAACAGGAGCATAATGGCAGTTCAATAGAATCCATACTGTTAATTTTACTACTAAAAACAGAAATGTTTTGGCATCCAGGTCCAACAGAATGGTAAAAACTGAACTCACTGAAAACCTAACTTTGAGTTACACATCAAGCAAGTAGAAAACTGGATATTAAACGTATTTGACATGTGTTTGTAGAGTCGTCTCAGATCAAGGACATTAACTTCTTGGTGTAACTTCTCCCGAGTGGCGCAGTGGTCTAAGGCACTGCATCTCAGTGCAAGAGGTATCACTACAGTCCCTGGTTCGAATCCACGCTGTATCACATCCGGCTGTGATTGGGAGTCCCATAGGGTGGCGTACAATTGGCCCAGCGTCTTCCGGGTTTGGCCAGGGTAAGAATTTGTTCTTAAATGACTTGCCTAACCCTATATATAGTGCACTGCTTTAGACCAGAGCCCTATTCCATATATGGCGCACACTTTAGACCAGAGCCCTATTCCCTATATAGTGCACTACTTTAGACCAGGGCCCTATTCCCTATATAGTGCACTACTTTAGACCAGGGCCCTATTCCCTATATAGTACACTACTATAGACCAGAGCCCTATTCCCTATATAGTGACTACTATAGACCAGGGCCCTATTTTATTTAATTTTTAACTAGTCAGTTAAGAACCAATTCTTATTTTCAATGACGGCCTAGGAACAGCAGGTTAACTGCCTTGTTCAGGGGCAGAAAAACAGATTTTTACCTTATTGGCTCGGGGATTCAATCTTGCAACCTTTCGATTACTAGTCCAACGCTCTAACCACTAGGCTGCCTGCCACCCCACTCTAACCACTAGGCTACCTGCCTCTAACCACTAGGCTACCTGCTGGTTACTAGTCCAACGCTCTAACCACTAGGCTACCTGCTGGTTACTGGCCCAACGCTCTAACCACTAGGCTACCTGCTGGTTACTAGTCCAACGGTCTAACCACTAGGCTACCTGCTGGTTACTAGTCCAACGCTCCAACCACTAGGCTACCTGCTGGTTACTAGTCCAACGCTCTAACCACTAGGCTACCTGCTGGTTACTAGTCCGACACTCTAAACACTAGGCTACCCTGCCACCCCTATCCCCTATATAGTGCACTACTTTAGACCAGACCCCTATCCCCTATATAGTACAATACTTTAGACCAGAGCCCTATTCAGTACAATACTTTAGACCAGAGCCCTATTCCCTATATAGTGCACTACTATAGACCAGAGCCTTATTCCCTATATAGTGCACTACTTTAGACCAGAGCCCTATTCCCTATATAGTGCACTACTTTAGACCAGAGCCCTATTCCCTATAAAGTGCACTACTTTAGACCAGAGCCCTATTCCCTATATAGTGCACTACATGTGACCAGAGCCCTATTCCCTATATAGTGGTACTACTTTAGACCAGGGCCCTATTCCCTATATAGTGGTACTACTTTAGACCAGGGCCCTATTCCCTATATAGTGGTACTACTTTAGACCAGAGCCCTATTCCCTATATAGTGGTACTACTTTAGACCAGAGCCCTATTCCCTATATAGTGCACTACATGTGACCAGGGCCCAGGTTGAAAGTAGTGCACTGAATAGGAAAGACGGTACTATTTAGGACAACGCTCATGTTAACTGTGATCATACTGACCTATGTTCGTGCTGAATGAGCTAACATGAGGTCTAAGTGGGTAACCTGTACAGGTGTGAAATGGAAATGTGATTTTTGCATATCCCACTCCCCCTGAGACCCTCAGACAGTGGGATTACGGCCAGGGTCAGCAATTCTTGACAGCAACCGTGGAGCAATTAGGGTTAATTGCCTTGCTCAGGGGGAGAACGACTGATTTTTACCTTGTCAGCTCTGAGATTCGATCCAGCAACTTTGCGCTTACTGGCCCAATGCCCCTAACCACCAGTCCACCTACCTCCCCCTGCTTAATCTGTGTCCGGGAAACCAGCCCTAACTGGATAACATGGTTTAACATCCAGGCTGATTATTCTTTATTAGAGCTCCTAATTCCACAAATAATGAAAATCTTAATTTGTAACCAACTCTCTCCGTATTCCCAAAGGCCTCCTTTTCTATATTGTATGACTTGGCAGCGTCACCTCTGAATTTAAAGCCATGTCCTTCACTATTTTCCCCAGTAGAGTGCAGTAACCCCCAACACACACACACACACACACACACACACACACAAAAGATAAATACGTGAAACGTGTATTTCAACGTCATCAGGCAACATGTTTTCGCTCTTCCCATGAAAACTCTTGTGCGCAGAACATTGTACTGGTGCAGGAAGGTGTTTTGTGGCCAGCCAGCCAGCTAGCTAGTTACCATAACGAATAAACACAGGAGTATGCTGCCCATACAAACACTCAAGGTATTTCTAAATATCTGCCTGTTATGGTCATCATTTATGTGTGTGTATTAGTTAGCAGTGCACTCTAATAGACAGGTAACCTGAGTAACCAGATAGCTATCAGGCTAGTGTAGCTAGCTAGCTAGCAAACACAGTAGCTGGTGTTAGCGGTTTCATTCGACAACAGAAAGGTCAGATGGTGAAATCAGACCGGTAGTTAGAGGTTTTGTAGTCAAATTAGCCAGTTGTACAGAATAGGTCCAACACTTGACAGCACATTTAGAACCTTAGTTAAGCGACAAGCCAGTTGCAAGGTAGCTAAATGTCACGTCATGGTGGCTAGCATAGTTAGCCTATAACCTTGTGACAACATGCTAACAGCTAACGTTAGATAGCTAACACTCAGGAAGAAGACAAAAACCCACCTGCCAGTCAAGTTGTTTTAAAATGTAACACATGGCTTAGTTAATATGTGATCAGTAACATAAAATAGTCAACCACACTTGCTGACAATTGTTACTAAACAGTTGGGCCTTGATAGCTAGCTAGCAGTTTGGCATGATAGCTAATTAACTCGAGTGTTATGTACCGGGACTACGTTTTTGGCCGTGTTCGAGTGGATCAAAACTGTAATGTTTCATGGGTAAAATTGTGACTGATCTATACATAATAATGACTAGTTATTTATGATGCCAGGTTGTTTGTAGATCAGTCAGGGTTTGGTAGACTATACTGCTAAATATCATTGGTATTGAAGTGGGTTGTTTACAGAGGACTTCCTGGAGAAATGGAAGACACACAACTTTTCAGTAAACCTCTCGTTGCATCTTAAAACTATTTATCCGTTCCCATTCCTGAGTGAGTCTTTCATAGCTACCTAGTTGACTAGCAGTTTGGCATGATAGCTAATTAACTCGCTTAGGTTTTGAGGAAGTAGCTAGTTAGCTAACAGATATAGAAGTAAGCCAAATTAATGAACTGTCCTTTACATGTGATGTATTTATGAGCTCTTAGCCATGTATGTCTTGTCCAGGGCTTCTTTAACACCCTGGGACAGAGCTAGTGGCCACTACATTCCCCAGGGCTAGTAATGGATGACATCTCTCTCTCGTTGTCACATCACAGGCCTAGTAGAAACACCATGGAAGAGTCAGGAGGCAGGCCACGCTACCCCAAGCAGGAAGGCCGGGAGAGGGGCCCGGTGGCAGACGAGGCTGAGACCTGGAGGAACCAAGATGCAGCGAGAGGATACAGCCCCAAGTCGGAGAGGCGTGGCCAGGGGAAGAGGGGAGGGCTTCACCACGCCAGCTCCAAGAAGGGAGCGATGGAGCCTCTGAGCAGCTACCCTGCAGGGGGATTCAAGGAGGGCCACAGCCCCTCACAGAGGGAGGACTTTCAGAGAGCTAGGTACCAACGCTAAGATCGAATAGTTATCATTTCTCATAGGAAAACATGTCACGCTAAGTTGCCATGCTAACACTATTTGCAGGTACCCAGAGAACCAGCAGGCCGAGGGCCGGGAGGAGAACTGGAGAGAGCGCCCTTCACAACGCTTTAGGAGAACTTCTCAGGGAGAGGACAGGGAGCAGAGGAGAGACAACGTTGACAACACACTTCACTCAGGTAAACCAACACCTCCTGGCAGGTAGGGGTGTCGACGAATCTGGATAATGTAGTCAGGAAGATAATGTAGTCAGGAAGATAGGACAGGGAGCATTATGGCAGGAGAGACCGCAGACAACACACCTCACAGCTCAGCCAACCAACACCCAAACAAAGTCCTCCTGTCTTATCTTCAGTAGCCATGGGGCGCATTCCACTTCAAAGGTGAGTTGAGACGCGTCACCTTGCATCATAATTAACTACTCAATATTATTTATAGATCAGTCAGTCACAATTTACCCATGATACATCACAGATGTAATGGTCTCGAACACAGCGGGGGAGTCAGGAAAGTGTGTGAAGGACTCTAGGTAACGTAGTTTTTGTCTCCACGTGGAAAGAGGACTATGGGTAACATAGTTTTTGTCTCCACGGGGAAAGAGGACTATGGGTAACAGTTTTTGTCTCCACGGGGAAAGAGGACTATGGGTAACGTAGTTTTTGTCTCCACGGGGAAAGAGGACTATGGGTAACGTAGTTTTTGTCTCCACGGGGAAAGAGGACTATGGGTAACGTAGTTTTTGTCTCCACGGGGAAAGAGGACTATGGGTAACGTAGTTTTTGTCTCCACGGGGAAAGAGGACTATGGGTAACGTAGTTTTTGTCTCCACGGGGAAAGAGGACTATGGGTAACGTAGTTTTTGTCTCCACGGGGAAAGAGGACTATGGGTAACGTAGTTTTTGTCTCCACGGGGAAAGAGGACTATGGGTAACGTAGTTTTTGTCTCCACTGGGAAAGAGGACTATGGGTAACGTAGTTTTTGTCTCCACGGGGAAAGAGGACTATGGGTAACGTAGTTTTTGTCTCCACGGGGAAAGAGGACTATGGGTAACGTAGTTTTTGTCTCCACGGGGAAAGAGGACTATGGGTAACGTAGTTTTTGTCTCCACGGGGAAAGAGGATTATGGGTAACGTAGTTTTTGTCTCCACGGGGAAAGAGGACTATGGGTAACGTAGTTTTTGTCTCCACGGGGAAAGAGGACTATGGGTAACGTAGTTTGTGTCTCCACGGGGAAAGAGGACTATGGGTAACGTAGTTTGTGTGTCTCCACGGGGAAAGAGGACTATGGGTAACGTAGTTTGTGTGTCTCCAGGGGGCAGGAATCGTAGGAACCATAACTGGAGGCGGGGTCTAGGTGAGGAGGACCATGGGCCGGTTGTGGATGAGTCAGCTCTGTCAGCCAAAGAGCTGCTGGGACTGAAACAGGCGGAGGACAAGATTGGCAGAGAGAAGATCTTCCGTCTGAAGAAGGTGAGCCATTCATCCAGAGAGGAGGAGCGTTACTCAACTCCTATCTTTCAGCAGTGTTTTCCCTAAACGTCTGCTGTAACATTAACAGGCTTCTTTTCGGCAGCTACTTTTTCCACTTCTCCTTTTAATTCGCTACACAGAAAAGTCTGTATAGCCTTTCTCCCGCTAGGTTGTTTTTTCAACGCTTGGTTGTTGGTCCATGTTAGTTTGTTTTTGCTTCAACAGACAACCACACCCTGTTACCACACTAACCACACGCCCTTAAAAGGGCAGCTGAAAATTTGTCTCGCCTAAGTGATTCATATTTAAGTGTATTAGGGCTGTCCCCGACAAAACTTTTTTTTATCTGGTTGACCGAGTGTCGATTTGTCAATGTTTAAACTTATTTTCCCCATAGACGCACCCCATGTGTTTGAATCAAATCAACTACATATGCACTGAGCTTGTCTGATGCTTTAAGCACACAGTTTAATTAAATAATTAAGACACAAAAATGACTCAACAAAGAGCCTGATGAAATAGGCACCACAGCACAGCGAGTGTTTTATTGAGCTGTCTGTGCTAAAGCTGCAACGTCATTTCAGCCATTTAGTTTCTTGTTTGACTGAAAAGTTCTGTTACTGAAATCCCTAATTTGTTTAGGAAAAACATTCCCTATTCCCTCAAACCCATGCTCTCTTTACGTGAAACATGTTAGCATCCGAGCTAACAAGGTAAAAATATCTGTCGTTCTGCCCCTGAGCAAGGCAGTTAACCCACTGTTCCTCGGGCGCCGAAGACGTGGATGTCGATTATGGCAGCCCCCCACACCTCTCTGATTCAGAGGGTTAGGGTTACAATATATTTTTTTCTGACCATTTTGGAATAGTGTAAACAACACTAAAGTGCACCGGAGAGTCGGTTCAGATGGAGAGAAAAAAATTATATATATGCCTTTATTACAGCAGACTAAAAACAGTTGCATGATTTTGTGAATTGCAGTTTCTTCATTGTTTAGGCTAATTATTCAAAGCTCCCTTTATGTAATTTCTAAACTAAAATGCTTGATTGCATTTCAGAGTGCGATAGTCTCGTGTGATGGGATGAATGAATGAATGATTGATTGATTGATACAGTAGCCTATATATTGAATATAGTTCTAAGTGAGTTACAGTATTAATGACTAAACAGGATGTGCTCTGAGGCCTACAGCTCGACGGTGGTTATACAAGACTGCTATACTAAGACCACTAATGATAACGACATCACTTATTATGATGATGATAATTATTATTATTATTGTAAAAAGTAACAGTAAAGAGATCAAGATAAATGAGGGTATAGGAGTGAGAGCTGTGTGCATTATGTGTGACCAACAGGTGCAGTTCGATTTACAATATGATTTTACTTCCTGTTTGGAACAGTGTAAACAAAACGAAATAAATTATAAGTAAATACCAGTCTGTTCTAACAGGGGAAAAAAGGATAAAGTCTTTATTACGGCATAGTAAAGATTAAAAAACAACCGAATCTGGGAAATGGTTTTATCTGACATTTTGCTGTTGCATAAGGCTTAGAGCTCATGGAATCAGTAGGTTATTAAACACTCAAACAGGAAACAGCTTCTGCTTCTGTTTCCTGTTTGAGTGTTTAATAACCTACTGGTTCCATGAGCTCTAAGCCTTATGCAACAGCAAAATGTCAGATAAAGCCTAACTATATATGTATATATGTATGTATGTATGTATATATGTATATATGTATATATGTGTGCAATAACAACTGGAGTTTCAAGCTTGATTTCGGCGCTCTTAAAGGGGCAGTGACATACTTTGTAATAGAAACAACCCGACACGTTTTATTTATTTATTATTGAATAATACTTACAAGCAGGATGTTGGGTCCAATGGGGTAGCCTTCCCTAAAACGTGAAGCCTGGGGAAGTTCCATGGAGAAATCGGATAAAGAAATGGGTCAGAACCTGGTATAAATCCGTAATGCAACCTAACGTTTGCAGTCACTGTATATAGACTTATTGTTTTATTTTGTTCTACTGTATTTTTGACTGTTTTGTGTATGTGTATGTTTAACTCTGTTGTTGTATGTGTCGAATTGCTTTGCTTTTTCTTGGCCAGGTCACAGTTGCAAATGAGAACTTGTTCTCAACTAGCCTACCTGGTTAAATAAAGGTTAAATAAATAAATAAACACGTCAAACCAATCAAATTCCTTACTTGGGAGGAGCGCCAGAGGCAGATTAAGAGGTTAGTGGCGTAGGGGCGACAGTGGTTTATAGGACTAAACATGCCAACAAAAACAACCACTGGTGAATTTTAAACGTTTGCTGATTTTCACATCATCTCTGTTATTTAGAGATGAGCTAAAGCTGCAGAAAGGGGGAAATGGTCTGTGATGGTCTATGCTGCCCATATCAATATCTTTACCTTTCTGAAGTGATATTTGGCTGTGTAGGCTAGCATGAGAGACATGAAGTGGCTCCCAACAATGAGGTTTGTTTTGACCTTTTGCTAAACTTTTTTGCTAACCTTTTTAAGCTACCTAGGTATAATTTAGCTAGCTGCTATTCAGTTCAATTTCTGTCACGATTTATAAAAGCCAACAAAATGTGAACGCAAACGGCATAATATTTAGCTAACGAGTTAGCTGTGATAGCACAGTCGCTAGCATATCCAGGGTAAGTGATGGCGTATTCACACCTCTTGAATTGTTCCTCATTTTGTTTTTACAGCCTGAATTTTAAATTTGATGAAATTGAGTTTTGTCACTGGCCTACACACAATACCCCATAATGTCAAAGTGGAATTCTGTTTTTAGAAATTGCTCCCTGCTAGACAGCCCGGAAACACTGGCTGGCTACTCTATGTACTTAGAGAGAACAGTGCTTCACTGTCCCCCAACATTGTACATTTTTCTTCTGGCTTCACACTCACACAACTGATTTCAACTAATCAGGGGATTGACTTACCGTGTACTCTATGGCCACTCTGCCACTGACTGTTCTCTCTCTGAGGTCCCACTGTAACCCCAGTGCTGTTCTCTCTCTCTCTCTCTCTCGCTCTCGCTCTCTCTCAGGTCCCACAGTAACCCCAGTGCTGTTCTCTCTCTCTCTCTCTCTCTCCTCTCTCTCTCTCTCTCTCTCACTGAGGTCCCACAGTAACCCCAGTGCTGTTGTCTCTCTCTCTCTCACTGAGGTCCCACAGTAACCCCAGTGCTGTTGTCTCTCTCTCTCTCACTGAGGTCCCACAGTAACCCCAGTGCTGTTGTCTCTCTCTCTCTCTCTCACTGAGGTCCCACAGTAACCCCAGTGCTGTTGTCTCTCTCTCTCTCTCTCACTGAGGTCCCACAGTAACCCCAGTGCTGTTGTCTCTCTCTCTCTCTCTCTCACTGAGGTCCCACAGTAACCCCAGTGCTGTTGTCTCTCTCTCTCTCTCTCACTGAGGTCCCACAGTAACCCCAGTGCTGTTGTCTCTCTCTCTCTCTCTCACTGAGGTCCCACAGTAACCCCAGTGCTGTTGTCTCTCTCTCTCTCTCTCTCACTGAGGTCCCACAGTAACCCCAGTGCTGTTGTCTCTCTCTCTCTCTCACTGAGGTCCCACAGTAACCCCAGTGCTGTTGTCTCTCTCTCTCACTGAGGTCCCACAGTAACCCCAGTGCTGTTGTCTCTCTCTCTCTCTCTCTCTCTTTCTCTCTCACTGAGGTCCCACAGTAACCCCAGTGCTGTTGTCTCTCTCTCTCTCTCTCTCACTGAGGTCCCACAGTAACCCCAGTGCTGTTGTCTCTCGCTCTCTCACACAGAGGTCCCACAGTAACCCCAGTGCTGTTGTCTCTCGCTCTCTCACACAGCGGTCCCACAGTAACCCCAGTGCTGTTGTCTCTCTCTCTCTCTCTCTCTCTCTCACACAGAGGTCTCACAGTAACCCCAGTGCTGTCTACACCTGCTCTCTGTGTGAGGTTTTGCTGGACTCGGTCTCTGACGCTCACAGACACATCAAAGACAAGTGGCACAAGAGGAGAGCCAAGGTTGAGAACACCTCCATCATTCAAAGCCATAAGATACAGTACATGTTTTATGATGACCTGTGTGAGTAACGTGTCTCTGTACTGTGTGTGTGTGTGCTCTGTGACTGCTCCTCTGTAGGAGCGTTGCGAGGAGGAGATGCTGACAGAGATTGTGCCCCCCAGGGCAGAGCAGGTGGCGGCGGTGGGCGTGGCCCTGGAGGGCGTGGTCAGAGAGAGAGGGATGAGTGACCAGGATGTAGAGAACAGACAACAGATCGTCTCCAACATGCAGGAAGTCCTAACAGCCGTCCTGCCTGGTGAGAGAATGGGCTGTAGACTAGACCAGTGGTTCCTGCCTGGTGAGAGAATGGACGGTAGACTAGACCAGTGTTTCCTGCCTGGTGAGAGAATGGACGGTAGACTAGACCAGTGTTTCCTGCCTGGTGAGAGAATGGACGGTAGACTAGACCAGTGTTTCCTGCCTGGTGAGAGAATGGACGGTAGACTAGACCAGTGTTTCCTGCCTGGTGAGAGAATGGACGGTAGACTAGACCAGTGTTTCCTGCCTGGTGAGAGAATGGACGGTAGACTAGACCAGTGGTTCCTGCCCTGGTGAGAGAATGGACGGTAGACTAGACTTCCCTGCTAATGGTACCTCTAAGCCTAGTCACCATTAGGGTTCCTGGACAGAGAAGAGCTTGAGCTAGGCTGAGCGGGAGCTGCCCTCCTTAACGGGTGAGAGGGCCGAGAGACAGAATGGAGTGCTTGGGTTGGGGTGTAGGGTTTGAAGGTAGGCGACGGGACAGTTCCTCTTGCTGTTCTATAGGTAAGCACCTTTTAACCAATCTCTTAGCTTTCCTCAAACACAGAATGTTGTGTTATTTGGATTTATGGTTCAAAACACGTTTTTCTAGGGTTTTCCAAAATATCCAAGATGGAGGAAAATATATCCTGACGGACCTTATGGGTCCTTGAGACAAATTTGTTAAGCATGAGGAATGACGCCTACATACACTGAGTGTACAAAACATTAGGAACACCTTCATAATATTGAGTTGCCACCCTGTTTTGCCCTCAGAACAGCCTGAATTTGTCGGGTCATGGACTTTACAAGGTGTTGAAAGCGTTCCACAGGGATGCTGGCCCATGTTGACTCCAATGCTTCCCACAGTTGTATCAAGTTGTCTGGATGTCCTTTGGGTGGTGGACCAGTCTTGATACACACAGGAAACTGTTGAGTGTGAAAAAACTCATTTTCTTCCCTTCACCTACACTGATTGAAGTGGATTTAACAAGTGACATCAATAAGGGATCATATCTTTCACCTGGATTCACCTGGTCAGTCTATGTCATGGAAAGAGCAGGTGTTCCTAATGTTTTGTACACACGGTGTACAAAGTTTAACTCTGTCAAACATGGTGTCCAAAATAAAGGTTTATGTGATACTGCTTAAAACAGCACCCTCTATAGGCCAACCCGTGCCATTCAATAACTTACTCATAGCCTCTAGTTTAAAAATTAGAATAATCATTTGGTGGGTGATTTTTATATTTGTCCTATTTAACACATGTACAAGTGTGTTTTAATACGCATGTGTGAATTGGAGAATTGTTTTTTTGTGGGGGAAAACTAGACAAAGCATGCTGGGTGGGAATGATGGGAACATGGGGAGTCCTGTAGTAACTCTACCTCAGCCAGGGAGTACGTTTCCTGGGTGGGAATGATGGGAACATGGGGAGTCCTGTAGTAACTCCACCTCAGCCAGGGAGTACGTTTCCTGGCTGGGAATGATGGGAACATGGGGAGTCCTGTAGTAACTCCACCTCAGCCAGGGAGTACGTTTCCTGGCTGGGAATGATGGGAACATGGGGAGTCCTGTAGTAACTCCACCTCAGCCAGGGAGTACGTTTCCTGGCTGGGAATGATGGGAACATGGGGAGTCCTGTAGAAACTCCACCTCAGCCAGGGAGTACGTTTCCTGGCTGGGAATGATGGGAACATGGGGAGTCCTGTAGAAACTCTACCTCAGCCAGGGAGTACGTTTCCTGGGTGGGAATGATGGGAATATCGGGAGTCCTGTAGTAACTCCACCTCAGCCAGGGAGTAAGTTTCCTGGGTGGGAATGATGGGAACATGGGGAGTCCTGTAGTAACTCTACCTCAACCAGGGAGTACGTTTCCTGGGTGGGAATGATGGGAACATGGGGAGTCCTGTAGTAACTCCACCTCAGCCAGGGAGTACGTTTCCTGGCTGGGAATGATGGGAACATGGGGAGTCCTGTAGTAACTCCACCTCAGCCAGGGAGTAAGTTTCCAGAACATGTAGTTTAGATGTTTCTTTCCAGGAAGGGCTAGGCATGTTTTACAGTTGAAAGATGAGAATATCATTAAGGATAAAGTTTGTTTAGTTTGTTTGTGTTCTCTATTTGGCCATCCCCCCCCCCCCCCCAGAGGTGAAACTCAGGCTCTATGGGTCTTCCTGCACCAAGTTCGGTTTCAAGGATTCCGACGTCAACATTGACATTCAATTTCCCCCTCATGTGAGTAGCCCTGCTTGCTGATGACGTGTGTGTGTGTTCCTCTTCCTAGACTAATAGTGAATGTTTAGTTATATTTTCAGTTTTTTTGCTGTGACGGTCATGTTTTTTTTCTTCCTGAAGCTCTGTAATATTGTAATCTATGATTTTTTTTATCAGGGTTTTGAAATGGGCCTGTGTTCACAGATATTCATTTTTGTGTTATATATATATATTACGTTTTTTATTGTATTTTAAATGTTCACAGATGCATCAGCCAGACGTTCTGTTGCTGGTACAGAAGAGTCTGTCAGTCAGCCGTGAGTATGAAGGACTTTTTCCCCCTCAAGACATGCTACTGTAGAAACCAACATAATAACCAATGATACTGTTAGCATCGTCGTTTAGTGGAGTGATTCTCCCTCCTCTGAAATAATGTTGATGATAGAGTTGGTGGTGGTTGTTTCCAGTTCTCTACGGTAACCTGGAGGCAGACTTTCATGCCAGGGTACCGGTGGTCATCTGTAAAGACAAGAACAGGTCAGTCCTTCGTTAATCACATCCATTGTTCCAGTTCTGGATCATCATGTTCTTTCATATGTGCTACTATCTGACAGTTGTATTGTTTTTTTTAGCACTAATCTTCCTGAATATAACCACATCTCACTTTGATTGATGTGAAAGTGTGGCTGATGGGAACTGTAGTTTATCAGGAAGAACCTTGTTGTTGTTGTTGTTGTCGTCTCCCAAGTGGTCTGGTGTGTAAGGTGAGCGCAGGAAATGACAACGCCTGCCTGACCACCTCCTTCCTGTTTGAGCTGTCCAATCGGGAGCCTCTCCTGCTGCCACTGGTCCTGGGCTTCAGACACTGGGCCCGCGTGAGTTTATTCATTGGCCCTCACACCTGGTTACTACCAGCTCACCAGTTAGCCTAGCAGTGTTTCCTCTAGATCATGGGGAACTTTGATGTGGGTGGGGGCCACGAAGAATCTTAACTTATCATGAAGGTCCGCAGTGGCTCGTGGGTCTGCGATTCCCCACACATGCAGTCGAAGCCGGCCCTGAGTTTGTTTGGCCCTAAGTCTTGTTTTCTCGGCTCTTGACAGCGGAGAGAAAAATGTGAAGTTTTTTTTTGAATTAATTTTCCCTGCAATTCTACACATTTTGCTATGGGGCGTAGAGAAGACTTTGAGTTGATCCGCGGGCCTACAAAAAAAGGGGGTTCTTGCCACCAGTTGCCCATCCCTCGCTGTTTCTCTAGGTGAGCCGCTGAGGTTCCTCAGACATATTGGCCTGTAAACACCTCATCACTGAGTGGTGAATTAAGTCAAATTTTTTCACAAAATCTACCATTGATATCAATGGTACACTAACTTCACATTGGATTTGCGGCAGTTAGAATTGACCCCATATATAGAATTGTCCTTTGTTTCCCCAAGGTCCACTTTTCAGTGTTTTGACATTGTGTGCTCCCGTATGTCTGTTAGATCTGTCACGTGGACCGAGCGGAGGAGGGAGGTCTGCCGTCGTACGTCCTGGCTCTCATGGTCGTCTACTTCCTCCAGCAGAGGAAACGGCCCGTCCTGCCTGCCTACCTGGGACACGAGGTACACACACACACACACACACACACACACACACACACAGTCTTGTTTTAACCTTTTCACACATACCAACACACAGGTGTGATCGTTCTACGGTGGTCCCTGTAGCGTACGATCGTTCTACAGTGGTCCCTGTAGGGTATGATCGTTCTACGGTGGTCCCTGTAGGGTACGATCGTTCTACGGTGGTCCCTGTAGGGTACGATCGTTCTACGGTGGTCCCTGTAGGGTACGATCGTTCTACGGTGGTCCCTGTAGGGTACGATCGTTCTACGGTGGTCCCTGTAGGGTACGATCGTTCTACGGTGGGTTTTCCAGTCGTATCTGGTGAATTCCCACTTGGTTGCGAACGCACCATGACACTGCCCTCCTACGCTCTCCTCCATTTTTTATTTAACCTTAAATTAACTAGGCAAGTCGGTTAAGAACAAATTCTTATTTACAATGACGGCCTACCAAAAGACCTCATCACAACAAGAGAGACAACACTACATAAAGAGACCAAAGAAAACAACATAGCATGGCAGCAACATATGGCAACACAACATAACAACCTGGTAGCAACACAACCTGGTAGCAACACAACCTGGTAGCAACACAACATGGTAGCAACACAACATGGTAGCAACACAACATGGTACAAACATTATTGGGCACTGACAACAGCACAAAGGGCAAGAAGGTAGAGACAACAATACATCACACAAAGCAGCCACGACTGTCAGTAAGAGAGTCCATGATTGAGTCTCTGAATGAAGAGATTGAGATAAAACTGTCCAGTTTGAGTGTTTGTTGCAGCTCGTTCCAGTCGCTAGCTGCAGCGAACTGAAAAGAGGAGCGACCCAGGGATGTGTGTGCTTTGGGGACCTTTAACAGAATGTGACTGGCAGACAACGGGTGTTGTATGTGGAGGATGAGGGCTGCAGTATATATCTCAGATAGGTGGGAGAGAGGTTTAAAAGGGTTTTGTAAATAATAGCTGTGGGACGGTACATCTCCCACTCCGGGGTAATGTGATGGGCGGTCATTGTTAAGTAAGCGCTAACATGGTGGATTGGCCAATTCGTTGAAAATTGTGGCTTTGGTTTGCTTATGTCGAGTGGGTACTACCTGTTTGCTTATGTCGAGTGGGTACTACCTGTTTGCTTATGTCGAGTGGGTACTACCTGTTTGCTGAAATGGGTGTAAGAGGGAAGTTTTAACGTGGTTTGAGGACTTTGACGAGTTGCTGAAACCACATGCTATTCTCAACCAGTGGGAATGAGCGCATATCCGCCGCTATAAACCAAGACAAAACATTTTAAACATCCTACCTATCGCTGTTTATAATTTCTTTGGCCTGGTCAGAATCCGCTGCTTGAATGCAGAGGGGAGACTGTTTATTTTTGCTTCTGTCTTGCCCCGGTATACGGGGGGGTAATGTCGTCTTGCCCCGGTATACGGGGGGCTAATGTCGTCTTGCCCCGGTATACGGGGGGGCTAATGTCGTCTTGCCCCGGTATACGGGGGGGGTAATGTCGTCTTGCCCCGGTATACGGGGGGGGTAATGTCGTCTTGCCCCGGTATACCGGGAGAGTGATGTCGTCTTGCCCCGGTATACCGGGGGGGTAATGTCGTCTTGCCCCGGTATACTGTGGGAACGGAACGCTGCTGTTTTATAGCTCAGTGGCAGAGAAACAGCTGGTTGAACCCTGTGAGAGACTCCTAAATTGATAGTGCAGTTTGCTTAGGTGATTTTTACTGCTAGCTGGCTACTTCACATGCTGATACGGACTTTCGTATTATTGTGTGTAGCTATGTTTTCTAGCCAGCCAGCCAGCCAGCCAGCCCAGGGAGATGGAGAACATTGCATTGTGGGTTTTATAGAAGACATGACCTGCATCAGATTTCCAAAAATTTTCACATGTTTCTACCAACCCTGTTATAACTACAAAATGAAACATTTGTTCACAAAAAAATAAATATTGTTTTCACATATTAGTGTTTTAACACTGTATTTTAGGCATAGTCTATAGGTCTGGTGTTTGTATTTAATAAATAGTTTAACGTTTTCATTCTGGTTCGCACCTCTCCCCTTTTTTTTCCTCAGATAAAAGAGTTTTCTATCAGCAGGCTACATGACTTCAGTCTGACCTACATGGAGGATGGCTGGGTCCACTGGGGTTACCATCCCGTCTCTAAGGACTCCTCATCCTCACCCCCAGAAACCATCTACAGGGAGGGCAAGGTAACTGCACCCTGTGGGGGGGAGGGTAACTGCACCCTGTGGGGGGGAGGGTAACTGCACCCTGTGGGGGGGAGGGTAACTGCACCCTGTGGGGGGGAGGGTAACTGCACCCTGTGGGGGGGGGGGGGGGAGGGTAACTGCACCCTGTGGGGGGGGGGGGAGGGTAACTTCACCCTGTGGGGGGGGGGGGTAACTTCACCCTGTGGGGGGGAGGGTAGCCTGGTGCTCACATATAGACGTTGTTGAAAATAACATAATATTGTCAGTGTACACACTGTGTGTGAGGTCCCGTGTGGGAGCATGGTGTTGGTAGAGCATGGTGTTTGCAATGCCAGGGTTGTGAGTTCGATTCCCACGGGGGGCCAGTACAGAAAGAA
Organism: Salmo salar; assembly: GCF_965601325.2. Taxonomy (NCBI): domain Eukaryota; kingdom Metazoa; phylum Chordata; class Actinopteri; order Salmoniformes; family Salmonidae; genus Salmo; species Salmo salar. The sequence goes on from NC_138305.1 coordinate 11,910,082, forward strand.
AATGTATGAAATGTATGCATTCACTACTGTAAGTCGCTCTGGATAAGAGCGTCTGCTAAATTACTAAAAAGTAAAAATGTGTGTGTAATGGGTGTGTGTTTGTGTGTAATGGGTGTGTGTGTGCGTGCGCTTGTCTCTCTCCAGGCTCCTCTGGTGTTCCAGAGCTCTGTCTCTCCTCCGGCGGTGGGTCTTCTGTGGGTGGAGATGCTTCGTTTTTATTCGCTGGAGTTCAACATGGCGGAGTGTGTCATCAGCGTGCGTACCAGCCTCGTCCTATCACGGGACGCCAAGGACTGGCCTAAGAAACGCATTGCCGTGGAGGGTACGAACTTTGACCTTTTTTTACAATCAAACTCCACTACCAAACATGTTCTAGAAATGGTATCTATTTTTCATGGTATCTCAGAACAGGATAACCTGTAGGGTTCAGCCTGACCAACCAGCAGCCGAGTCTAGTTACATCTGTCAGATTCTCCAGGGAGGCCAGATTAAGGTCCCATATTTTTCACTCTTAACCTCTTGGGGCTAGGTGGGACGCTAGCGTGCCACCCGTGGTGCACTCCATCAACAGCAGGTGCATTTCAAGAGCGGCAAATTTGAATCCAAATAAATGTCAAAATTCAAATTTTTCAAAAATACAACTATGTTACACCATTTGAAAGATAAACATCTCCTTAATCTAACCACGTTTTACGATTTCAAAAAGGTTTTACGGCGAAAGCATAAATTTAGAGTATGTTAGGACAGTACATTTACAAGAGTTGTGTGTAATGTTTTGTCAAGTCAAAGACAGGGTCACCAAAACCATAAAACCAGCTAAAATGATGCACTAACCTTTTACAATCTCCATCAGATGACACTCCTAGGACATTATGTTAGACAATGCATGCATTTTTAGTTCTATCAAGTTCATATTTATATCCAAAAACAGCGTTTTACTATGGCATTGATGTTGAGGAAATCGTTTCCCTCCAATAACCGGCAGTCAAGTCAGCGTCAGAAATTAAATAATTAAAATTAGAAAACATTGGTAAAATATTATATTGTCATTTAAAGAATTATAGATTTACATCTCTTGAACGCAATCAACTTGCCAGATTTAAAAATAACCTTACTGGGAAATCACACTTTGCAATAATCTGAGCACTGCGCCCAGAAAAATACGCGTTGCGATACAGACTAGACGTCATGTTGGGGAGATCTAAAATCGAAAATACTATGTAAATAATCCATTACCTTTGATTCTCTTCATCAGATGTCACTTCCAGGTATCACAGGTCCATAACGAATGTAGTTTTGTTCAAAAAAGCTCATCATTTATGTCCAAAAATCTCCGTCTCGTTAGCACATGATGTAAGCCAGCCGGACTTCTCGTCATGAACGAGGGGAAAAAATATATTTCCGTTCGTTCAAACATGTCAAACGTTGTATAGCATAAATCATTAGGGCCTTTTTTAACCAGAACATGAATAATATTCAAGGTGGACGAATGCATACTCTTTTATAACGTATTGGAACGAGGGTACCCAACATGAACTAGCGCGCCAGGTGTCTAATGGGACATCACCGTTCCATGGCTCTTGTTCGGTCAGATCTCCCTCCAGAAGACTCAAAACACTTTGTAAAGGCTGGTGACATCTAGTGGAAGCAATAGGAAGTGCCAAAATATTCCTAAACCCCTGTGTTTTTCAATGGGATAGGTTTAAAGTCAATACAACACATCAGGTATCCACTTCCTGTCAGAAAATGTCTCAGGGTTTTGCCTGCCAAATGAGTTCTGTTATACTCACAGACACCATTCAAACAGTTTTGGAAACTTTAGAGTGTTTTCTATCCATATATAATAAGTATATGCATATTCTAGTTACTGGGTAGGATTAGTAACCAGATTAAATCGGGTACATTTCTTTTATCCAGACGTGCAAATGCTGCCCCCTAGACCCAACAGGTTAAGGCTCTGGCAGAGAGCCTGAGGCGGACGGTGTGGCCCATTTCATTTTCAATGAAGGCTAGGCGGTGGGGGTGGGACGAGGACGGTGAAATTATCCAGGAGGAGTGGTCGGGCTGTGCCCATGGACGCCGCTCTGCCGAGACGGAGAAAATAGGATTCTGCAAGCTGTGCCGTTGTTGTTGACCAATCACAGTAGAAAACGTAGCCTGCGTGGTGCTACATCGGCACCAAGGTTTCCGTTAGCCGGAAAATGCCTGTTACATTTAAAAAATATATTTTTTTTTGCCGATTTAAATACAATTGTTGCCAGCCAAATTGTCCAGAAATCAAAGTAATTGATGGAAACAACCAGTGGATGTGCTTCGACTTCATTGGCTAATATCGTTCATAGGCTAATATCCTTCACGGGCTAATATCCTTCACGGGCTAATATCCTTCACGGGCTAATATCCTTCACGGGCTAATATCCTTCACGGGCTAATGTCCTTCACGGGCTAATGTCTGGTGTGTTTCTATTCTAATCACACAGAAGACGCAAGGTCCTCATAAGGGACTTGGCGAAGATTGTGTTGATTCTTTCTCCAGAACAGAGTAAAGAAGGCCTCCAGATCGGTCCTTTTTGAGGACAAAGTAATGAGGCTGGTGTGCATCAAGCTGGACGGTTTTGACTTCCCAACAGCAGCGGCTCACTTTGAGCAGGCAAAGGTCCGCTGCAAACGCCAGTAAATTACAGGCAAATTATTGTGTTTGTCAGGCCCAGTCCTAGCAGTTCTGCTCCCGCCTTAGGCAGTATCAACCTATACCGCCACTGTGTCATTTATAGTACATTTACATTTGACATTTTAGTCATTTAGCAGACGCTCTTATCCAGAGCGACTTACAGTAGTGAATGCATTCATTTCATACATTTTTTCCCCCCCGTACTGGTCCCCCGTGGGAATCGAACCCACAACCCTGGCGTTGCAAACACCATGCTCTACCAACTGAGCCACACGGGACCAATCTTTCCATAAAGATTTGGAATGGTTTGATAGAGTACTGATGTGTATCATCCGCAATTGGTTCATTTCAGTTGAGCTTATTCAGTAGCACTTGGAAAACGAAACATCGTTGCCAATAATTCACATTGGAGAGTTTTTAGTAGTAGGAAACAGAGATGACCCCACGATAGTTCGAATTACATTAAATCATCTAGTGGAACTGTAGAAGAGGGAGCTGTAAATTGAGTTTTGGAAGCAAGTGCTTTCATAAATGCATTGGCACGGACCTCATTTCATAGGAGCATTGGAAAATAACCTTTCGCTCAATCAAATTTGATAATTTATTCGTCATATTCGCTGAATACAACAAGTGTAGACTTTACTGTGAAATGCTTACGAGACCTTTCCCGACAATGTAGTTAAAAAGTAAGAAAGTTATTGTCTCTTGGGATATATGTCTATAAGCTTGGCACATCTAGCCACTGGGATTTTTGCCCATTCTTCAAGGATAAACTGCTCCAGCTCCTTCAAGTTGGATGGGTTCCGCTGGTGTACAGGAATCTTTAAGTCATACCACAGATTCTCAATTGGATTGAGGTCTGGGCGTTGACTAGGTCATTCCAAGACATTTAAATGTTTCCCCTTAAACCACTCGTTGCTTTTTAGCAGTATGCGTAGGGTCATTGTCCTGCTGGAAGGTGGACCTCCGTCCCAGTCTCAAATTTCTGGAAGACAGAAAACAGGTTTCCCGCAAGAATTTCCCTGTATTTAGCGTCATCCTTCAATTCTGACCAGTTTCCCAGTCCCTGCCGATGAAAAACATCCCCACAGCATGATGCTGCCACCACCATGCTTCACTGTGGGGCTGGTGTTCTCGAGGTCATGTGGGGTGTTGGGTTTGCGCTAGACATGGCCTTTTCCTTGATGGCCAAAAAGCTAAATTTTCATCTTATCTGACCAGAGTACCTTCTTCCATATGTTTGGGGAGTCTCCCACATGCCTTTTGGAGAACACCAAATGTGTTTGCTTATTGTTTCTTTAAGCAATGGCTTTTTTCTGGCCACTCTTCCCTAAAGACCAGCTCTGTGGAGCGTACGACTTAAGTGTACGACTTCCTATGGACAGATACTCCAATCTCCGCTGTAGAGCTTTGCAGCTCCTTCAGGGTTATCTTTGGTCTCTTTGTTGCCTCTCTGATTAATGCCCTCCTTGCCTGGTCTGTGAGTTTTGGTGGGCAGCCCTCTCTTGGCAGGTTTGTTGTGGTGCCATATTCTTTCATTTTTTAATAATGGATTTACTGGTGCTCCGAGGGATGTTCAACATTTCTGATATTTTTTTATAACCCAACCCTGATCTGTACTTCTCCACAACTTCGTGGTGCCCCTTGGTCTTCGTGGTGCCCCTTGGTCTTCGTGGTGCCCCTTGGTCTTCGTGGTGCCCCTTGGTCTTCGTGGGTGGTGCCCCTTGGTCTTCGTGGGTGGTGCCCCTTGGTCTTCGTGGGTGGTGCCCCTTGGTCTTCGTGGGTGGTGCCCCTTGGTCTTCGTGCGTGGTGCCCCTTGGGCTTGGTGGTGTTGCAGACTCTGGGGCCTTTCCAAACGTGTGTGTGTGTGTGTGTATATATATATATATATATATATATACTGACATCATGTGACACTTAGATTGCACACAGGTGTACTTTATTTAACTATTTATGTGACTTCTGAAGGTAATTGGTTGCACCAGATCTTATTTTGGGGCTTCATAGCAAAGGGGGTGAATACATATGCATGCATCACTTTTCCGTTTTTTAAATTTTGTTGAATTTTTTAAAACAAGTAATTTTTTTTCACTTCACCAATTTGGACTATTTTGTGTATGTCCATTACATGAAATCCAAATGAATTTACATTTACAGGTTGTAATGCAACAAAATAGGAAAAACGCCAACGGGGGATGAATACTTTTGCAAGGCACTGTACCAGGAGTACTGGTACCGAGTCAGTCTGCTTGGGTACAAGCGGGCTGTCATGTGCCTTTTACTGAGGAATGGCTTCCGTCTGGAAGGGGACCAACTCCAGCTGTTAGCCAGGTAGCTAGCTATAACTAGCTGGCTAGAAGGATGAAGTTAGAAGCTAACATTACACAAAGCCTGACCTCAGCAGGAGCAGTTTAAGCTAATTAAGCTAATTATAATCAAAAGATGGGCTACTTGAAGTTCTCATAACAAAATGCCTTTGCTTTACAGAGAGTAGTGAGACAGACAGTGGTGAGTCAGGCTGCAATGAAGGAGGCAAAGGAGATACACAGAGAGAGACGAAGCATTGAAGCAAGCAGGGAGAGAGGTTCTACACAGAGAGAGGAAGCATTGAAGCAAGCAGGGAGAGAGGTTCTACACAGAGAGACGAAGCAAGCTGGGAGAGAGGTTCTACACAGAGAGAGGAAGCATTGAAGCAAGCAGGGAGAGAGGTTCTACACAGAGAGACGAAGCATTGAAGCAAGCAGGGAGAGAGGTTCTACACAGAGAGACGAAGCATTGAAGCAAGCAGGGAGAGAGGTTCTACACAGAGAGAGACGAAGCATTGAAGCAAGCAGGGAGAGAGGTTCTACACAGAGAGAGACGAAGCAAGCAGGGAGAGAGTTTCTACACAGAGAGAGACGAAGCATTGAAGCAAGCAGGGAGAGAGGTTCTACACAGAGAGAGACGAAGCAAGCAGGGAGAGAGGTTCTACACAGAGAGACGAAGCAAGCAGGGAGAGAGGTTCTACACAGAGACGAAGCAAGCAGGGAGAGAGGTTCTACACAGAGAGACGAAGCAAGCAGGGAGAGAGGTTCTACACAGAAAGACGAAGCATTGAAGCAAGTAGGGAGAGAGATTAGTAGTAAGTACACTGGTTCCCAAACTTGGGGTCCAGGACCCATGTAGGGTCCTCTGAGAGAATCTTTAATCTTGTTTCTCTTCAAATGGGAATAGAATACAACATTTTAGAGTTAAACTAAAGGCCTTTTACACTGTCAGAAATCCCTTTCATGTCAGTATGTCCTGTGTTGGGACTGCCTTGTGGGACTTAACATTTTGTGAATATAAAGAAATGTTTTCTATTATGTACGCTGAACAATAATATAAACGCAACATGCAACAATTTCAAAGATTTGACTGCATTACAGTTCATATAAGGAAACCAGTCCACACCACTACAAATTAGCGGGTTCAGCTATTTCAGCCTCACCCTTTGCTGACAGCTGTATAGAATTGAGCACACCGCCATGCAATCTCCATAGACAAACATTGGCAGTACAATAGCCTTACTGAAGAGCTCAGTGACTTTCCTTTCCAACAAGTCAGTTCGTCAAATTTCGGCCCTGTTCAACTTTTTAAGTGCTGTTATTGTGTAGTGGAAACGTCTGTGAGCAACAACTGCTCAGCCGTGAAGTGGTAGGGCCACACAAGCTTACAGAACGGGACCGCCGAGTGCTGAACCGCGTAGCGAGTAAAAAAATATATATTCTTCGTTGCAACACTCACTACCGAGTTCCATACCGCCTCTGGAAGCAACGTCAGCACAACAACTGTTCATCTGGAGCTTCATGAAATTTGTTTCCATGGCCGAGCAGCCGAGGCACAAGCCTAAGATCACCACGTGCAATGCCAAGCGTCGGCTGGAGGGGTGTAAAGTTCGCTGCCGTTGGACTCTGGAGCAGTGGAAACGTGTTCTCTGGAGTGATGGTCACGCTTCAGGAAAAAGGGGGGGGGTGGACCAACTCCATGTTCGTGGTTTTGGAATGAGATGTTGAGCGAGCAGGTGTGCATAAACATTTGGTCATGTGGTGTGTGTGGTAAATAACTATTGTTACTGAGTAGAATTTGTCATGTAGTGATGAATAGTTTTTTTTTCATGCGGTTGTGGCGATATACTGCCATCTGGTGGTGACTAGAAAAACAGCATAATATGAACTATTACAAATTGATGGTCCTTCAAAATAAATATTGGCACTTGAAAAAGTACTTAGGTCCTTGAATTTGACTTACAGTTTTTTTTTATTTTATTTTTTTTGCATTTTAGCTAACCTTAACCCAATTCTCCTAACCTGCTACAAAAAGTCAAATATGATGTTATTTTGACAAAAGGTGCGTCCCTTCTTGCCATGACTGGCTGGCCCTGGTGTTCGTAGACAGCCATGTGTATTAGGCCTAATTAAAATGTTCATGCCTAGGATAAATTTAATTTGGATAGGCGTAGATTGCATTTGAAAACAGCTGTGTTATTCAATAATTAAAATGTTAATTAAAGTAGCCTATAGGACAGGTCGTTCGCAAATTGTATTATACAAATATTGTATTTTTAAGTTTTATTACTGGGTAGGCGACTTGTTCATCTAGACTTAACTATTTTGTCTGTTTTTTTAAATGATATTCATTTATGATTTATAAGACTGGTAAAGATGCAATGTTTTGCTTTTCAATTCAACGCTCATTTCTACTCTGTTGAAATGAATTCCAATAATGTAACTGTGGTTTTGAGCATCGTGGGTGGAAGTCCTAATATAGATGTCCGGTAAATTTCTCAAATGTCCGTTACATTTAAATTCTTTCAGGTCACGGTGTCCCGGTGACAAATATTCCTCACGGAAATCCTCTCCAGCACGTACAACAGGACCAGCTAACTTTCCCACTCTAGCTAGCTGGCTAATACTCTCATTTCACAGAGTGGCTATTTAACAATATAAATCATTGTTTTCTAATCGGGTTTTTTGGATTAATCATTTGTGTTGCATGGAAATACATTGTTTATTTCATTGCTATGGTCACTGGTGGCTGTCGTCCTCCTCATGTGCGTGAAGGGACTAGCCTCTCTGACCGGGGGGACCGGCGGCGTGGCCCCTCGGACCGGGGGGACCGGCGGCGTACTCAGCAGGGAACTTGTGATATTCAGCTGTCTGTCTGAAAAGCCCTTTAATGTTCAACCTGTGTCAGCGGTTGCCAGTTAGACTTTGTAAAGGGAAACACTGTTGTTTAGCACTGCAAATCCATAATACACAAGTTCTGATTTTGAGACGAGATTTAATTGTGTGTTTTAGATCCGTTTGCTGTGAAGAGGAACGTGGCTCGTTCATTGAACAGCCAACAGATGTACGAGTACATCCTCCACTGCCTCAAATCGACCTATAAGTACTTCGCCCTGCCCCTCAGCCTTCCCTCAGCCAACCACAAGATGGCAGGGCCTCGAGGAGCTAATTACAAGCAAGGGCCTAGTCAGAAGGCTCTGAGTGACGTGAGCCGTGTCCAATCAGGGTTGAGCAGTCTCAAACTGGAGTCTCAGGCAGCCAATGGGCAGAAAGGAGAGGCGGGCTTTAAGCAGGACTCTGACTGTATGGTGGAGGAAGAGGAGGAGAGCCCTTCAGACTCTGATAAAGAAGAAGAGGAGGATTTGGGGAAGAATAGCCTGTCTGAGGAGGAAGAGGAGGATGAAGAGCTAGACGAGGAAGTATATCCCAGACATCACCTAGACAGTGTGAACACGGAGGACGAAGAGCTGTTCCCATTGGACGAGGTCTCGGAGGAGCTTCTCTCAGACGAGGAGGGGCCAGACCTAGACACTCCCAGTTCATTGGACGAGGAGGAGGTAGCCTTGCCCAAACAGGAAGTGCTTGACAACAAGATCGAGGGGGCCAGTGGTCTCTGCTATGGCTTCACCAGACAGGCCTTCACCCGTGGAAAGGTAGGTAGATATAAGAGAGCATGTGATCAAAACTCGAACTAAATGAGGTATAACCAATGAAATACACAGGACACAACAAACATGCTTGAAGTACAGTACAGTAGTAGTATATATGATTCCATATGTGTTATTTCATAGTTTTGATGTCGTCACTATTATTCTACAATGTAGAAAATACTAAAAATAAAGAAAACCCTTGAATGAGTCGGTGTTTGAAAACTTTTGACTGGTACTATAGGTGGCCGTAGATGGCGTGTACGCCAGGTACCGTAGATGGCGTGTACGCCAGGTACCGTATGTATCAAGTGTCTCAGTTGAAGGACTGATTTAGGATCAGTTTGACCTTTTTAGATACAATATTACATCAGAGAGGGAGAATTGAAGTGAGAGAGAACTGGGCCCAAAATCTGTGTTCTCCAGTCCATGACTTTTATAGTCTTTCCCACACAGTGTCAGTCTCTAACCCTGTGTGTGTGTGTGTGTGTGTGTGTGTGTGTGTGTCAGTCCCACACAGTGGTGTGTAGTGTGTGTAAGCGTGACGGCCATCTAAAGAAGGACTGTCCTGAAGACTTCCAGAGGGTTCAGCTAGCCCCTCTCCCTCCCATGACACCTGCCTTCCTCAAAACACTCAACACCGTCTGTCAGCAGTGCTACCGTAAGTCTTCCTCAAAACACTCAACACCGTCTGTCAGCAGTGCTACCGTAAGTCTTCCTCAAAACACTCAACACCGTCTGTCAGCAGTGCTACCGTAAGTCTTCCTCAAAACACTCAACTCCGTCTGTCAGCAGTGCTACCGTAAGTCTTCCTCAAAACACTCAACTCCGTCTGTCAGCAGTGCCACCGTAAGTCACGCTGTCTGTCAGCAGTGCTACCGTAAGTCACTGTGTGTACGGGGGTGTGTGTGTGTGTGTGTGTGTGACATTCTCTTCAAATGATTTGTTCTGTCTCGTATGTACCGTTCCAGTTATAATTTCCTGAATTTCCCAGGAGACTTTGCTCCAGATGAGGTGGAGCTGGGAGTGAGAGAACACATCCTGCTGGACCTCGAGAGCTTTGTCAAACGACAGTTCACAGGTGAGACACCACACTGTTCCCTCTAAAAGGCGTCTAACAGAAAGGTTTGTCCACAGAAGAAGTGAAGAAATTTCCACTCAGTGGTAGCCGATGTTCAGGAGATCTGTTTTATAGCTGTTTGTTCCAGACTTACACTGACTGGTGATTGATTGGTTGGCAGGTGCCAGACTGAGGTTGTTTGGTTCGTCTAAGAACGGCTTTGGCTTCAAGCAGAGTGACCTGGACATTTGTATGGTGCTGGACGGACAGGAGACCGCTGAAGTAATCTATTGTATCTTCTCTCTCTCTCGCTCTCTGCCCCTCTCTCTTCTCTCTGCCCCTCTCTCTTCTCTCTGCCCCTCTCTCTTCTCTCTGCCCCTCTCTCTTCTCTCTGCCCCTCTCTCTTCTCTCTGCCCCTCTCTCTTCTCTCTGCCTCTCTCTCTCTCTCTTCTGCCTCTCTCTCTCTCTCTCTTCTGCCTCTCTCTCTCTCTCTCTTCTGCCTCTCTCTCTTCTCTTTCTGCCTCTCTCTCTTCTCTCTCTGCCTCTCTCTTCTCTGCCTCTCTCTCTTCTCTCTGCCTCTCTCTCTTCTCTCTCTTCTCTCTGCCTCTCTCTCTTCTCTTCTGCCCCTCTCTCTTTTGTCTCCCCTCTCTCTATAATATAGTTTATTAGCAGACACTTTTATCCAAAGCCAATTATTGCTTTTCTCTCACTCACTCTCATCTATTGATAAACCGCTGTAACTTCTATAAACCAGGGGAGTCAAACTCATTCCACGGAGGGCCTAGTGTCCACACGGAGGGCCTAGTGTCCACACGGAGGGCCTAGTGTCCACACGGAGGGCCTAGTGTCCACACGGAGGGCCTAGTGTCTGCAGGTTTTTTCTTCTTTCAATTAATACCTAGACAACCATATCTGGGGAGTTCCTTACTCATTTTTTTATTTATTTTTTTTCCTTTATTTAACTACACAAGTCAGTTAAGAACAAATTCTTATTTTACAATGACGGCCTAGGAACAGTGGGTTAACTGCCTTGTTCAGGAGCAGAACGACTGATTTTTACCTTGTCAGCTCGGGGGATTCGATCTTGCAACCTTTCGATTGCTAGTCCAACGCTCTAACCACTAGGCTACCTGCTGGTTACTAGTCCAACGCTCTAACCACTAGGCTACCTGCTGGTTACTAGTCCAACGCTTTAACCACTAGGCTACCTGCTGGTTACTAGTCCAACGCTCTAACCACTAGGCTACCTGCTGGTTACTAGTCCAACCCTCTAACCACTAGGCTACCTGCTGGTTACTAGTCCGACACTCTAACCACTAGGCTACCTGCTGGTTACTAGTCCAACCCTCTAACCACTAGGCTACCTGCTGGTTACTAGTCCAACCCTCTAACCACTAGGCTACCTGCTGGTTACTAGTCCAACGCTCTAACCACTAGGCTACCTGCTGGTTACTAGTCCAACCCTCTAACCACTAGGCTACCTGCTGGTTACTAGTCCAACCCTCTAACCACTAGGCTACCTGCTGGTTACTAGTCCAACCCTCTAACCACTAGGCTACCTGCTGGTTACTAGTCCAACCCTCTAACCACTAGGCTACCTGCCGCCCCTGTGACCATCAGTCAAGTAGAAGGGAGGAGTGAGAACCTGTAGACACGTGGACCTCTGTGGGATGAGTTTGACACGTGTTGTAAAGACACCTCTTCTGAAACCCTGTTTTGAACCAAATCCTTTCTTCTCTCCTGCAGGGTCTGGACTGTATCAGCATCATAGAGTCTCTGGCCAGACTGCTGAGGAAACACCCAGGTCAGTGTCTGGACCCTGTGATCATGTAGAATACGGGTCGGTGTCTGGACCCTGTGATCATGTAGAATACGGGTCGGTGTCTGGACCCTGTGATCATGTAGAATATGGGTCGGTGTCTGGACCCTGTGATCATGTAGAATATGGGTCGGTGTCTGGACCCTGTGATCATGTAGAATATGGGTCAGTGTCTGGACCCTGTGATAATGTAGTATATGGGTCAGTGTCTGGACCCTGTAATAATGTAGCATATGGTGTCTGGACACGACCCTGTGATAATGTAGAATATGGGTCAGTGTCTGGACACTGATAATGTAGAATATGGGTCAGTGTCTGGACACTGATAATGTAGAATATGGGTCAGTGTCTGGACACTAATGTAGAATATGGGTCAGTGTCTGGACACTAATGTAGAATATGGGTCAGTGTCTGGACACGACCCTGTGATAATGTAGAATATGGGTCAGTGTCTGGACACGACCCTGTGATAATGTAGAATATGGGTCAGTGTCTGGACGTGACCCTGTGATAATGTAGAATATGGGTCAGTGTCTGGACGCGACCCTGTGATAATGTAGAATATGGGTCAGTGTCTGGACGCGACCCTGTGATAATGTAGAATATGGGTCAGTGTCTGGACGCGACCCTGTGATAATGTAGAATATGGGTCAGTGTCTGGACCCTGTAATAATGTAGCATATGGTATCTGGATACGACCCTGTGATAATGTAGAATACGGGTCAGTGTCTGGACACTGATAATGTAGAATATGGGTCAGTGTCTGGACCCTGTGATAATGTAGTATATGGGTCAGTGTCTGTACATGACCCTGTGATAATGTAGAATATGGGTCAGTGTCTGGACCCTGTAATAATGTAGCATATGGTGTCTGGCCACGACCATGTGATAATGTAGAATACGGGTCAGTGTCTGGACACTGATAATGTAGAAGATGGGTCAGTGTCTGGACACGACCCTGTGATAATGTAGAATATGGGTCAGTGTCTGGACGCGACCCTGTGATAATGTAGAATATGGGTCAGTGTCTGGACCCTGTAATAATGTAGCATATGGTATCTGGATACGACCCTGTGATAATGTAGAATACGGGTCAGTGTCTGGACACTGATAATGTAGAATATGGGTCAGTGTCTGGACCCTGTGATAATGTAGTATATGGGTCAGTGTCTGTACATGACCCTGTGATAATGTAGAATATGGGTCAGTGTCTGGACCCTGTAATAATGTAGCATATGGTGTCTGGACACGACCCTGTGATAATGTAGAATACGGGTCAGTGTCTGGACACTGATAATGTAGAAGATGGGTCAGTGTCTGGACACTACCCTGTGATAATGTAGAATATGGGTCAGTGTCTGGACGCGACCCTGTGATAATGTAGAATATGGGTCAGTGTCTGGACGCGACCCTGTGATAATGTAGAATATGGGTCAGTGTCTGGACGCGACCCTGTGATAATGTAGAATATGGGTCAGTGTCTGGACGCGACCCTGTGATAATGTAGAATATGGGTCAGTGTCTGGACGCGACCCTGTGATAATGTAGAATATGGGTCAGTGTCTGGACGCGACCCTGTGATAATGTAGAATATCGGTCAGTGTCTGGACGCGACCCTGTGATAATGTAGAATATGGGTCAGTGTCTGGACGCGACCCTGTGATAATGTAGAATATGGGTCAGTGTCTGGACGCGACCCTGTGATAATGTAGAATATGGGTCAGTGTCTGGACGCTGTGATAATGTAGAGTATGGATTCTCCTTGTACTGTGCACCAGGTGTGTATCTGTAAACCCGTGTCAATGTGAGAGGCTGTATCTGAAATGTCCCTGTGTCTCCAGGTCTGAGGAACATCCTTCCCATCACTACGGCTAAGGTCCCCATCGTTAAGTTCTACCACGCCAGGACCGGCTTGGAGGGAGACATCAGTCTCTACAACACGCTGGTGAGAGGATCAGGAAGCAGTGACTGATCAGGAAGCAGTCACGTGGGAGCAGGAAGCAGTGACTGAACCCTTTGTTGTTGTTGTTGTTGTTTTCCTCTCTTGGCTATCAGGCTTTGCACAACACGCGTCTGTTGGCGTCGTATGCTGCCATCGACCCCCGAGTCAAAATGCTGTGTTATGTCACCAAGGTGTTTGCCAAGGTATGTCCCACTAGTTTACAGCTGAGATGAGAAAGTCACAGAAATGAGAAAGTGTTTTAATATCTATGTTGTCCCCTGGTCTAGTTAAAGGGGATGTTTTAATATCTATGTTGTCCCCTGGTCTAGTTAAAGGGGATGTTTTAATATCTATGTTGTCCCCTGGTCTAGTTAAAGGGGATGTTTTAATATCTATGTTGTCCCCTGGTCTAGTTAAAGGGGATGTTTTAATATCTATGTTGTCCCCTGGTCTAGTTAAAGGGGATGTTTTAATATCTATGTTGTCCCCTGGTCTAGTTGTGTGATATCGGTGATGCGTCTCGAGGCAGTCTGTCATCCTATGGCTTCACCCTGATGGTGCTGTTCTACCTGCAACAGAGGAACCCACCTGTTATACCTGTACTACAGGAGGTAAGACAGGAACCCATCTATTATACCTGTACTACAGGAGGTAAGACGGAGGAATCCACCTGTTATACCTGTACTACAGGAGGTAAGACAGGAACCCACCTGTTATACCTGTACTACAGGAGGTAAGACGGAGGAACCCACCTGTTATACCTGTACTACAGGAGGTAAGACAGAGGAACCCACCTGTTATACCTGTACTACAGGAGGTAAGACAGAGGAATCCACCTGTTATACCTGTACTACAGGAGGTAAGACAGAGAGGAGCCCACCTGTTATACCTGTACTACAGGAGGTAAGACAGAGAGGAACCCACCTGTTATACCTGTACTACAGGAGGTAAGACAGGAACCCACCTGTTATACCTGTACTACAGGAGGTAAGACAGAGAGGAGCCCACCTGTTATACCTGTACTACAGGAGGTAAGACAGAGAGGAACCCACCTGTTATACCTGTACTACAGGAGGTAAGACAGAGAGGAACCCACCTGTTATACCTGTACTACAGGAGGTAAGACAGAGGAACCCACCTGTTATACCTGTACTACAGGAGGTAAGACAGAGAGGAACCCACCTGTTATACCTGTACTACAGGAGGTAAGACAGGAACCCACCTGTTATACCTGTACTACAGGAGGTAAGACAGAGAGGAATCCACCTGTTATACCTGTACTACAGGAGGTAAGACAGAGAGGAACCCACCTGTTATACCTGTACTACAGGAGGTAAGACAGAGAGGAACCCACCTGTTATACCTGTACGACAGGAGGTAAGACAGAGGAATCCACCTGTTATACCTGTACTACAGGAGGTAAGACAGAGAGGAGCCCACCTGTTATACCTGTACTACAGGAGGTAAGACAGAGAGGAACCCACCTGTTATACCTGTACTACAGGAGGTAAGACAGAGAGGAACCCACCTGTTATACCTGTACTACAGGAGGTAAGACAGAGGAACCCACCTGTTATACCTGTACTACAGGAGGTAAGACAGAGAGGAACCCACCTGTTATACCTGTACTACAGGAGGTAAGACAGAGAGGAACCCACCTGTTATACCTGTACTACAGGAGGTAAGACAGAGGAATCCACCTGTTATACCTGTACTACAGGAGGTAAGACAGAGAGGAATCCACCTGTTATACCTGTACTACAGGAGGTAAGACAGAGAGAAACCCACCTGTTATACCTGTACTACAGGAGGTAACTCAACTAAATCTGTCTGAGTACAGTTCTGAACAGTCTGGCCGTGAGTCCGATGATATGTTGGGAGATTTGCTGGCTGAATCTGGATCTCTCATCGCTAAGACCTGCAATGTATTTGTATATTTTGGCAGACGTATTGACGTGTGTGTGTGTGTGTGTGTGTGTGTGTGTGTGTGTGTGTGTGTGTGTGTGTGTGTGTGTGTGTGTGTGTGTGTGTGTGTGTGTGTGTGTGTGTGTGTGTGTGTGTGTGTGTGTGTGTGTGTGTGTGTGTGTGTGTGTGTGTCTCGATAGATTTATGACCAGGAGGAGAAGCCTGAGGTTTTGGTAGATGGATGGAATGTCTACTTCTACGATGATCTGGATAAACTGGTGAGTCCCTCTCAGAACATCAGCTGTGGTGTGTGTGTCTCGCCTGAGCGGTGGCCCCGGTACCAGGGTAACATGGTGTGTAGGTGCTCTGTGGCTGGGCCTACTGCAGTTCTACACTGAGATCTTTCTACCCCTCTCTATCTCTAGCCTGAGCGCTGGCAGCAGAGGAACATGGAGTCTGTAGGTGCTCTGTGGCTGGGCCTACTGCAGTTCTACACTGAGACCTTTGACTTCAGAGAACATGTGATCTCCATCAGACAGAGCGCAGCTCTCACCACCTTCAACAAGCAGTGGACCTCCAAGTACATCGTCATCGAGGGTCAGTACTAGACCTGATTTACTCCTACCAAAGGGTCGTAAACAGCGTCTCCGTCTCTTCTGCAAACCCTGTTCTGGATACTTCTCTTGACTTCATTTAAAGTGATTCCTGACTTTAATTTCTCCTTGAGGATCGTGAACTTTGAGGGGGTTTGAGGAGAGGTATTGGTCGAGGGTTGTAAACGTTGAGGGGGTTTGAGGAGAGGTATTGGTCGAGGGTTGTAAACGTTGAGGGTGTTTGAGGAGAGCTATTGGTCGAGGGTTGTAAACGTTGAGGGGAGCTTTGGTGCCGGCGGTTGTTTCCATTTATCATAAACGGTTTGAGGGTTTACTGCTAGGTTGTAGTAAAAGCCTGCACACCCTGCAGATCTCCAGGGAGGGTTGTGAACCAGTGATCTGATCTAATGTTTTTTTCTCTCCAGATCCTTTTGACCTGAACCATAACCTGGGAGCTGGCCTGTCCAGGAGAAGTAGGTATCTCTATCTTACTGTCTTTCTCTCATAGCGTCATCCTCTTTTTCATTCACTTCTCTCCCTTTCTCTCCTCTCTCTCTCCCTTTCTCTCCTCTCTCTCCCTTTCTCTCCTCTCTCTCTCCCTTTCTCTCCTCTCTCTCCCTTTCTCTCCTCTCTCTCTCCCTTTCTCTCCTCTCTCTCTCCCTTTCTCTCCTCTCTCTCTCCCTTTCTCTCCCTCCCTTTCTCTCCCTCGCTTTCTCTCCTCTCTCTCTCCCTTTCTCTCCTCTCTCTCTCCCTTTCTCTCCTCTCTCTCTCCCTTTCTCTCCCTCGCTTTCTCTCCTCTCTCTCTCCCTTTCTCTCTCACACAGTGACCAACTTCATCATGAAGGCGTTCATCAATGGCAGAAGTGTGTTTGGAACAGCAGTCAAAGCCTACCCTCCTGAGTACACTAGTCATATGGTTAGTATTCACTACCTACCCTCCTGAGTACACTAGTCATATGGTTAGTATTCACTACCTACCCTCCTGAGTACGCTAGTCATATGGTTAGTGTTCACTACCTACCCTCCTGAGTACACTAGTCATATGGTTAGTATTCACTACCTACCCTCCTGAGTACGCTAGTCATATGGTTAGTATTCACTACCTACCCTCCTGAGTACGCTAGTCAGATGGTTAGTATTCACTACCTACCCTCCTGAGTACGCTAGTCAGATGGTTAGTATTCACTACCTACCCTCCTGAGTACGCTAGTCAGATGGTTAGTATTCACTACCTACCCTCCTGAGTACGCTAGTCAGATGGTTAGTGTTCACTACCTACCCTCCTGAGTACGCTAGTCAGATGGTTAGTGTTCACTACCTACCCTCCTCAGTACACTAGTCAGATGGTTAGTGTTCACTACCTACCCTCCTCAGTACACTAGTCAGATGGTTAGTGTTCACTACCTACCCTCCTGAGTACACTAGTCAGATGGTTAGTGTTCACTACCTACCCTCCTGAGTACGCTAGTCAGATGGTTAGTATTCACTACCTACCCTCCTGAGTACGCTAGTCAGATGGTTAGTATTCACTACCTACCCTCCTGAGTACGCTAGTCAGATGGTTAGTATTCACTACCTACCCTCCTGAGTACGCTAGTCAGATGGTTAGTGTTCACTACCTGCCCTCCTGAGTACGCTAGTCAGATGGTTAGTGTTCACTACCTACCCTCCTCAGTACACTAGTCAGATGGTTAGTGTTCACTACCTACCCTCCTCAGTACACTAGTCAGATGGTTAGTGTTCACTACCTACCCTCCTGAGTACACTAGTCAGATGGTTAGTGTTCACTACCTACCCTCCTGAGTACGCTAGTCAGATGGTTAGTATTCACTACCTACCCTCCTGAGTACGCTAGTCAGATGGTTAGTATTCACTACCTACCCTCCTGAGTACGCTAGTCAGATGGTTAGTATTCACTACCTACCCTCCTGAGTACACTAGTCAGATGGTTAGTGTTCACTACCTGCCCTCCTGAGTACGCTAGTCAGATGGTTAGTATTCACTGCCTACCCTCCTGAGTACGCTAGTCAGATGGTTAGTATTCACTACCTACCCTCCTGAGTACACTAGTCAGATGGTTAGTAAAAGAGGTCGACCGATTAATCGGCATTTTTGGATGCCGATTGACATTATCAAGACATTTCAGCTTTTCATTTTTTTATTAAAATGTTCCAGAAACAAAATTTCACTTTGACATTATGGGGTATTGTGTGACACCAATTTAAATGTATTACATTTTAAATTCGGTACTTTCAGAATACTTTCTGAGGGTACTGTATATCAACATAGTTTCTTGCTAAAATATCAAGACAGCTGGAATGTTTGATAGGAATATTAAGGCCTTTTGAATTCCACGAGAGAATAGCTAGTGTTGCTATTGTTTTTCTAAAATGTAATTATTATCTTTAGTGTGTTGATAAGCCCATGAATGTAAAATAAACAGCAGGACCCACAGGGAAACCCACCCACTGGTCGCTCCCCACCCATAAGAGCCTCTATATAAACCCTTTCCCCAGCCCTCCCTCCTCCCTAGTCCCCAGCCCTCCCTCCTCCCTAGGCCCCAGGCCTCCCTCCTCCCTAGACCCAGGCCTCCCTCCTCCCTAGGCCCCAGGCCTCCCTCCTCCCTATGCCCCAGGCCTCCCTCCTCCCTAGGCCCCAGCCCTCCCTCCTCCCTAGGCCCCAGCCCTCCCTCCTCCCTAGGCCCCAGCCCCCCCTCCTCCCTAGGCCCCAGCCCCCCCTCCTCCCTAGGCCCCAGCCCCCCCTCCCCCCTAGTCCCCAGCCCCCCCTAGTCCCCAGCCCCCCCTAGTCCCCAGCCCTCCCTCCTCCCTAGTCCCCAGCCCTCCACTATAAATACAGGGTTGTTGCATAACGGCGAGTGGCAGCCTTACGGCAGCATATTTTTGGTCTTAAGGTATAAAATAAAATTTAAATAAGTAACCAATTCAGAACTTTACAATTAAGTTAGTAGACTTGACGAGTAAAGGCATCCAAAACAGTTCGCAAGAATTTGTGCATATATTATGACATTTTGGGACGTTTTGGACTTTCAGCAGTTCGGTAGCCGACGGCTCCTCTCCTCTGTGATGGGTCAACTGTAGGGATTCTTCAATAAAATCTTAAGTCATTCAAGGAGAGACGACTCGTTTTCATGCACATTTTTTCATTGAGAAACCAAAAAATCTTAGCTGTAAAATTGCGCAACTAAAATCTCTGCAAAAATGTCAGAATATTTTTTTTAGTTTTTTTTACTATCTTAGATTCATTCTGACTTTTGAGGAAGTGTATACTGGCTACGGTGTCTCAAATAGGACAAACAGTACTATTGTCGCTTTTTTTTCTCATTTTTCAAGCTAAGGTTTTTTTTTTTTAAGGGAGTATGCTCACACTTGTTCGGTTTGCCTAGCCGCCAGCCGAACTGAAGCATGCTGACTCATTAAGGGAATAAATAATAATAATATGACATGCCTAAACAGTCAAACATAAGATAGCTGTAGGATCCATATATTGTCCATTTTGTTTATGAATTGGCGTGATGTCATCACTGTGTAAATGTTCTGGACCATAGGCAATATAATTATAACAAGTTCAATGCTCAGCAATAGTAGTAATATTGGTTCCTTGTACCCAAACGTGAGGGGTGTTCTCATTTGTCTTATGCTGAGGGCAGTATCATAGCCGTTGCCTCGGCTGTGTGATTGTGCATGGACAGCATACCTGAATAATAATAAACCAGTCATGGGGGTTCTATCGGTCGGCTCGTCCCCGTGTGTGTCGGGTTTGATGTGCTTCTCCAAGCCGTTTAGAGCCTCCTGAGTAGTGGGGAAAATGTGTGTTGTGTTCTGGAAGGTCTTGATGGGTTTTGCCGGGTGGATGAAGTCTCATCTCAGGTTTATCTTGCGTCGCTGGGATCTCCACCTGGTTGTAGGTCTCTCTCTGTTTTATCAGTTCAACACTCACGTCTGAGTCGATGCTGATCCTCTTCCTTGTGTTGGTCAGAGCCCCCGGGGTCCCTGCGTTGGTCAGAGCCCCCGGGGTCCCTGCGTTGGTCAGAGCCCCCGGGGTCCCTGCGTCCCCCCCCCCGGGGTCCCTGCGTCGGTCAGGGACCCCCCGGGGTCCCTGCGTCGGTCAGGGATCCCCCCGGGGTCCCTGCGTCGGTCAGGGATCCCCCCCGGGGTCCGTTGAAAGGTGAACAATTTTCAGCTTGCCCTCCGACGCTGTGGATCCGTTCAATCACGCAGCGGGAGCCCTTTACGGAGCTGACCTGTGTTAATCAGCGGCATGGGGACCCAGCTTCTCTCGCCTGAACAGTTGATAGAATATATTGCTCATGAAGGAAGTTGGGTTGCCCGCTTCCACACCAGGTTCAAGTTCTGTGACCCGCACATTGAATTCATGGGAATGATTTTAAGTGATTCCGTTTTCTCTTTCATGTTTGCTTATCCATTCCAGGTACTTCTGTCGCATTAGTTGTCTCCTCTAGACTTTACACTTTAGTTGAATATGTATCCACTTTATATAAGCAAGTATTTTCAGATTTCATTATTAACAAATGTGGTGAAAAGTACAGAAAATGTGAATACAAGTCAGTCTGGATTCAGTCTTGTCAGGTGAACTGTTGTGTCCTCACCTTTTTGGTCTAATAATTTCCCACCCATTATCAGCAAAAGGTTCCCTTTCAATTGCTACCATGGTTATGCATTTAATATTTGTTCTGTAAGAAACATTTAAATTTAGCCCAATCCATATAGGCCAATTCCCACGAGTGTAAAGGTTAAGTGAAACTTCAACACACTGTGCATCATCTTTCAGCAACAACAAAAAAATGAAAGTGAATTTCCCCTGTTGTTGTCCTTCAAAATTACACTTCAAACATGAATCAAATGGAAGCCGTGTAACGTGACGCCTAACAACATTCTGATGACCAGTATTAATTTGACTGTTGTAGCATAGAAACTTCAACGAAGTAACTTGAGTATGTGCAAGAACGCCTCTAGCGTTTTTTGAGGGCCCTAAGCCATATTTGTTTGAGACTCCCGACAGACCACTAGATTGAGGCGAAGTCCTGATTTAGACAATACGCAGGCTAGTGGTGCGCGGGTCAGCTGTTTTGTTCATCCTGACTAGATGTGATAAAGTGCAAACTCGAGGCCCACACTAGATCCTAACCCGCAAATATAGAAAATACACTATAGGCTACAAAGACTGCAGAAATTGTCTTTTTTTGACAGGAGGTGCACCATTTTTTTTTTCTTCTAAACCATACCAAACCATCTTTGGTATAGTGTTGTCATAATATTTGAATTGAGGAAGTGCGATCATAATCGTTAGGGTATTTTAGGGATCCGCAGTAGATGTCCTAAAAGCCCCCCAGCCTTCAATGTCAGCTAAACCGCTACCTTTCACTTGTTATGCGTTTTTTTTTTTTTGGCTGTGGATGAGAAAGGTAACCAAACGTTTAGCTAAGTTTGTATGCTGCTGCTTTGCCATCAATTAACAGTATGGGTTGCATTAAATAGGCGCAATATTTATATTTTAAGGATGTATTTGGCGATGTTCAATTCATTCGGGAAACAAAACGTATAAACAAAAGCATTCACTGTGAAAGTTCATACATGTAGGACCTTCATATAGAGGCTATGAGGAGCACTTTGTTCAATTTATCCAATCAGTTTATTGGTTTCTTGCTCAAAACCGTGAGCAACACCTGTCAAACTCCAGACATTTCTCTCAAAACACAAGGATGTCGATTCGCACGAGACTAGTATTATCTGTAGGTTCATTCCGGTTAGTCAATGTTTCCATTTAACCCGTCTAACTAGTAGGCTACAGTTCCATTGACATGCCTTAGGCCTATTTGAAGTCCTGTCTTGTGACTGTCTAATTTGTGTAGCTCCTCAGTCATCCCACATAACATACCTGGAACTGTTATCGTCGTCTTTAACCACTTCACCTAATCTTTCCCAAACATTACTGTTCTGGCCCTCCCTTCTCTTTATTGTCAACTCTCCTTTTGCAGCTTTTCTCTTATTGAATTTAACTTTGACGTTGTGCTTTTTTTTTTTTGCCTGTGTGGATTGACAGTAACTTTTTCTGCCCGCGTTAACACCAGATCGCCTCACATATATAATGAAAGGGGGAAAAAAAACTCAACGTAGCCTAAAGATATAAACTGCACAAGAATGATCCATTCATGGATTTATTTTTAAGCCCTTTTCTCTTTATTCGCCATTCAGCTGCACAACGTTTAATTACCCTAAACCAGTCCGACTGGGCGGATATAACCGCGGGTTATGAGTCAACCCACGCATCACTAGTGCAGACCATATAAAGTATAAACGCAGATGGTAAAAGTTTGAGTAGCCTGTTTTTGATTCTGTTGTTTTAAGTTAAATAAAATAATCAATTTGATTATCTAAACAGTTTTGAGTTTAAATGTATAGGGTTTTTTTTTTTTGTCGGCTATAGGCTTCCATTCGGTTATACTCATAGTAGTATATAACGATTATGTATGTCTGTCTGTATATATGTATATCATCGTTATATACTACTATGAGTATATAGTATATTCCACAGGAACAAACACAACCAATCACAGTGTGATGCGGCATATACAGGCAGACAGACAGACTATACTACCGTTCAAAAGTTTGGGGTCACTTAGAAATGTCCTTGTTTTTGAAAGAAAGGTTATTATTTTATTATATATATTTTTTTGTCCATTAAAATAACATTGATCAGAAATACAGTGTAGACATTGTTAACTTCTTAGGGCGAAACTGGAGGGCGCGCAATTCAAATAAATAATTTTAAATATTGTGGATTTTAAACATGTATGTACATATGTGTCTTATAACGGCTGAAAGCTTAGATTCTTGTTAATCTAACTGCACTGTCCGATCTACAGGAGCTATTACAGAGAAAACATGCCATGTGATTGTTTGAGGACGGCGACCCACATCAAAATATTTTTCCACCGGAACAAGTTTCACACATTCACAAATAACGATTAAATATTAATTTACTTTTTGAAAATCTTCCTCTGATTTGTCATCCAAAGGGTCCCAGCTATAACATGTGGTGTCGTTTTGTTAGATAAAATCCTTCTTCATATCCCAAAAAGTCAGTTTCGTTGGCGCCATCGAATTGAATAATCCACTCGTTCAACATGCAGAGAAAGGAATCCGAAAATCTACCTCAACTTTGTTTCAACAAGTCAGAATATATTTCTATTTACTCCTCAGATACCCTAAAATGTAATCGAACTATAATATTTCTTACGGAAAGAAGTATGTTCAGTAGGTAACCGATTTTAGCAGGTGTGTAATGTCTTCTTAGCGCGCGCAAACACGAATTTCCAAGACTGTGTCCTGCTAAAACTGATTGTTGTAATTAGTTTTTGAAGTTACAAGCCTGAAACCTTGAACATAGACTGCTGACACCCTGTGGAGGCTATAGGGATTGCATCCATGGAGCTAATTTTCAATATGACATTTCTCTAGAATTTCTAAAAGGATGGTCTCTCCAAAAAATAAAAATTCTGGTTGGTTTTTCTTTGGATTTTCTCCTACCATATCTATTGTGTTATATTCTCCTACATTATTTTAACATTTCTACAAACTTCAAAGTGTTTTCTTTCCAATGGTACCAATTATATGCATATCCTGACTATTGTAGCTGGCAGCTTTATTAAATAGTACCGGTAAAACACCAGTCTCAACGTCAACCGTGAAGAGGCGACTCCGGGATGCTGGCCTTCTAGGCAGAGTCCCTCTGTCCAGTGTGTGTTATTTTGCCCATCTTAATCTTTTTTTATTGGCCAGTCTGAGATATGGCTTTTTCTTTGCAACTCTGCCTAGAAGGCCAAGCATCCCGGAGTCGCCTCTTCACTGTTGACGTTGAGACTGGTGTTTTGAGGGTCCTCTTGCTCAGTTGTGCTCCGGGGCCTCCCACTCCTCTTTCTATTCTGGTTAGAGCCAGTTTGCGCTGTTCTGTGAAGGGAGTAGTACACAGCGTTGTGCGAGATCTTCAGTTTCTTGGCAATTTCGCACATGGAATAACCTTCATTTCTCAAAACAAGAATAGACTGACGAGTTTCAGAAGTAAGTTCTTTGTTCCTGGCCATTTTGAGCCTGTAATCGAACCTACAAATGCTGATGCTCCAGATACTCAACTAGTCTAAAGAAGGCCGGTTTTATTCCTTCTTTAATCATAACAACAGTTTTCAGCTGTGCCGACATAATTGCAAAAGGGTTTTCTAATGATCAATTAGCCTTTTAAAATGATAAACTTGGATTAACTAACACAACGTGCCATTGGAACACAGGAGTGATGGTTGCTGATAATGGGCCTCTGTACAGTTGAAGTCGGAAGTTTACATACACCTTAGCCAAATACGTTTAAACTCCGTTTTTCACAATTCGTGACATTTAATTCTAGTAAAAATTCCCTGTCTTAGGTCAGTTAGGATCACCACTTTATTTTAAGAATGTGAAATGTCAGAATAATAGTAGAGAATGATTTATTTCAGCTTTTATTAATTTCATCACATTCCCAGTGGGTCAGAAGTTTACATACACTCAATTAGTATTTGGTAGCATTGCCTTTAAACTGTTTAACTTCGGTCAAACGTTTCGGATAGCCTTCCACAAGCTTCCCACAATCAGTTGGGTGAATTTTGGCCCATTCCTCCTGACAGAGCTGGTGTAACTGAGTCAGGTTTGTAGGCCTCCTTGCTCGCACACACTTTTCCAGTTCTGCCCACAACTTTTCTATAGGATTGAGGTCAGGGCTTTGTGATGGCCACTCCAATACCTTGACTATGTTGTCCTAAGGCCATTTTGCCACAACTTTGAAGTATTTGTGCAGATGAACGTGGTACCTTCAGGTGTTTGGAAATTGCTCCCAAGGATAAAACAGACTTGTGGAGGTCTACAATTTGTTTTGAGGTCTTGGCTGATTTCTTTTGATTGTCCCATGATGTCAAGCAAAGAGACACTGAGTTTTAAGGTAGGCCTTGAAATACATCCACAGGTACACCTCCAATTGACTCAAATGATGTCAATTAGCCTATCAGAAGCTTCTAAAGCCATGACATAATTTTATGGAATTTTCCAAGCTGTTTAAAGGCAGTCAACTTAGTGGATGTAAACTTTTGACCCACTGGAATTGTGGAATTGTGATACAGTGAGTTATAAGTGAAATAATCTGTCTGTAAACAGTTGTTGTAAAAATGTCTTGTGTCGTGCACAAAGTAGATGTCCTAACCGACTTGCCAAAACTATCGTTTGTTAACAAGAAATTTGTGAAGTGGTTGAAAAACCCAACCTAAATGTATGTTAACTTCTGACTTCAACTGTAGATATTCCATAAAAGAATCTGCAGTTTCCAGCTTCAAAAATCATTTACAACATTAACAATGTCTACACTGTATTTCTGATCAATTTGATGTAATTTTAATGGACAAAAATGTGCTTTTCTTTAAAAAAAACTAAAAAAAACAAGGACATTTCTAAGTGACCCCAAACTGTTGAACGGTAGTATGTATGTTCCTCAGGAGTAGTAGTAGTAGTAGTATATAATGGTGATGTATTATAATAATATATAACAGTAATTTGTGGTTGTTCCTCTCAGGAGTTCTTCTTTGACCCTGAGGTGTTGACAGAGGGACAACTGGCTCCTAACGACCGCTGCTGCAGGATATGTGGCAAGATCGGACACTTCATGAAAGACTGCCCCATGCGCAGGAAGTAAGGAGTGTGTGTGTGTGTGTGTGTGTGTTGCGTAAGCATGTATGGGTGTATACCCATGTGTTTATGTTGTGACAGCCATGAACTCTATGGCTAAACCATCTCTGTGCGTCTCCTCCCAGCACTGCGATTCCCATTTAATTTCCATGTTAAATAGTCCGTATCAGCTGCATCAAAAATGGTGGCGTGCGAGAAAGGAAGTTTTCAAACCCTCCGCTCTGAAGGTTGTTAGTACCTTGAGCTGGCAGACAGTCAGGAATCCAGTGCAAGGAGAGTGTATCTAAGACTTGGCATACAGTTACCACTCCTTCGTGCAGACGGTGGAAACCTTGCATTGAGAAGGGAAGAAGTCATTAAGTTGATCTTGAGAAACGTCAACCCTCTACTAGCCAGTCAACTCAGAGAAAGAGTCACCACTGGCGATGGACTGGTTAGAATGGGACAGCAGCCAGACGATCAACCACAGCCAGTCACCCAGCCAGACCATCAGCCACAGTCTCGACCCCTCACGTGTTCTGTTGAGATGTAGCAAAGAGGGACTTTCTCCAGTCGCATGTCCAAATCAGTATCAAGTAAACCACAACAGGCCAACACGGCTAACTCCCATCACAAGAACCACCATCCTGCCCTGGGACCATCCTGCCCTGGGACCATCCTGCCCTGGGACCATCCTGCCCTGGGACCATCCTGCCCTGGGACCATCCTGCCCTGGGACCATCCTGCCCTGGGACCATCCTGCCCTGGGACCATCCTGCCCTGGGACCTTCCTATCCTGGGACCATCCTGCCCTGGGACCATCCTGCTCGAACCATCCTACCCCATCATGCCACAACAGGCCAACACACATAATAAGAACCACCATCCTGCTCTGGCTGCTCTGTCCAGAGCTGAAATCCCAACAGTCTCACTGCCAAGCCCCACCCGTCAACATCCCCTTCAAAACCACACCAGCTGGTGTTACTGTTGTCTATTGGCCCTGGGACAGGAAGTTCCATCCTGGACACCGGGGTAATCCGCTGCTCAATGAGAAGCTGTGGAACGAGGTGAAAGGTCCACAATACAACACGAAGCCTGCTTTTTGAAGTCATTTCGGTTTAGATTATTTGCATTGAATGCTGTAACACAGAATAAAACCATGAATAAAAGTCCCATGATGGTTGTGACTGACCATTACTGCTGATCACTCATTAACCAGCAGTTATTCACATTACTTTAATATTTCAGTTGTGTATATTACATTTACTTTATGACTTTCATTCCATCTCATCTCTATCAAGCTGCTGTATATGCTGTCTGACAAAATCACTATTTTAGCATTTCTTCAAAGTAAAAAGCATACTTTTATGACTGCTGAATACCAACTATCAATCACTTACATAATGTATTTTCAGGTAGAGATACCTGGTTAAGGTACAGCTGTTCTCTATGTCCCAGCTTCCTCTTCTGTAGCAGGCATAAAGGAAACACAGACTGGACAAGTAGACACGCAATGGATTATGGTCATTGTAGTTAATGACCATGTTTTATGCGCTAAACTATGTAGAATATTGGCCTGTTGGAAACTACAACTCCCTACTACATCACACAGTTCTGTCTGGATCTGATTTATCTCTAGAGAAACTACAACTCCCTACAACATCACACAGTTCAGGCTGGATCTGATTTCTCTCTAGAGAAACTACAACTCCCTACTACATCACACAGTTCAGGCTGGATCTGATTTCTCTCTAGAGAAACTACAACTCCCTACTACATCGCACAGTTCAGTCTGGATCTGATTTCTCTCTAGAGAAACTACATCACACAGTTCAGGCTGGATCTGATTTATCTGTAGAGAAACTGTGCAATGTGCACATCGAGCTCACCGAAGGGAAGAAGAAAAAAAAATATGAATGAAATGGAATTCAAATAATTGAGCCGACATCAGTCAATCAGTTGTTAAAATAAGCGATATTTTGGTTAATCGCTCAGCACTAATGAACATGGAAGCTGGGATGCAGCGGGCTGCTAAAGCACAAGATATTCCTTAAACAGGAAATGCCTATCAAGCAGAAGTCATATCATTTGTCCCCAGAAAAGCACATCATCCAAAAGGGACTAATTTAATGATATGTTGATATAATCCATGTGGATCCTGAAAAGACCAAGGCTGTACAAGACTTCCCTGTGCCAACCACCCTCAAAGCCCTTCAATTGTTCCTTGGGATGGCAGGATGGGTTTGTGTCAAACTTCTCCCTGGTGGCAGAACCACTCAACGCGTTGAAGCGGAAAAGAGCGAAGTTCTGATGACCAGCATAGTGCCAGAGATCCTGCTGATGAAGCTCTACTGAACTGGCCAAATCTCAGCCTAGATAAACTCGGCAAAAAAAGAAACGTCCTCTAACTGTCCAACTGCATTTATTTTCCAGCAAACTTAACATGTGTAAATATTTGTATGAAAATAAGATAAAGCAACTGCGACAAACTCAACAAGTTCCACAGACATGTGACTAACAGAAATTGAATAATGTGTCCCTGAACAAAGGGGGGGTCAAAATCAAAAGTAACAGTCAGTATCTGGTGTGGCCACCAGCTGCATTAAGTACTGCATTAATCTCCTCCTCATGGACTGCACCAGATTTGCCAGTTCTTGCTGTGAGATTTTACCCCACTCTTCCACCAAGGCACCTGCAAGTTCCCGGACATTTCTGGGGGGGAATGGCCCAGGCCCTCACCCTCCGATCCAACAGGTCCCAGACGTGCTCAATGGGATTGAGATCCGGGCTCTTCGATGGCCATGGCATGACATTGACATTCCTGTCTTACAGGAAATCACGCACAGAACGAGCAGTATGGCTGGTGGCATTGTCATGCTGGAGGGTCATGTCAGGATGAGCCTGCAGGAAGGGTACCACATGAGGGAGGAGGATGTCTTCCCTGTAACGCACAGCATTGAGATTGCCTGCAATGACGCCAAGCTCAGTCCGATGATGCTGTGACACACCTCCCCAGACCATGACGGACCCTCCACCTCCAAATCGATCCCGCTCCAGAGTACAGGCCTCGGTGTAAAGCTCATTCCTTCGATGATAAACGCGAATCTGACCATTTTTACATTTACATTTTAGTCATTTAGCAGACGCTCTTATCCAGAGCGACTTACAGTAGTGAATGCATACATTTCATAAATTTTTTGTTCCCGTACTGGTCCCCCGTGGGGATCGAACCCACAACCCTGGCGTTGCAAACACCATGCTCTACCAACTGTCTCACCCCTGGTGAGACAAAACCGCAACTCGTCAGTGAAAAGCACTTTTTGCCAGTCCTTTCTGGTCCAGCGATGGTGGGTTTGTGCCCATAGGTGACGTTGTTGCCAGTGATGTCTGGTGAGGACCTGCCTTACAACAGCCCTCAGTCCAGCCTCTCTCAGCCTATTGCGGACAGTCTGAGCACTGATGGAGGGATTGTGCGTTCCTGGTGTAACTCAGGCAGTTGTTGTTGCCATCCTGTACCTGTCCCGCAGGTGTGATGTTCGTATGTACCGATCCTGTGCAGGTGTTACACGTGGTCTGCCACTGCGAGGACGATCAGCTGTCCGTCCTGTCTCCCTGTAGCGCTGTCTTAGGCGTCTCGCAGTACGGACATTGCAATTTATTGCCCTGGCCACATATGCATGCCTCATTGCAGCATGCCTAAGGCACGTTCACGCAGATGAGCAGGGACCCTGGGCATCTTTCTTTTTGTGTTTTTCAGAGTCAGTAGAAAGGCCTCTTTAGTGTCCTAAGTTTTCATAACTGTGACCTTAATTGCCTACCGTCTGTAAGCTGTTAGTGTCTTAATGACCGTTCCACAGGTGCATGTTCTTTAATTGTTTGTTTCATTGAACGAGCATGGTAAACAGTGTTTAAACCCTTTACAATGAAGATCTGTGAAGTTATTTGGATTTTTACGAATTATCTTTAAAAGACAGGGTCCAGAAAAAGGGACGTTTCTTTTTTTTGCTGAGTTTGTAAAGTCACGTCTGAAACTGTCAGGTTTGTCAAATGTACAAACCAGAAGGCCGGAAGACTGCTGGCAAGTTGCAGCAAACCGTGATTACACATCACTGGAAAATGTTAGGAGTGGATTTAATGGGTTCATTTCCTAGAAGCTCGAATCGGAATGTGTACATGCTTGTTTTTGTCGATTACTCTTCCAAGCGGGTGGAGCTCTTTGCGCTTTGACAGGCCACAGCAAGGACAGTTTCTAACATCCTCACGAAAGAGATCCTGACTCGCTGGATAATGCCTGATCTTGTCCATGTCTCAAGCCTTATGGTGTGTTTCCCCTCGGCTGAGGAATTGGAGGAGATGAGCGCTGCAAGGTCCTGGATATCTTTGGAGAGACAAGTGAGGAGAATTTTTCTCGGTTTCCCAGACCAAGATCTGCCTTTTATGGCAATGGTTGGCTTTTTCCAGGGGAGGGGTGTGCGACGGCCTCAGATTTGTCCTGACTGCCTCGGTGCGTCTCCACTCTTCACTGTGCTTCACCTTTAATTCCCAATTAAATAGCCAGAATCAACTGCATAAAAATGGTGACGGTGGTGCGCGAGAGGAAGTTTTCAAACCCTCAGCTCTGAAGCTTCTTGTTTTACCCTTTTTTTGTTTGGTTCTTAAAAGTGCCCTGTAGCCATACCTCAAGAAAGCGATAATGGCGCCAACATTCCTAAACAGATTACAATAATAAATAAATAAACAGATTACAATAATAAATAAACAGATTACAATAATAAATAAACAGATTACAATAATAAATAAACAGATTACAATAATAAATAAATAAACGATTACAATAATAAATAAATATATTACAATAATAAATAAACAGATTACAATAATAAATAAACAGATTACAATAAACAAACAGATAATTTATTATTGTAAACAGATTACAATAATTAATAAATAAACAGATTATTTATTAGTGATTATTTATTATTGTAAACAGAT
Source organism: Salmo salar (assembly GCF_965601325.2). Taxonomy (NCBI): domain Eukaryota; kingdom Metazoa; phylum Chordata; class Actinopteri; order Salmoniformes; family Salmonidae; genus Salmo; species Salmo salar. Next base: position 11,940,739 of record NC_138305.1, read on the forward strand.
TACAATAATAAATAGATTACAATAACAGGCAAATCTCCGTTCTCTGGAGTTCTATTGTTGGATCAGATTTACTCACGGACTTGACTGACAGATGCTAATCATTTGTATTGATGTGTGGAACAAACGTTTATGGTTTGCGTGGGACTGGTTTTTCACATCGCTTATTGATGAACGTTGCGTGCTCATAAGGTCAAATATGTTCACTTGAATAATGATTATTTTTGTGACTGATATTGTTTGTATGATCATATATTTTGTTATTTTAATACAAAAAAAATGCAAAAAGAACACCATTGTTTTGGAGTTATTTATTTCAATGTTAAAGGTTTATGAAAAGTTTCTATTCCACGAATGACTTTTTTTCCACGAGTCCTTTGTATTGGGTCTAGACATGACAGTTACGGAGAAATCCAACATTTCTCTGGTAGGCATGATCTTCCTGGCGCCCCCTAACTAAACTCAGGAGTTAAGTCAAAACTGTTAGCGTCTGTGTGCATAATCATCTCCTCCTCTCCAGGTCTAGGCAGCGTCGTGAGCAGGAGGACCGAGCAGAGGGAAGGAGGGACTGGGCGGAAGGGGGCAGGGAACATCGTCAGGGTGAATACTGGAGAAGACAGGACGAGAAACGGTGCTGCTTCCTGTGTGGAAGCCATGCCCACATTAAGAAAGACTGCCCCCAGTACAGAGGACCTGCCTTTTCTTCACCTCCCTCTACTAGCCACATGAGGAATTTGAGAGAGAGAAAAACAGGTATGATGAATACTCGCAGAAACATTGACGTTCACTCACACGCCTGGTCTAACCCTAGTGTGTTTATTTGTCCAGGACTCTCCTCAACCTGGTCTAACCCTAGTGTGTTTATTTGTCCAGGACTCCCCTCAACCTGGTCTAACCCTAGTGTGTTTATTTGTCCAGGACTCTCCTCAACCTGGTCTAACCCTAGTGTGTTTATTTGTCCAGGACTCTCCTCAACCTGGTCTAACCCTAGTGTGTTTATTTGTCCAGGACTCTCCTCAACCTGGTCTAACCCTAGTGTGTTTATTTGTCCAGGACTCTCCTCAACCTGGTCTAACCCTAGTGTGTTTATTTGTCCAGGACTCCCCTCAACCTGGTCTAACCCTAGTGTGTTTATTTGTCCAGGACTCTCCTCAACCTGGTCTAACCCTAGTGTGTTTATTTGTCCAGGACTCCCCTCAACCTGGTCTAACCCTAGTGTGTTTATTTGTCCAGGACTCTCCTCAACCTGGTCTAATCCTAGTGTGTTTATTTGTCCAGGACTCTCCTCAACCTGGTCTAACCCTAGTGTGTTTATTTGTCCAGGACTCCCCTCAACCTGGTCTAACCCTAGTGTGTTTATTTGTCCAGGACTCCCTCCCCTCAACCTGTTCTAATCCTAGTGTGTTTATTTGTCCAGGACTCCCCTCAACCTGGTCTAATCCTAGTGTGTTTATTTGTCCAGGACTCTACTCAACCTGGTCTAATCCTAGTGTGTTTATTTGTCCAGGACTCTCCTCAACCTGGTCTAATGCTAGTGTGTTTATTTGTCCAGGACTCCCCTCAACCTGGTCTAACCCTAGTGTGTTTATTTGTCCAGGACTCTCCTCAACCTGGTCTAATGCTAGTGTGTTTATTTGTCCAGGACTCTCCTCAACCTGGTCTAATCCTAGTGTGTTTATTTGTCCAGGACTCTCCTCAACCTGGTCTAATCCTAGTGTGTTTATTTGTCCAGGACTCTCCTCAACCTGGTCTAATCCTAGTGTGTTTATTTGTCCAGGACTCTCCTCAACCTGGTCTAATCCTAGTGTGTTTATTTGTCCAGGACTCTCCTCAACCTGGTCTAATCCTAGTGTGTTTATTTGTCCAGGACTCTCCTCAAACTGGTCTAATGCTAGTGTGTTTATTTGTCCAGGACTCTCCTCAACCTGGTCTAATCCTAGTGTGTTTATTTGTCCAGGACTCTCCTCAAACTGGTCTAATGCTAGTGTGTTTATTTGTCCAGGACTCTCCTCAACCTGGTCTAATGCTAGTGTGTTTATTTGTCCAGGACTCTCCTCAACCTGGTCTAATGCTAGTGTGTTTATTTGTCCAGGACTCCCCTCAACAGGAGGAAAAAAAGAAGCAACAACAAAATATGATTGAGTCCACAAGCAGGTCATTGTCCAAATATTTTACTGTAATTTCACAGAAACTTTTCAAAATCAATGTCAATGTTTTCAGTAGCTTTACATTACAGCATTGTGTTACCTTCCTTAAGCGTTAGTCCATCTCATCCCTGCTATCTTCCATAATGCTATATTGCATCCACATGTGTTCCAGGCAGTCTAGCCAGCAGACATATGGGTCTGTCTCGTCCCAGAAGGAGCCCAGTGAACTGAGGAGAGGGCGAGCGAGAGAGGCAGCTCTAGCCCCAAACCTCTGGGTTCTACTCTACTCCACTCCCTTTGAGGTCTGACCTCCAGTCCACCAGCCTGAACCTAGAACACCCGGAACTCAGAACCCCACCCGTTGGAACCCTGACGTGGAACCCCAGTGGATGGTGGCAGAGCCTGAGAGCCCAAATGGCACCCTAATCCCTATATATTAGACTACTTATCACCAGGGCTTTACGTTTGACCAGAGCCCTCGTCATAAGTAGTGCACTACATAGGAAATAGGGTGCCATTTGGGACATAGAGGGTATTTTATGTTTTAACTACCCCTCCTGCCTCAGAGGAACTTTTTAAAGTGTTGTATTGTGTTTTAACTGAAAAGCCATTTTGCATGCTCTAAGTTGATTTTTATTTTTTAAATCTTATTTTAAAAGTGATTATTTGTTAGATTTGTCTCGGACAATGACGTCCTCCCAAACACCCCTCTCTCTTCCACTTTGTCTAGTCAAATCCAGTTTGAGCCAGGCTGTGCGTTTGTCTGCTCATCTCTGTACGTGTGTGGAAATAAAGGGTGAATCTGTATTCAGAGGTGGAGGAACGGCCCTGAAACAACAGATGGGTTCTTTAGATTATAATGGACAGTTTTATATTACATTGTCTCCTCCATGCCAGAGTCTCCAAACATGGTAGCTAGCTAAAGATGAATTCCATTCTGCTTCTGCCTGCTCCCTCTGAACAGGTGCAGAATATATGGCTCTGTATTGGGTTACTAGAATCCAACCCCCATGTGTGTAGATCTGAGAGGACTGGATAGATATAAGCAATATGGTAAAACATTAAATGACAACCTAAGTCTATCAGAGGGGAGGGTGTGACACCATATTGCCTATATACCGAACCACTTGTCCTTTATGATCTACACCAGGGGTTTGGGTTGATTTTGGGGTGCAGGGAAAAACCGGGAACATGTTTTTTGTTTTTACGTTGCCTTTTTGTGGCCACGGTGCCTCTGATTGGTGGGCCTGGTAGCTGTAATGTCAGATTCTGTCCGCTCTGGTCTGGGATGCTCGTGTTCTGAGACCTGCTTTATAAATAAACTTTCTTTACAAAAAAAGAAACATGCCATTTTCATTTAATGTCCTGAAGATGTTAAGTGTATTTTTCTACCGTTGAAGTTTAGAAGAAGATAACATTACACAATGATCAGAGGTTAAAGGAAAATTCCACCTAAAAAAACATATTTTGGTATTTGCTTCATTAGTCCATTCAACAATCAAGTTTTTAAGATGTATAACTTTCAAAATCCAGAAATCATCCCTGTATGATGCATTTTTCTTACCATTTGGCTACATCATAAGATGCAAAACGCATTATACAGGGATGATTTTTGTATTTTGAAAGTTACATATCTTAAACTTGATTTACTGACAAGCTAAACATTTTTTATTTATTTTTCACTCATCCAAAGATATGAAGTTTCTTTAAAAATATTTATCCAATGCCTGCTATGTTTTTGGACGACACGGTGATGTCATCGCTGCTTCCTGTGCTCCTACCAGTGTTGCCATGTTTGCAGTTTTCATGCCATATTGGGCTACTTTGAAAATGATGTCGCGGGTTAAAATGTATTGGTCGCTTGTTGTTGGCTATTTCTAAGTTACGCCGCGGTCGCCATGACATTTCTCTTAAAATATATATTATTTCACTGTGACGTGTGTGAGTGAGAGAGAGAGAGAGCGAGAGAGTGAGAGAGAGAGTGAGGGAGAGAGGGAGAGAGAGACCAAACACTGGAAAACTATTTTGGTCCCACTACAGAGCATTACATAAATCCTCTCAGTTGGTGGTTTAAACTGCATTCTGATGTTGACTGCTTAAAGAAAAACGGTATCAAGGGAAGTGCTTTATGCATGTTCAGTTCTTGGGGCGCCGGGGGAATCTGAAATGGAAGTTGGGTAGCCTTGTATTATTATGAACGCATTAGATTGATGTAACAGTCAGATTAGGCTACAGGTAAAACAAATTCTACTAAATAAACACTGGCTGTGGTTGACAAACATTCAGTCCATATACATATTATTAACATTTCATTCCTCAGTAGTCTATCCCAGCAGGCTATTGGGGGAAACAAGCACTTCTAATAAACCCAGATTTGAGTCTGTAGCCTATGCCTATTGAAAAGTGAAGTCAATCTCGCAAATGTGCCATTTTTATAAGGGGTTGTCGTAACAGCACAATGGCCAGAAAATAGCCTAACATTTTTTTTTTTTTAATGTTCATCCAAGTTTTTATTGCTCTGATTTTGAGATCCTCTGTCCAATTTTCATCAGTCAAAGTCTTGTCATATTTATCTATCGTTATGCACATGCGCAAAGGGGATTTATTTACAATTACAAACCTGGTTCGAGCCCTGAATGCTGATTGGCTGAAAGGTATGACGAAACGTTAGTTTTTACTGTACTAATTACGCTGGTAACCAGTTTAGAAATAAGCAATAAGGCACCTCGGGGCTTTCGGTATATTGCCAACATACTACGGCTAACGGCTGTATCCAGGCACTCCGCGATGCTGTTCTTAATACCGACGCCCTTAGCCGTGGTATATTGGCCACATACCAAACCCCCTTGTGCCTTATTGCTTAATCATAGCAGTCAAGCGAGTTAAATCAACGTCCATTGATGGAAAAGGATCTGGCTTGTTAATAAGGGACGATTATCTTGTCACATATTTAAATTCCTTTACGTAATTTGTGTTTTTATTTAACCTTTAACCTTTTTTTAACTAGGCAAGTCAGTTAAAAACGAATTCTTATTTACAATGACGGCCTACATATGTCATAGCTTGCAATTCTTATTTTGAGGAAACCCGAATTTTGCTTCTAACGACGTTACAAGTTACCATGATTTTTATTTATTTATTTTTATTTCACCTTTATTTAACCAGGTAGGCAAGTTGAGAACAAGTTCTCATTTACAATTGCGACCTGGCCAAGATAAAGCAAAGCAGTTTGACACATACAACAACACAGAGTTAGACATGGAGTAAAACAAACATACAGTCAATAATATAGTAGAAAAATAAGTCTATATACAAAGTGAGAAAATGAGGTGAGATAAGGGAGGTAAAGGCAAAAAAAGCCATGGTGGCAAAGTATATACAATATAGCAAGTAAAACACTGGAATGGTAGATTTGTAGTGGAAGATAGTGCAAAGTAGAAATAATGGGGTGCAAAGGAGCAAAATAAAGTAGGGGAAAAGGTAGTTGTTTGGGCTAAATTATAGATGGGCTATGTACAGGTGATCGTCCTTAATTGGCTCGATAACGTTATGGAAAAGGAGTTTATTGTATAGATGTGGCACCTCTCTTTGAACTGGTTTTCAGGCCTTTTGGGGAAGGGTTTGAGTGGTCATTGTGCTAGAAATATTTGCTTGACCTGGCAACCCTGGTTAGCACAGAGTTTCTAAACCCAGAGCAGAAACATATCTGAGATGCGAAACAGACCAGGCCGGGGTTTTGAGATGTCAATGAGAGAAGTAAAAAATAAAAATCCATAGTTTTACCTTTTCTTGAAATCTAAAAATGTACAACCTAGATTTGAGCCAATGTCTTAAATAGTTGAACAAGTAATTTTACTCAAACCTCGTGAAAATGACAAACTAACATTTTGCAGGCTGTCAGTTTGTCATTCTCACGATGTTGCGGAGTAACGTAAAACACTGACCTAAAACATTGTCTCAAATCTAAGTTGTTCCTTTAGATTTTCGAGAAAACTAATGAAGAATTGTCCACTTCCCTCATTGACTTCTCAAACCCTGGGCTGGTCTGACTGTCTGTTTCGCAACCTTTCCCGGAAGTCTCTCTATGTTGCGCCTCTGTGTTTAGAAACTCTGCCAAATCGGATATATAGACGGTAATAGGACAGGCGTGAGTAGATCAACTGCCCGTTCCGTTGTTTTCAATGTAATCTTGGACTCAGTATCAAGTTCTTATGATATACCTCAGTGATCTAGCCTGCCTAATGAACTTATTTGTTTGCGTTGCACACATTTTTAAAGGTGTCATACAGTGTCGTAACCTCAACTGGATTTCTATTGGCTCAAGCGCCTGTCAATCATTAAGTCACCATATTGTGGAATTGTTTGCATAAACCGCTGGGTTGGCTGTTTCCCGGTCATGCGCACACCGGTGTTTTCATGTTACATAAATATGTTCTGTAGCTGAAGCTTAAATAAAGATTTGTTATAAGTAAACCAAGATAGACCACAGTTTATCATTTCCAACGTGAACAAATGAGTCATAGTGGGCAGAGCCAAGCACGGCTTTTGGTACATTATTGTAAATGTCTACATGTTTCCGTTAGGGAACGACTACTCTGTGACTCAATTTACCTTTTAACTCCAAAATCAGCGAGATTTTGTACAACTTTTACAAAGGGCGACGTCTACAAAAATGTGTCGACTCTATTAATAACAGATTAAAAAAAAAATATTTATTCATTTTTTATTTTTAACAGAACTTTATTGAATTTAAATGTTTAATTGACGAGAGAAAGTCGGACCAAAATCCATGTCGTTTCATCTTCTTCAACTGTGTGCCAGTGGGCTTCCTCTCACTACCATATTTGGTAGTGGGTTGGAAACGCCCACCGGATACTTCCACATTTATACATCCGGTTGAACATCTGTGTCATTGTTCCATCTTTGACATGTCATTCCCCAACATGTCTGCCTCCATGGTGGCCCGGGCGACCGTCCGAGCAGTCACTAAAAGAAAGATATTAGCCACTAGAGCTGCTTTAACTCTGGTAAGTGTGTAATATTGCTACATTATATTATTTTCCTCTCCAAACACTTAAGTGTCGGTGAATACTGTTAAGATTGTTTGCTCCTAAATTACAGAAAGCGAGCTGTCATGTAAGGTAGATCGCTATGTCCTGGGCTTTTTTTTGTTTTTGGTGTCACTAATCATGTGTTTAAATTAAATTCTCATAATCCTAGTTAGCCGATTAAACTCAACGTTTTTATAATGGAGTTGATGACCGACTGGAGCTCCGACGCCACAAAATTACGGTTTTATATCACTAGTTTGTATTATATATATATATGCACATAAATACAAACTAGTGATTTCAGCCCCGTTATTTATTTGGTGTTGAAATGTGGTTTTTGATAGTTTCGGAGCGCCACACTACCTGCTCTTTAATCCGATAAATCCAAACTAAATTTCGGATTGAGGTTTTTCAAAAAATGATTTGTGGTGGTGATTTGAGAACTGTGTGTTTTTTAATTAACTAGGTAACATAACTAGTGTGCTAATATCGCTAACTACCGAGCAAATGATTAGGAATACACTAGTTTTTAATCTAGTTATAGTAGCTACGTAAAGACATTTGTGTCTCATGTCCAAAGACACAGCCAGCTGGTTCCGCAGCAGAAACACTTTCTTACATAATGTTAGCCAGCTTGTTAACTGTCTGCAGACACGGTTTGGAGATAAAGGCCTCTGTGACCTTGTGATTAAGTAGCTCAGCTCATTGTAGCTGCTGCTGGATAACTCAGTCCCACTGGGGAGTTGACATAACAATAAATTACATGGTTATGAGACAAAATACCTCTTACATTAACAACTTAGAATGGACTTGTAATTATATGAGATCATAGGCCTGCAAATCTTTGTTACCTACTTGGTGTAGAGAGCTGTTAGGTGTCCAAGTAATGTAGATGTCACAATTATCTGAGTTTGTACCGAAAGATGTAGCCAATTAAATACACTATCATTATAGAATATGCATTAAATGCATATTCAAATTGCAACGTCTGCCTATGCTACACATATTGTCTCAATAACATTTTATATTTTTAATACCATCAAACACTAAGTTAGACACAGGCTACCTAATTTCTAAAATAGGCCATCGCTCATCATGAATAGTAATTCTTTACGTTTTACTGGTAAAACGTCTGATAAGAGACGTATCTAATAAATGTAAATGAATCAATAAACCATGATGAATTATTAGTCATACAGCAGGTTTAATGAATAATCAATGTAAGGATTAATGTAGGGATCGATTAGTCTGATTAGTTCCGGAAAGTCCAGGAACCATTGGAGAGGGAAAGAAATGTGTGTATGCAATTAGTATAGAGAGATAGAGGGGCAGATGGTCAAGGGAGTAAAAGCTTCAAAGAGTTCTTGAACCTTGAGGGAAAAGAACTGGCTGAGCTCTGGATAGTGATAAACAGCGTGAGAAGTTTATGGGGGATGCAGGTCACCAACGGATTGTGTGTAAATGCATGTGCGTAAGTAAGCAAGAACTATATAATGACTGTTTTGTTATCCTGACCTCAGAACGTTCTCTGAATAAAGCTACAGGAACCTTTTGCAGAAAGCTGAGTCCTTGCCTAATTATTATAACCCATTGTCTTACAAACCTTGGGCATTAGTCAAGGCGAATTGATTATTGATTATTATCATCTAGATATAAAATTCTTTTAACAACGTCCCAACTGAATCTCCATGTCAATCATCTGATCTCAATCCATTTAATGTGAATATGCATTTAGGTCTTCTTAAATAACTTACATTTTGTAGATGGTGTTAAACTATTAGTCTTTTTTGTATTTTGTTTCAATCAACGCAGATATTCTGCTTCAGCTAACCATCTTAAAATCTCATTAGAAATGAGGTGTGTTTGGTGTAACAGTAACGTTATAGGTCTACTATGCTATTATAGTAAACAAAAAAAATAAACTAATCTTGTAAAGTTTTGGTTTCATGGAGCTGAAATAGAAGATCCCAGAAATGTTCCATAAGAACAAAAAGCTTATTTCTCTCAAATTTTGTGCACAAGTGTGTCTACATCCCTGTTAGTGAGCATTTCCCCTTTGCCAAGATAATCCATCCACCTCACAGGTGTGGCATATCAAGAAGCTGATTGAACGGCATGATCATTACACAGGTGCACCTTGTGCTGGGGACTTTTTATTTTCACAATCACAATGCCACATATGTCACAAGTTTTTTGAGGGAGTGTGCAATTGGCCTGCTGGAATGTCCACCAGAATTGTTGCCAGAACATGTTCATTTCTCTACCATAAGCCACCTCCAATGTCGTTTTTGAGAATGTGGCAGTATGTCCAACTGGCTTCACAACCGCAGACTACATCTAACCACACCAGCCCAGGAGCTCCACATCCGGCTTCTTCACCTGCGGGATCATCTGAGACCAGCCACCCGGACAGCTGATGAAACAGCCAAAGAATTTCTACAAAAACTATCAGAAACAGTCTCAGGGAAACTCATCTGCGTGCTCGTCGTCCTCACCAGGGTCTTGACCTGACTGTAGTTCGGCGTTGTAACCGACTTCAGTGGGCGAATGCTCACCTTCGATGGCCACTGGCACGCTGGAGAAGTGTGCACTTCACAGATTAATCCTGTTTTCAACTGTACTGGGAAGAAGGCAGCATGTCCAACCGGCCTCACAACCACAGACCACGTGTATGGCGTCATGTGGGCGAGTGGTTTGCTGATGTCAACGTTGTGAACAAAATGCCCCGCGGTGGGGTTATGGTATGGGCAGGCATAAGCTACAGACAACCAACACAACTGCTTTTTATAGATGGTAATTTGAATGCACGGAGATACCGTGATGAGATCCTGAGGCCCATTGACGTGCCATTCATCCACCGCCATCGCCTTATGTTTCGGAATGATAACGCAAGGCTCTCTGTGTGAAGGAGATGTGTCGCGCTGCATGAGACAAATGGTGGTCACACCAGATACTGACTGGTTTTCTGATCCACACCCCTACCTTTTTTTTAATAGTATCTGTGACCATCAGCTGCATATCTGTATTCTCAGTCATGTGACATCCATAGATTAGGGCCTAATTAATTTAAATTGACTGATTTCCTTATGAACTGTAACTCAGTAAAAATCAATGAAATTGTTGCATGTTACATTTTAATATTTTTGTTCAGTGTTTGTGACAGTCTTGTGGCTATACTACAATGGGATGCAAGGAGTTAAAGTCTCAGATTAGTCATATCTATCTGGTATCAGAGATTCCTAGAGTTGCCGTAGGAAGATTGGGGCGTATGATACTGTAATGGTCTGTGTAGTCAACCCTTCTGGTCTCTCTTCCAGACTCCCTCTGCTGTGAAGAGGATCAGGACTTTACTGGAGGGTAAACCAGAATACGTGAGTATCCCTCCAACTCTGCTCCTGGAGAACTCTTTCATAGCACGCTTTTGTTCCGGCCTAGTACTGTGTCCAGATTGGTCTGAAGGTGGGTGTGAGGGGTTATGGGTAGTGGTATAATGGTGGTTGTTGTGTTCCAGATTGGTCTGAAGGTGGGTGTGAGGGGTAACGTTATAACGGTGGTTGTGTTCTAGATTGGTCTGAAGGTGGGTGTGAGGGATTATGGGTAGTGGTATAATGGTGGTTGTTGTGTTGTAGATTGGTCTGAAGGTGGGTGTGAGGACACGGGGCTGTAACGGTATGACCTACACTCTGGACTTCACCAAACAGAAGGATCAGGCTGATGAGGAGGTGCTGCAGGACGGTGAGCAAATGACATTATCCCAACGTTATCCCAACGTTTAGAGTTACATCCTCATTGGACCACTTTGGAAAACATGAATGTTGTTGAGTTATCCTCATCTTGTCATGATGTGTTATTTCACCTACAATCTAAATGAAATCCCCAACATTATGTTGAAATGTTCTTATTAACATAACTGATGTATTATTATTGCTGTAAAATACAAAGTTGTGGTTTACTGTAATGTTACAATGTCTCCGTGCGCTCCTAATGTTGCTGTAAAATATTTTTCCATTTTAAAAAGCAGTTTATTGAGTTACAGGCAAACTAGGCTTTGATTGTAAGGGATGGAAACAAAATCATCTCTTTTTTAATACATTTTCACCATAAACAACACAAGTCACTAACATCCTGCTGTTCATGGGTCAATGTTGCCGTAGGCCTACTGCCTCGGGTCAATGTTGCCGTAGGCCTACTGCCTCAGGTCAATGTTCTTTGACGTTAAGGTGCTACAGATAGGATTGTTAAGAGTTTTTGCGTTGTAATTTCAGAATCTGTAATATATCTGCAGTAATTGTGGAATTATAGTTTAACGTAGCCGCCAGTGTTGTCATTGTCTGGGATAGTAACCTATTGATGTCTGGGATAGTAACCTATTGACGTCTGGGATAGTAACCTATTGACGTCTGGGATAGTAACCTATTGACGTCTGGGATAGTAACCTATTGACGTCTGGGATAGTAACCTATTGACGTCTGGGATAGTAACCTATTGACGTCTCCCACCGGAATGGAATCTGTCAAAATGGGAAAGCTGTTCTGGCTTTGGCTGTGTTATCTAGTGGAAATCACTCGAATCATTTCCTGGTTGCAAAAATTCTATATTGTTTGTTCAAGCCCTGAATCATGTCGGGAATAATTTCACCGTCTCTAAATAGCAACAAAAAAAAACAGTTTGAAGCTGGGTTATTTTTTTCCACCAGCTTCTAACATCAATTTTTTTTTTAAATGCTATTGAAAATATTCCACAGCGATCTAGATGGTACAATGCTGCGCTTAAAATGTGAAGAAATAAGTTCAGAAACATTTTAAGGTAACCATTCTGATCTGTTGCATCAGACTCATTGGCGTTTGAAACATTTTGTACCATGCATTCGGAAAGTATTCAGACACCTTGACTTGATCCACATTTTGTTACATTACAGCCTTATTCTAAAATGGATTAAATAAAAAAAAATCTTACATCAATCTACACACAATACCCCATAATGACAAACTGAAAACAAGTTTCTAGAAAAGTTCAAATGTATTAAATAAAAAACAGAAACAACATTTACATCCAGACCCTTTGGTATGAGACTGGAGATTGAGCTCAGGTGCTTCCTGTTGCCATTGATCATCCTTGAGATGTTTCTACAACTTGATTGGAGTCCACCTGTGGTAAATTCAATTGATTGGACATGATTTGGAAAGACACACACCTGTCTATATAAGGTCCCACAGTTGACAGTGCACGTCAGAGCAAAAACCAAACCATGAGGTGGAAGGAATTGTCCGTAGAGCTCCAAGACAGGATTGTGTTGAGGCACAAATCTGGGGAAGGGTACCAAAAAAAGCCTGCATCATTGAAGATTCCCAGAACAGTGGCCTCCATCATTCTTAAATGGAAGAAGTTTGGAACCACCAAGACTCTTCCTAGAGCTGGACACCTGGCCAAACTGAGCAAATAGGGGAGAAGGTCCTTGGTCCTGACAGAGCTCCAGAGTTCCTCTGTGGAGATGGGAGAAACTTCCAGTAGGACAACCATCTCTGCAGGACTCCACCAATCAGGCCTTTATGGTAGTGACCAGACGGAAGCCACTCCTCAGTGGGGATGTTTTTCAGCGGCAGAGACTGGGAGACTAGTCAGGATCGAGGGAAAGATGAACGGCGCAAAGTACAGAGAGATCTTTGATGAAAACCTGCCCCAGAGCGCTCAGGATGTCAGACTGGGGCGAAGGTTCACCTTCCAACAGGACAACGACCCTAAGCTCACAGCCAAGACAACGCAGGAGTGGCTATGGGACAAGTCTCTGAATGTCCTTGAGCGGCCCAGCCAGAGCCTGATCAAACATCCCTGGAGAGACCTGAAAATAGCTGTGCATCCAACCTGATAGAGCTTGAGAGGATCTGCAGAGAATGTTTTTTTGCTTTGTCATTATGGGGTTTAGTGCGTAGATTGATATTTTTTTTTTTTTGGGGGGGGGGGGGGTACAATTTAATCCATTTTAGAACGTAATGAGGTGTGGAAAAAGTCAAGGCTCTGAGTACTTTCCGTTTTGTAGCGCTTATAATGTGAATAAGTTGTTCAGTAACGTTTTAAGCTGAACGCTCTGATCTGTTGCATCAGACGCTGCTTTAAAAAAAAAAAAAAACTTTTTACAAAATGTAGCCTGCTGGTTGTATGAATCTGGGATCTGTCGTCCCACCACTGTCCCAGAGTCTGTTTTTTTTTTTTAGAGTAGGCCATTTCTTTCTCAACAAGCTGACCAATACAATAGGTTAACTTTTCTACTGTAGAGGATAGTATATTTACATTGGCTAGTGATTTTTGCTGTTTGTTACTCATCTTGTTGGCTGAAGAAAAGTAAATGTGGACAGTTATTCTAACATGTTCAAAGTGCACTTCATAATTGGTTTAAGAAGGATCTTGTTGTTTCCTTGACTTGGATGTTCTGTTTTAATATAAATTACCATATTCGAAAGGTGATCTGTCATTCTGAGCACCGTTGGTGGACGCCCTAATCCGTTTACTCACCCAAAGCATATGGGTAAAATTTTAAAAATGCTGCTGGGAAAATGTCCTGCGCCACATTTTCGCTAACGGAAACCTTGGAACAGCAGAATGTGTTGCATTTATAAAAGGTCTTTGAGGAAACGCGTGCGCTTAAAAGGGTCCATCCAGTGAAGAAATGGAAATATGTTTAACGGTGCTAAAATAATTTACAGCATTTAATGTCACGCATTAACTTTGACAGCCTTAATAATAATAATTAGTCGTCTCCTACAGGTGTCCGTGTATTTATAGAGAAGAAGGCCCAGCTCACTCTGCTGGGGACCGAGATGGACTTCGTGGAGTCCAAGCTGTCCAGTGAGTTCGTCTTCAACAACCCCAACATCAAGGGCACCTGTGGCTGTGGAGAGAGCTTTAACATGTGAGAGGGCTTCCCGCTGGGACCTGGCCTCACGACACAGCCAAACGTCATCCTCATACCCATACTCACCACCCACAAACCCCACACACACACATCTCACACACATCTCACACCGCCCTTCCCTTCCCTACCTGGAGGCCTGTGAGTGAAGTGAATAAAGGCCTGATGGACACAACGTGAGAGAAGGATTGTGGTGTGGAGTTCTCTGAGACAGACATGGGATGTTTCTGTGCTGTTACAGAATGAGTTGTGTTGCTGTGGGTCTTGTGACGGTGTACTGTAGGGCTAATATCTATCTAAACACTGGGCTGTGACATGCTGAGCCCCCTGAAACCTTGTTCCATAAACATGCATGTGGTTCTGGCAGTAACCATAGACACAGTACCTGAGGGACTTGGAGAGCTGCCAAAGTAAAGGGAACGCCAACGTAAAATATCTTAATAGGGCGTTGGGCCTCCACCAATCAGAACAACTTTAGTACATCTTGGCATAAATTCTACAAATTTCTATTGGAGGGATGAGACACCCATTCTTCCACGAGAAATTCCATAATTTGGTGTTTTGTTGATGGTGGTGGGAAACGCCGTCTCAGGCGCCACTCCAGAATCACCCCGTAAGTGATCAATTGGGGTTGAGATCTGGTGACTGAGACGGCCATGATTTACATTTGTTTTCATGCTCATCAAACCGTTCAGTGACCACTGCCATCCACAAGGCATGAAAACAAATGGTCCACCCAAAATTTGTATACATGACCCTAAGCATGATGGGATGTAAATTACTGAATTAACTCAGAAATCACACCACTGTGTGGAAGCACCTGCTTTTCAATATACTTTGTATCCCTAATTTACTCCAGTGTTTCCATGATGTTTGGTAGTTACCTGTAGGCTGAATAGTCGCGTAAAGCCAAGGACATGTTGGGCGTGTTTGATGGGTGATGCTAAAGTCAACGACTGTAGTAGACAAGTCGAGGAAGCAGCATGACATGGAGAAAAATGGAGGTCTGTGACCGACTCAATAGTGCTGCCCATGCTAACTCAATTTTAAAGTAGTCCATTTTCTTCATTGGCTTGGGCCTCCCAAGTGGCGCAGCGGTGCCAAGAGTGTGCAAAGCTGTCATCAAGGCAAAGGGTGGCTATTTTGAAGAATCTCAAATATATTTTGATTTGTTAACACTTTTTTTTTTTTGGTTACTACATGATTCCATATGTGTTATTTCATAGTTTTGATGTCTTCACTATTATTCTACAAGGTGGAAACTAGTAAAAATAAAGAAAAACCCTGGAATGAGTAGGTGTTCTAATACTTTTGACCGGTGGTGTATATATGTGTGTGTATAGGCTTATAAAGAAAGAACTGAGCATACAAAACATTAGGAACACCTTCCTAATATTGAGCTACACCCCAGAACAGGCTCAATTTGTCTGGACAAGGACTCTGCAAGGTGTTGAAAGCGTTCCACAGGGATGCTGGCTCATGTTGACTCCAATGCTTCCCACAGTTGTGTCAAGTTGGCTGGATGTCCATTGGGTAGTGGACCGTTCTTGATACACACAGGAAACTGTTGAGTGTGAAAAAGCCCAGCAGCATTGCAGTTCTTGACACAAACCAGTGCGCCTGGCACCTACTACCATACCCCGTTCAAAGACACTTAAATATTTTGTCTTTCCCATTCACCCTCTGAATGCTTAAAAATCCTTCTTCAACCTGTCTCCTCCCCTTCATCTACACTGATTTGAAGTGGGTTTAACAAGTGACATCAATAAAGAATCATAGCTTTCACTTGGATTCACCTGGTCAAATCTGTCATGGAAAGAGCAGGTGTTCCTAATATTTTGTACACTCTGTGTATAGCTATATAGGCTGTGTGCTGTGAATACTACAGATTTGTAACTAGTGTACAGTTGGTGATGCGTCGACTAGAATAAATAGATTTTAAATCTGTGATTAGTCTCCTTGTCATTTCTACTGTTTCTGTCTCAGTAAAACATTGAATGGATTATTAAGGGTTGAGACGCGACAAAATTCTGTTATGAGGTGGGTGAGTGACTTATTTTGAAGTTTTGGTTAGATGATTTCTGTCGTACAGTGAAATGATTTCAGGGTTGTGAAGTGAGTGATAGTTAGCTCGTTTTTTTTTGTCCTCTGGAAATGTTATGAAACAAGGATTTATAGCCAATTTTTCCAAGTATCTGTCAGTGTAACGTATCCACTAGTCTAGGTAGATGAACAGACTAACTAGAATCAATCAACTGACCCTTTTTTTTTTTTTTTCCTTATCCCCCGAAGGACGTCATCACTTCAGGTCACTGTTACATCAGAAGTGACGCTTCCTGTTCTTTTGTTTATTATGACATCACCTCCAGTACCGTTAGCAGAGTCAGGGAGATACATTATGGGATTTTTTAAAATGTTCCCGCCGAGTCAGTACTGAGATGAATCATGGGAAACCGACGGAGGAAGAGAGGGCGCGAACACAGAGATTCTTATGGGTTTATTAAGGTAGGTTTAACCGTGGAATTACGTCTGTCATTTATTCAACTGGAAACTCGGGAAGGAAGAAACGAGGTCAAATCATGACGCGGCATGAAACAATAGTCAAAAGTTCCTGCTTGACTAGATGAGCAGGCTTTTGTGTTGCGTCAAACAATATTTGTGTGCCGCGTCATCGACTGCAGTCGGGCATCCGCTTGCTGTATCGTATCGTGTGGTTAGCCGATGTTAACCTACACAGGAGTTGGCAGATCATTAATTGAGACGGTAAAACAGTCCAGGGTTTCCATCATCATGGCTCCTCCTGGGGTGTAGTCAGCAGCAACCAAACGGGACCAAACATTGTTTTTCTGTTGCAAAAAAAAAAACGTTTCACTGAGGTTTCCACTAATGTATACACCCCTGGGGTGTATTCATTAGTACATTTCATTGCAAAACGTTTGGTCTGGTGCAAAACTTTTCCAATATAAACTGTTAACTCCAAATGGAAAACATTTTTCAATGAAAACATCCGCGTAGGTCCCTCTCCGTTTTCACGTCGTTTGGTTCCTGGAGTAAACCGTATACAGTCTATTACAAAACAGTTTTGCAGAGGAATCTAATGAATACACCCCATGTTTCAGATCTCTGAGCTGCTGACCCAACTGGCTGTGAGAACCACACCCCCTAATGGGGCCCTCCCCCGTAACGTCAGCCTCCTCCCCTCCTTCACCCTCCCCTCGGTCCGAGAAACGACCGCCACCACCCGCTCCAAGGCCCAGCTCCCAGAATGCATCACGAGACTCTCAGACACCCAGTGTCGGAAGTGGTACCACCAGAGACAAGCCACGCCCTTCTCCGCCTCTAACCCCACCCCAGCCCTTAACCCTAGGCCTGCCCCCAACACCCCGGGACACACCACTGCTCCCGCCTCCGCCAATAGCAGCCAACCAGGGAGAGAGAGACCCAGCCTGGTTTCCTCTGATTTGTTTTTCCTGCCCTATCTTGTGGCAAGGGAGACTGCGAAGGGCTGTGATTCGCTGTCATTGGTGAGGGATCTGTTCCAGAGGGGTGAGGTATGTAACGTTGAGGGGATTCTATTATTGCTCCTGGTGACCCGGGTTAGCGTTGATTTATGCCCCGAGCCTGCCCCAGGTTAAGGTGACGCAAATTTGGGTTTGCTCCTAGCAGAACTCGGCTAGACGAAGGGAATGTCTGTGCCTCGCATCACTGAAAATACCTCAGCAGCCATATTAATGTTTGTCCCTCTTGAGACGTCGTAGTAACAACGTATCCGGTATGCACTTCCTCAAAATAGTTTGGATGAGTCTAAGGTAAATCGATACATTTTTAATAAATGTTTGCATTTGCCAAGGAGGTCTTCGTAGCGCAATTTTACATCTAAGATGTTTGGTGCAGTATTTCTCAAATTAAAAAATTTGCACAAAAACTAGTTGTTGAATGACAACAGGTGAAAAAAAAAAAAACTGCCAAACTTCATCATTACATTTACATTTTTGTCATTTAGCAGACGCTCTCATCCAGAGCGACTTACAGTAGTGAATGCATACATTTCATTTCATGCATTTTTTTAGTTTTGAATTTCTTTAATTTTTTTTGTACTGGCCCCCCTGTGGGAATCGAACCCACAACCCTGGCGTTGCACACACCATGCTGGCGTTGCAAACACCATGCTCTACCAACTGAGCCACAGGGAATCATCATGTATGCGCAAACTGTTGACTGGGAGGCAGGCATAGTGGCAGTTTGACTGGGAGGCAGTGGTAGTTTGACTGGGAGGCAGTGGTAGTTTGAGCATGTACATCTTGGTGGGGGGGGTGCATGCCAGCAAAGCCACAACACAACACTAAGCAATACATTAATTGCACGATATCGGTGACAAACAGTGCCCACAAACTGTTAGGGCCTACATATAGCTGTCCCCACAGCAGAGTACCAACACCTGTTCCAACACCTTACCACTGCTACACCTGGTTATCAGCAGAGCCTTGTCTGACAGCCAAACAGTTCATTCAGCCTCATTTACTACCTTAAAAAAAAAACATGGCTGATTTGGCTGACTTGCTTAAACAAATGTGGTTTCTACTGACAGTTGAGATGTACAAACTATGGCATAAGGGGACGACAAGCGGATAAGAAGCAATCCGTAATTTCGATTAAGACATTCATTGATGAGCTAGGACGGACGTAGTCAATATAACTATTTGTTCATGTACAACGACAGAATTCTTAGTGTTCTCCCTGTACACCAAGTCAGAACCGTAGGATAAATAAAGGGAGCATATAAGCAAACCATGAAAGCTCATACAATATTCGATAATTAAATTTTTCTAAAATAGGCTATAGGCTACATGTGCACCACCAAGTCAGAACAGTAGGTGAAATTTAAGAGGGGTAAATTGACCAAATTATTAGGGTGAGGCAAATGGGCTACTAACAGCTTACTACACAACATAGACTTAGTATTACTTTCTTAGGTACAGTATACATATCTCCCTGGCATATTACATAATTTATGCAGCAAGACATTTTTGGACTCACCTTGTTGTGCTGTGCTCACTTGAACAGGAAGGTGGTGTGGCATTCCTTCGTGGTCAATGTTTGTCATCAGAGTTTGGCATTCTCCTGGATTTCTGGGGGGGGGAACAAGGTCGAATCATGATGTCAGTGAATTTCAGGTCGTAGCTCTAGAAAAAGGCCACAGATCCCAACTTACAATTCCGAGTTGGATGACCGTTCAAAACTTATTTTGCCAGTCTGAGCTCGTTTTTTTCCCAGAGTTCCCAGTTGTCTTGAACTCACTAGAAATCGAGTTTCCAGTTGTTTTGAGCGCAGCAGAAATCATGCTGGATTGACAGCATGGCCAATGTTGAATGTTTATGATTTTAATCTTGGAAAAGAGACCCTTAAACCCAGAATTGGGACCACACACCCACTCTACTGAATAGCAGGCTAGTGATTGCTTTGCAATGTTTGCAGTTAGCCACTGTTTCCTTCCAAACCAACTTGTGTAATGTTCAATGGCCGATGAGCACCAATACGTTTTATCTATAAGTTCTCTTTATTATTTCTCTTCATATGACAAGGATTTGGCAGTAGATTGTCGACTTGATTCATGATGATGACTGTTAGCTAAGATTTTGAAAGTATGATGTTGACATGATCAGTCCAATCAAAGCTACTGTAGATATAACGTGATTAGATGTAGTTTTATCTGTGGCCAATGACCTTGAGCTTTCTTGGATGGGCACTTCTAAATGTAAGTCTATGGCAGCACCCAAGGGGCTTGAATTTTAGAAGCGCTACCCTTAGACTTGGCAGTGACGTAGTGTCCCCATGAGTGACAGAACACTGAGCCAATCACTGCGCAACTAGAGAACATTACCAACCCCTACGCTCCGTATTTCCCGCTGCCTGCCCCACCACCACAGAAAGCACTGAGCTGGGCTGAAACAGCTGCATTTTGGAGCTGCTTTACTCAAGAAAACAAAAAAGAGACCATGTTTGTATGGAGGCTTTATTAACTAAATACATGTTTTCCTTTGTTTGCAAACTGATGTGACAAGTGCCAAAATGACATGCAAAATAGGCTACCCCCCCCCCCCAACAAAAAAATGTATTTTATTTTTATTTAGCAAACAATGTGGGGCTCAGAACTGAATGACGGGTCGCCAGTGAGCATGCGACAGGCTTTAGCGTTGATTAAGGCCCCAGGCCTTCCCCTGGTTAGTGTTAATTAATGCCCCGGGCCTTCCCCTAGTTAGTGTTAATTAAGGCCCCAGGCCTTCCCCTAGTTAGTGTTAATTAATGCCCCGGGCCTTCCCCTAGTTAGTGTTAATTAAGGCCCCAGGCCTTCCCCTAGTTAGTGTTAATTAATGCCCCGGGCCTTCCCCTAGTTAGTGTTAATTAATGCCCCGGGCCTTCCCCTAGTTAGTGTTAATTAATGCCCCAGGCCTTCCCCTAGTTAGTGTTAATTAATGCCCCGGGCCTTCCCCTAGTTAGTGTTAATTAAGGCCCCGGGCCTTCCCCTAGTTAGTGTTAATTAAGGCCCCAGGCCTTCCCCTAGTTAGTGTTAATTAATGCCCCAGGCCTTCCCCTAGTTAGTGTTAATTAATGCCCCGGGCCTTCCCCTAGTTAGTGTTAATTAATGCCCCGGGCCTTCCCCTAGTTAGTGTTAATTAATGCCCCGGGCCTTCCCCTAGTTAGTGTTAATTAATGCCCCAGGCCTTCCCCTAGTTAGTGTTAATTAATGCCCCGGGCCTTCCCCTAGTTAGTGTTAATTAATGCCCCAGGCCTTCCCCTGGTTAGTGTTAATTAATGCCCCGGGCCTTCCCCTAGTTAGTGTTAATTAATGCCCCGGGCCTTCCCCTAGTTAGTGTTAATTAATGCCCCGGGCCTTCCCCTAGTTAGTGTTAATTAATGCCCCAGGCCTTCCCCTAGTTAGTGTTAATTAATGCCCCGGGCCTTCCCCTAGTTAGTGTTAATTAATGCCCCGGGCCTTCCCCTAGTTAGTGTTAATTAATGCCCCGGGCCTTCCCCTAGTTAGTGTTAATTAATGCCCCGGGCCTTCCCCTAGTTAGTGTTAATTAAGGCCCCGGGCCTTCCCCTAGTTAGTGTTAATTAATGCCCCGGGCCTTCCCCTAGTTAGTGTTAATTAATGCCCCGGGCCTTCCCCTAGTTAGTGTTAATTAATGCCCCGGGCCTTCCCCTAGTTAGTGTTAATTAATGCCCCGGGCCTTCCCCTAGTTAGTGTTAATTAAGGCCCCAGGCCTTCCCCTAGTTAGTGTTAATTAAGGCCCCAGGCCTTCCCCTAGTTAGTGTTAATTAATGCCCCGGGCCTTCCCCTAGTTAGTGTTAATTAAGGCCCCAGGCCTTCCCCTAGTTAGTGTTAATTAATGCCCCGGGCCTTCCCCTAGTTAGTGTTAATTAATGCCCCAGGCCTTCCCCTGGTTAGTGTTAATTAATGCCCCAGGCCTTCCCCTAGTTAGTGTTAATTAATGCCCCGGGCCTTCCCCTAGTTAGTGTTAATTAATGCCCCAGGCCTTCCCCTAGTTAGTGTTAATTAATGCCCCAGGCCTTCCCCTGGTTAGTGTTAATTAATGCCCCAGGCCTTCCCCTAGTTAGTGTTAATTAATGCCCCAGGCCTTCCCCTGGTTAGTGTTAATTAATGCCCCGGGCCTTCCCCTGGTTAGTGTTGATTAAAACCCAGAACTTTCCCGGGTGGAGCCAGGTTCCCCGTTTTTGGCTGACGGCGAAGTCGACTCAATACAAAAGTGATGTGGGTTAATCACGTGGAGTAATGAGTAGGATTTGATGTGATTGCTGTTGATTTAAAAAAGGCTTGATCTGACTTCCCAATGAAAACTATTTTGAAAATGTTAACATATTTTATAGAAAATGTTTCTGGACGATGCACCATGTTGCCTTGTTGACAACATGACCGAGCAGGCACAGATTACTGTTCTATGCTCCTCCTTCACCGCTTTTACCAGATCAAGTCATGGGCTATACCTTGACTTAATCTGGTAACCTTAATTTAAGGTTACCTGGTAACCTTAACTTCCTCGATGTCTCCAGTAGGACCGACCTAATACTTTTTTTAAATTCTCAAATAAATGCAATCAATCAATTCAGGTGTGTCCAGACATCCTGGGGGTGAAGGAGTGGTCGAGCCAGAGACCTGCTGCCTGGACCAAGGATACAGCAGTAGCACAACAACGCATGTCGATAGAACCTGGTAAGCCCAACATGGTACTCAGTGTTTTCCCTGGGGTGAAAATGTTGCTGTTTTTGAAAGTGTACTTCCTGCAATTGTACACACATTACACCACCGTATACTGTATCTAAATGACAACATGTATAATACCACCATACATACGTGTGTTGTCTCCTCACTGTTCCATAAGGTGCAGTTTTAGTTTTTAAAATAATTTTGTTTAAAATACTTGCATGAGTTAATTGATGTGCAATAGAGTTTCATGTAGTCATGGCTCTATGTAGTACTGTGCACCTCCCATAGTCTGTTCTGGACTTGGGGACTGTGAAGAGACCTCCTGTGGCATGTCTTGTGGGGTATGTATGGGTGTCTGAGCTGTGTACTAGTCGTTTGAACAGACACCTCGGTGCATTCAACATCTCAATACCTCTAAGACATGGGGCGGGGGCCTATGCATTTATGTAAACAGGTAGAGTATCTCATGATAAGCTGTAGACCACACTATCTTCCTAGAAAGTTTTCATCTGTATTTTTCGTAGCTGTCTGCATACCACCACAGAGCGAGGTTGACACTAAAACCGCACTAAATGAGCTGTATTCCATAAGCAAACGGTGAAACGCTCATACAGAGGCGGCGCTCCTAGTGGCTGGGGACTTTAATGCAGGGAAACTTAAATCAGTTTTACCTCATTTCTATCAGCATGTCACATGTGCAACCAGAGGGAAAAAAATTCTAGACCATTTACATTTACATTTAAGTCATTTAGCAGATGCTCTTATCCAGAGCGACTTACAAATTGGTGCATTCACCTTATGATATCCAGTGGAACAACCACTTTACAATAGTGCATCTAAATCTTTTAAGGGGGGGGGGGGGGGGGGGGGTTAGAAGGATTACTTTATCCTATCCTAGGTATTCCTTAAAGAGGTGGGGTTTCAGGTGTCTCCGGAAGGTGGTGATTGACTCCGCTGTCCTGGCGTCGTGAGGGAGCTTGTTCCACCATTGGGGTGCCAGAGCAGCGAACAGTTTTGACTGGGCTGAGCGGGAACTGTGCTTCCTCAGAGGTAGGGAGGCGAGCAGGCCAGAGGTGGATGAACGCAGGGCCCTTGTTTGGGTGTAGGGCCTGATCAGAGCCTGAAGGTACGGAGGTGCCGTTCCCCTCACAGCTCCGTAGGCAAGCACCATGGTCTTGTAGCGGATGCGAGCTTCAACTGGAAGCCAGTGGAGAGAGCGGAGATGCGGGGTGACGTGAGAGAACTTGAGAAGGTTGAACACCAGACGAGCTGCGGCGTTCTGGATGAGTTGTAGGGGTTTAATGGCACAGGCAGGGAGCCCAGCCAAAAGTGAGTTGCAGTAATCCAGACGGGAGATGACAAGTGCCTGGATTAGGACCTGCGCCGCTTCCTGTGTGAGGCAGGGTCGTACTCTGCGAATGTTGTAGAGCATGAACCTACAGGATCGGGTCACCGCCTTGATGTTAGTGGAGAACGACAGGGTGTTGTCCAGGGTCACGCCAAGGTTCCACCTTTACTCCACACACAGAGACGCTTACAAAGCTCTCCCTCGCCCTCCATTTGGTAAATCCAACCATAATTCTATCCTCCTGATTCCTGCTTATAAGCAAAAATTAAAGCAGGAAGCACCAGTGACTCGGTCTATAAAAGAAGTAGTCAGATGAAGCAGATGCTAAACTACAGGACTGTTTTGCTAGCACAGACTGGAATATGTTCTTCTGATGGCATTGAAGAGTACACCACATCAGTCACTGGCTTTATCAATAAGTGCATCGAGGACGTCGTCCCCACAGTGACTGTACGTACATACCCCAACCAGAAGCCGTGGATTACAGGCAACATTCACACTGAGCTAAAGGGTAGAGCTTCCGCTTTCAAGGAGCGGGACTCTAACCCGGAAGATTATAAGAAATCCCGCTATGCCCTCCGATGAACCATCAAACAGGCAAATCGTCAATACAGGACTAAGATCGAATCATACTACACCGGCTCTAACGCTCGTCAGTTGTGGCAGGGCTTGCAAACTATTACAGACTACAAAGGGAAACACAGCCGCGAGCTGCCCAGCGACACAAGCCTACCGGACGAGCTAAACAACTTCTATGCTACTTTCGAGACAAGTAACACTGAAACATGCATGAGAGCCTTAGCTGTTCCGGATGACTGTGTGATCACGCTCTCCGCAACCGATGTGAGTAGGACCTTTAAGCAGGTCAAAATTCATAAGGCCGCAGGGCCAGACTGATTACCAGGACGTGTACTGCGAGCATGCGCTGACCAACTGGCAAGTGTCTTCACTGACATTTTCAACCTCTCCCTGACTGAGTCTGTAATACCAACATGTTTCAAGCAGACTACCATAGTCCCTGTGCCCAAGAACACTAAGGTAACCTGCCTAAATGACTACCGACCCGTAGCACTCAAGTCTGTAGCCATGAAGTGCTTTGGAAGGCTGGTCATGGCTCACATCAACACCATTATCCTAGAAACCCTAGACCCACTCCAATTTACATACCGCACCAACAGATCCACAGATGATGCAATCTCTATTGCACTCCACACTGCCCTTCCCCACCTGGACAAAGGAACACCTACGTGAGAATGCTATTCATTGACTACAGCTCAGCGTTCAACACCATAGTGGCCTCAAAGCTCATCCCTAAGCTAAGGACCCTGGGACTAAAGACCTCCCTCTGCAACTGGACTTCCTGATGGCCCGTCCCCAGGTGGTGAGGGTAGGTAACAACATATCTACCACGCTGATCCTCAACACGGTGCCCCTCACGGGTGTGTGCTCAGTCCCCTCCTGTACTCCCTGTTCACTCATGACTGCACGGCCGGGCACAACTCCAACACCATCAAGTTTGCTGATGACACAACAGTGGTAGGCCTGATCACCGGTGAGACAGCCTATAGGGAGGAGGTTAGAGACCTGACCGTGTGGTGGAAGGACAACAACCTCTCCCTCAACGTGATCAAGACTAAGGAGATGATCATGGACTACAGGAAAAGGAGGACCAAGCACTCCCCCATTCTCATCGACAGGGCTGCAGTGGAGCAGGTTGAGAGCTTCAAGTTCCTTGGCGTCCACATCACCAACAAACTAACATGGTCCAAGCACACCAAGACAGTCGTGAAGAGGGCACGACAAAACCTATTCCCCCTCAGGAACTCGGCAAGTCAGTTAAAAACAGATTCTAACTAACAATGACGACGCTGGGCCGATTGTGCGCCACCCTATGGGACCCCCAATCATGACCAGATGTGATACAGCCTGGATTCGAACCATGTACTGTCGTGATGCCTCTTGCACTGAGATGCAGTGCTCTAGACCATTGCGCCACTCAAAACAAGACAAGGTATCAATAACAAGATACAATGAGCTATTTCATCCATTTTAAAATCAGGCTGTAACACAGCAAAATGTGGAATAAGTCAAGGGGTGTGAAATACTGTCTGAAGACAACTGTATGAATGTCAACCAATCAACCAACCAACCAATCAACCAACCAACCAATCAATGTACTGTGTTCCAGGTGTGACTAGCGTGCATTACTTTGAGGACCTGAGGGACCTGCAGAGGAAGTTGTTCAAGGGGATCCTGTGGACGTCCAGCAGGGGTCGCGACCTTTGAGCGGGGTGACCATGACAACCTCTCCAAGACTTCATGCACCATCGGCCTCAAACGCACCTCCCCCCATCACCACGCCTCCCTCCTCTGCTCCCCCCCACCACCCACCGCCTCCCTCCTCTTCTCCCCCCCCACCACCACGCCTCCCTCCTCTACTCCCCCCACCACCACGCCTCCCTCCTCTGCTCCCCCCACCACCACGCCTCCCTCCTCTGCTCCCCCCCACCACCACCACGCCTCCCTCCTATGCTCCCCCCCCACCACCACCACGCCTCCCTCCTCTTCTCCCCCCACCAGCACGCTTCCCTCCTCCCTCCTCTGCTCCCCCCACCACGCCTCCCTCCTCTGCTCCCCCACCACGCCTCCCTCCTCCTTCCTCTGCTCCCCCCACCACCACGCCTCCCTCCTCTGCTCCCCCCCACAACCCTACCTGAAATAATAAAAATATTATGTAAATATCCTAAAGCGCAAATATACATTATCTGATTTAAATATAACATTATCTGATTAAATATAACATTATCTGATGACATTGCTTTAGAAAGAGCCACAAGACAGGGATGTCCTCTCTCCCCTCTTCTGTTTGTCTTTAACTCTTTATTTTATTTTGCCGTGTTGCTAGGGAAGTGGCATGATGATGTATTATTTATTTTATTTTGCCGTGTTGCTAGGGAAGTGGCATGATGATGTATTATTTATTTTGTTTTGCCGTGTTGCTAGGGAAGTAGCATGATGATGTATTATTTATTTTGTTTTGCTGTGTCGCTAGGGAAGTGGCATGATGATGTATTATTTATTTTGTTTGCCGTGTTGCTAGGGAAGTAGCATGATGATGTATTATTTTCCAAGGCTCCGCACCATGCGCTCTCACCACTGGTGTCCCCCAGGCTCTGTTCTAGGCCCTCTCCTATTCTCGCTATATACCAAGTCACTTGGCTCTGTCATATCCTCACATGGTCTCTCCTATCATTGCTATGCAGACGACACACAATTAATCTTCTCCTTTCCCCCTTCTGATAACCAGGCGGCGAATCGCATCTCTGCATGTCTGTCAGACATATCAGTGTGGATGATGGATCACCACCTCAAGCTGAACCTCGGCAAGACGGAGCTGCTCTTCCTCCCGGGGAAGGACTGCCCGTTCCATGATCTCGCCATCACGGTTGACAACTCCCTTGTGTCCTCCTCCCAGAGTGCTAAGAGCCTTGGCGTGACCCTGGACAACACCCTGTCGTTCTCCACCAACATCAAGGCGGTGACCCGATCCTGTAGGTTCATGCTCTACAACATTCGCAGAGTACGACCATGCCTCACACAGGAAGCGGCGCAGGTCCTAATCCAGGCACTTGTCATCTCCCGTCTGGATTACTGCAACTCGCTGTTGGCTGGGCTCCCTGCCTTAGCCATTAAACCCCTACAACTCATCCAGAACGCCGCAGCCCGTCTGGTGTTCAACCTTCCCAAGTTCTCTCACATCACCCCGCTCCTCCGCTCTCTCCACTGGCTTCCAGTTGAAGCTCGCATCCGCTACAAGACCATGGTGATTGCCTACGGAGCTGTGAAGGGAACGGCACCTCCATACCTTCAGGCTCTGATCAGGCCCTACACCCAAACAAGGGCACTGCGTTCATCCACCTCTGGCCTGCTGGCCCCCCTACCTCTGAGGAAGCACAGTTCCTGCTCAGCCCAGTCAAAACTGTTCGCTGCTCTGGCACCCCAATGGTGGAATAAGCTCCCTCACGACGCCAGGACAGCGGAGTCAATCACCACCTTCCGGAGACACCTGAAACCCCACCTCTTTAAGGAATACCTAGGATAGGATCAAGTAATCCTTCTAACCCCCCCCCCCCCCCCCCTTAAAATATTTAGATGCACTATTGTAAAGTGGTTGTTCCACTGGATATCATAAGGTGAATGCACCAATTTGTAAGTCGCTCTGGATAAGAGCGTCTGCTAAATGACTTAAATGTAAATGTTTGTACTGGCAATTGAACCGCTTGCAGAAAGAATTAGACAGGACACAGACGTAACAGGTATCAGTATTGGTTAACATGATTAAGGGAGTGTTGGAACATAACGAACAAAATTACAGTTAATGAAAATGGATGCTTAATCCAGTATAAACTCATGTATAGAATTTATATTTACAAGAGACAAAATTCACAACTTCTACAGCACAACGGCAGAGTCATGTCTCAAATATAAGTATTATTTTCACTGTCGTTTTAGGTTAGTATTGTGGAGTAACTACAATATCATTGATCCATCCACAGTTTTCTCCTATCACAGCCAATAAACTCTGTAACTGTTTTAAAGTTACCGTTGGCCTAATGGTGAAATCGCTGAGCAGTTTCCTAAGGAAGGACGCCTTTATCTTTGTAGTGACTGGGTGTATTGATACACCATCCAAAGTGTAATTAATAACTTCACCATGCTCAAAGGGATATTCAGTCTGCTTCTTTCTTTTACCTATATACCAATACGTGCCCTTTAGGGACAAAAGGTGAGTTGCTTAGCCACATTTGTTGCAGTATTACTTTAGTGCCTTGTTGCAAACAGGATGTACACTACCGGTCAAACGTTTTAGAACACCTACTAATTCAAGGGTTTTTCTTTATTTTTACTATTTTCTACATTGTAGGATAATAGTGAAGACATCAAAACTATGAAATAACACACAGAATCATGTAGTAACCAAAAAAGTGTTAAACAAATAAAAATATATTTTATATTTGAGATTCTTCAAAGTAGCCACCCTTTTGCCTTAATGACAGCTTTTCTTTCTTTTAATACAAGTTTCATGTCACCTGGTCTCTGCCAGGATAGACAGTGCAATCGGAAAGTATTCAGACCCCTTGATTTTTAATGTTAAAAACATACATTTAATCCATTTTAGATTAAGGATGTAAAGTAAGTGGAAAAAGTACCCAATTGTCATACTTGAGTAAAGTATGGATTTCTTAATAAAAAGTTATTCAAGTAAAAGTGAAAGTCACCCAGTAAAATACGACTTGAGTAAAAGTCTAAAAGAATTCGACTTTAAATATACAGTTGAAGTCGGAAGTTTACATACACTTAGGTTGGAGTCATTAAAACTTATTTTTTCAATCACTACAAATTTCTTGTTAACAAACTATAGTTTTGGCAAGTCGGTTAGGACATCTACTTTCTGCATGACACAAGTAATTTTTCCAACAATTGTTTACAGACAGATTATTTCACTTATAATTCACTGTATCACAATTCCAGTGGGTCAGATGTTTACATACACTAAGTTGACTGTGCCTTTAAACTGCTTGGAAAATTCCAGAAAATGATGTCATGGCTTTAGAAGCTTCTGATAGGCTTATTGACATCATTTGAGTCAATTGGAGGTGTACCTGTGGATGTATTTCAAGGCCTACCTATAAACTCAGTGCCTCTTTGCTTGACATCATGGGAAAATCCAAAGAAATCAGCCAAGACCTCAGAAAAGAATCGTAGACCACATCTCCGGCGTGGCTCACTCTTGGATTGCGTCCTACCTGACAGGTCGCTCCTACCAGGTGGCGTGGCGAGAATCCGTCTCCGCAGCACGTGCTCTCACCACTGGTGTCCCCCAGGGCTCAGTTCTAGGCCCTCTCCTATTCTCGCTATACACCAAGTCACTTGGCTCTGTCATATCCTCACATGGTCTCTCCTATCATTCCTACGCAGATGACACACAATTAATCTTCTCCTTTCCCCCTTCTGATAACCAGGTGGCGAATCGCATCTCTGCATGTCTGGCAGACATATCAGTGTGGATGACGGATCACCACCTCAAGCTGAACCTCGGCAAGACGGAGCTGCTCTTCCTCCCGGGGAAGGACTGCCCGTTCCATGATCTCGCCATCACGGTTGACAACTCCATTGTGTCCTCCTCCCAGAGTGCTAAGAGCCTTGGCGTGACCCTGGACAACACCCTGTCGTTCTCCGCTAACATCAAGGCGGTGACCCGATCCTGTAGGTTCATGCTCTACAACATTCACAGAGTACGACCCTGCCTTACACAGGAAGCGGTGCAGGTCCTAATCCAGGCACTTGTCATCTCCTGTCTGGATTACTGCAACTCGCTGCTGGCGGGGCTCCCTGCCTGTGCCATTAAACCCTTACAACTCATCCAGAACGCCGCAGCCCGTCTGGTGTTCAACCTCCCCAAGTTCTCGCACTTCACCCCGCTCCTCCACACACTCCACTGGCTTCCAGTTGAAGCTCGCATCTGTTACAAGACCATGGTGCTTGCCTACGGAACTGTGAGGGGAACGGCACCTCCGTACCTTCAGGCTCTGATCAGTCCCTACACCCAAAGAAGGGCACTGCGTTCATCCACCTCTGGCCTGCTCGCCTCCCTACCTCTGCGGAAGCACAGTTCCCGCTCAGCCCAGTCAAAACTGTTCGCTGCTCTGGCACCCCAATGGTGGAACAACCTCCCTTACGACGTCAGGACAGCGGAGTCAATCACCACCTTCCGGAGACACCTGAAACCCCACCTCTTTAAGGAATACCTGGGATAGGATAAAGTAATCCTTCTACCCCCCCCCCCCCAAAAAAAAAAAAAAATATAGATGTACTATTGTAAAGTGGTTGTTCCACTGGATATCATAAGGTGAATGCACCAATTTGTAAGTCGCTCTGGATAAGAGCGTCTGCTAAATTACTTAAATGTAAGTCTGTTTCATCCTTGGGAGCAATTTCCAAATGCCTGAAGGTACCACGTTCATCTGTACAAACAATAGTACGCAAGTATAAACACCATGGGACCACGCAGCCGTCATACCGCTCAGGAAGGAGACGCGTTCTGTCTCCTAGAGATCAATGTACTTTGGTGTGAAAAGTGGAAATCAATCCCAGAACAACAGCAAAGGACCTTGTGAAGATGCTGAGGAAACGGGTACAAAAGTATCTATATCCACAGTAAAACGAGTCCTATATCAACATAACCTGAAAGGCCGCTCAGCAAGGAAGAAGCCACTGCTCCAAAACCTCCATTAAAAAAAGCCAGACTACGGTTTGCAACTGCACATGGGGACAAAGATCGTACTTTTTGGAGAAATGTCCTCTGGTCTGATGAAACAAAAATAGAACTAATGACCATCGTTATGTTTGGAGGAAAAAGGGGGAGGCTTGCAAGCCGAAGAACACCATCCCAACCGTGAAGCACGGAGGTGGCAGCATCATGTTGTGGGGGTGTTTTGCTGCGGGAGGGTCTGGTGCACTTCACAAAATAGATGGCATCATGAGGAAAGGAAAATTATGTGGATATTTTATTTTATTTTTATTTTATTTTATTTCACCTTTATTTAACCAGGTAGGCAAGTTGAGAACAAGTTCTCATTTACAATTGCGACCTGGCCAAGATAAAGCAAAGCAGTTCGACAACATACAAAAACACAGAGTTACACATGGAGTAAAACAACATACAATCAGTGATACAGTAGAAAAAATTAAGACTATATACAATGTGAGCAAATGATGTGAGATAAGGGAGGTAAAGGCAAAAAAGGCCATGGTGGCGAAGTAAATAAAGTATAGCAAGTAAAACACTGGAATGGTAGATTTGTTATTTGAAGAAAGTTCAAAGTTAAAATATAAATAATATGGTACAAAGGAGCAAAATAAATAAAATAAATAAATACATATACAATATATTGAAGCATCATCTCAAGACATCAGTCAGGAAGTTAAGGCTTGGTTGCAAATGGATCTTCCAAATGGACAATGACCCCTAGCATACTTCCAAATGGTTTAAGGACAACAAAGTCAAGGTATTGGAATGGCCATTACAAAGCCCTGACCTCAATCCTATAGAACATGTGTGGGCAGAACTGAAAAAGCGTGTGCGAGCAAGGAGGCCACAAACCTGACTCAGTTACACCAGCTCTGTCAGGAGGAATGGGCCAAAATTCACCCAACTTATTGTGGGAAGCTTGTGGAAGGCTAACCGAAACATTTGACCCAAGTTAAACAATTTAAAGGCAATGCTACCAAATATTATTTGAGTATGTAAACTTCTGACCCACTGGGAATGTGATGAAAGAAATAAAAGCTGAAATAAATAATTCTCTACTTTTATTCTCGCATTTCACATTCTTAAAATAAAGTGGTGATCCTAAATGACTGAAGACAGGGATTTTTTACTAGGATTAAATTTCAGGAATTGTTAAAAACTGAGTTTAATTGTATTTGGCTAAGGTGTATGTAAATTTCCGACTTCAACTGTACTTAAGTATCAAAAGTAAATGTAATTGCTAAATATATACTTAAGTATCAAAAGATGCATTTGTGTTTAGTGAGTGTACCATTTACTCTCTGCTCGCTACACTCGACCCTCTCACCCTTTACCCTCTACCCTTTACCCACTACCAGCTTCCCTTCACCCGCTTCTCTTTACCCACAGCCCGCTGCCCTCAAACCACTACCCTTTACCCACTACCGTTTAACCGCTACCATTTAAACTTAACACTCTACCCGATTACCTTTACCCACTTCCCTTTACCCACAACCCTCTACCCTTTACCCGCTACCCTTTACCCGCTACCCTGTAACCTTTACCCGCTACCCTTTACCCACTACCCTGTAACCTTCACCCACTACCCTTTACACTCTACCCACTTCCCTTTACCGCTACCCTTTAACCGCTACCCTTTATACTTTACACTTTACCCGGTACACTCTACCCTTTACCTAGTAACCTTTACACTCTACCCGGTAACCTTTACCTGCTACCCTTTACTCGCTACCCTTTACCCACTACCCTGTAACCTTTACCCGCTACCCTTTACCCACTACCCTGTAACCTTCACCCACTACCCTTTACACTCTACCCGGTAACCTTTAGCCGCTACCCTTTAACCGCTACCCTTTACACTTTACCCGCTACACTCTACCCTTTACCCGGTAACCTTTACCCGTTACACTCTACCCTTTACCCGCATTACACGCTACACTCTGCCCTTTACCCGGTAACCTTTACCCGTTACACTCTACCCTTTACCCAGTAACCTTTACCCTCTACCCACTACCCTTTACACTCTACCTTCTACCCTTTACCCGGTACCCACTACACATTACCCTCTACCATTTACCTTCTACCCGCTACGTCTACCTTATATCCGCTACCCTCTACCCTATACCCTTTACCCGCTACCATTTACCCACCTCCCTTTACCCCAATCCCTCTACCATTTACCCGCTACCTGCTATATCTAGCCTTTACCCACTTCCCTCTGCCCTTTACCTCTAACCGCTACCCGCTACGCTTTACCCACTTCCTTTTACTCGCTAGCCCTTTACCCGCTACCCTCTAACTCCTACCCTTTACCGCTATGCTTTAAACTCTACCCGCTACTCTTTACCCTCTACACATTACCAGCTACCCTCTACCTTTTACCCTGTACCCTCTTCCCTTTACCCGTTATTGTTTACCTGCCTCCTATTACCCGCTTCCCTCTACCCTATACCTGCTACCCGCTACAGTGACCCTTTACCCACTGCGCTTTACCCTCTACCCTTTAACTGCTACCCTCTATCCGATACCCGCTGCCATTTACCCTTTACACGCTACCCTTTAACTACTACCATCTACCTGCTACCGCAACCGTTTACCAGCTATTCTTTACAGTGCCTTGCAAAAGTATTCATCCCCCTTGGTGTTTTTCCTATTTTGTTGCATTACAACCTGTAATTTAAATTGATTTTTATTTGGATTTCATGTAATGGACATGCACAAAATAGTCCAAATTGGTTAAGTGAAATTAATAAAAATTATTTTTTTTAAATCGAAAAAATAAAGAACTTTAAAGTGGTGTGTGCATATGTATTCACCCCCTTTGCTATGAAGCCCCTAAATAAGATCTGGTGCAACCAATTACCTTCAGAAGTCACATAATTAATTAAATAATGTCCACCTGTGTGCAATGTAAGTATCACATGATCTGTCACCTGTTTTGAAAGGCCCCAGAGTCTGCAACACTGCCAAGCAAACGGCACCATGAAGACCAAGGAGCTCTCCAAACAGGTCAGGGACAAAGTTGTGGAGAAGAACAGATCAGGGTTGGGTTATAAAAAAATATCTGAAACTTTGAACATCCCACGGAGCACCATTAAATCCATTATTAAAAAATGAAAGAATATGGCACCACAACAAACTTGCCAAGTGAGGGCCGCCCACCAAAACTCACGGACCAGGCAAGGAGGGCATTAATCAGAGAGGCAACAAAGAGACCAAAGATAACCCTGATGGAGCTGCAAAGCTCCACAGCGGAGATTGGAGTATCTGTCCATAGGACCACTTTAAGCCGCACACTCCACAGAGCTGGGCTTTACAGAAGTGTTGCCAGAAAAAAGCCATTGCTTAAAGAAAAAAATAAGCAAATACGTTTGGTGTTCACCAAAAGGCATGTGGGAGACTCCCCAAACATATGGAAGAAGGTACTCTGGTCAGATGAGACTAAAATGTAGCTTTTTGGCAATCAAGGAAAATGCCATGTCTGGTGCAAACCCACCACCTCTCATCACCCTGAGAATACCATCCCCACAGTGAAGCATGGTGGTTGGCAGCATCATGCTGTTTTTCATCGGCAGGGACAGGGAAACTGCTCAGAATTGAAGGAATGATGGATGACCCTAAATACAGGGAAATTCTTGAGGGAAACCTGTTTCAGTCTTACAGAGATTTGAGACTGGGACGGAGGTTCACCTTCCAGCAGGACAATGACCCTAAGCATACTGCTAAAGCAACACTCGAGTGGTTTAAGGGGAAACATTTAAATGTCTTGGAATGCCTAGTCAAAGCCCAGACCTCAATCCAATTGAGAATCTGTGGTATGACTTAAAGATTGCTGTACACCAGCAGGAACCCATCCGACTTGAAGGATCTGGAGCAGTTTTGCCTTGAAGAATGGGCATAAATCCCAGTGGCTAGATGTGCCAAGTTTAAAGAGACATATCCCAAGAGACTTGCAGCTGTAATTGCTGCAAAATGTGGCTCTACAAAGTATTGACTTTGGGGGGGTGAATAGTTTTCTCAAGTGAATAGCATGCTCAAGTTTTCAGTTTTTTTGTCTTATTTGTTGTTTGTTTCACAAGAAAAAATATTTTGCATCTTCACAGTGGTAGGCATGTTGTGTAAATCAAATGATATAAACCTCCCAAAAATCAATTTTAATTCCAGGTTGTAAGACAACAAAATAGGAAAAATGCCAAGGGGGTGAAAACTTTCGCAAGGCACTGTACCCTCTACCCAACTACCCTTTACACACTACACTTTACCCTTACCTGCTACCCCTTACCTGCTACCCTTTACACTCTACCCTCTATACGCTACCCTCCACCCGCTACCCTTTACCTGCTTCACTCTACCCTTTACATGCTACTCTCTACCTTCTACCCTATACCTGCTGCCCTTTACCTGCTACTCTTTACCACTACCCTTTACCCTCTAACCTTTACCCACTACCCTCTAGCCTTTACCCGCTACATGCTACCCTCTATGCTTTAACTGCTACCCTCTATCCGATACCCACTACCCTGTAACCTTTACCCTGTAACTTTTACCCGCTACCCTGTAACCTTTACCCTGTAACTTTTACCCGCTACCCTGTAGCGGCTAGCGGCTATACGCACTAGGTCTCCAGTACGTCCTGTGCCAGCTCCACGCACCAGGCCTCCAGTGCGCCTCCCCAGTCCAGAGCTTCCGGCGACGGTTTCCAGTCCAGAGCTTCCGGCGACGGTCAATGGTCCGGAACCTTCAGCGGGGGTCAACGGTCCGGAGCTTCCAGGTAAGGCGTCCAGTCCTGCTCCAGGGCAGGAGCCTCCCTCTGCGCCGGTGCCCAGTCCAGGCACGGTGCCCAGTTCAGCTCCAAGGCCGGAGCCTTCCCCTGCACCGATGTCCAAGCACGGCGTCCAGTCCTCCTCCATGGCCGGAGTGTTCTTCTGCGCCGGTGCTCAGTCCAGATACGGTGTCCAGGCAGGAGCCTTCATCGGCACCGATGTCCAGGCCAGGTCTGGTGTCCAGTCCCGCTCCATGGCAGGAGCCTTCCTTGACACCGAGGTCCAGTCCAGGCACAGTGTTCAGCCCGGGTCCATGGCTGGATCTGTGGGATGAGCGGGTTCTGCGGCCCGCACCAGACCGGCCACCAAAGCTGGTGGATCCGCGAGCTGAGCAGATTTCAAGGTTTACTGCTAACCTACAAAGCATTACATGGCCTTGCTCCTACCTATCTCTCCGATTTGGTCCTGCACGTACGCTACGGTCACAAGATGCAGGCCTCCTAATTGTCCCTAGAATTTTTAAGCAGACAGCTGGAGGCAGGGCTTTCTCCTATAGAGCAACATTTTTATGGAATGGTCTGCCTATCCATGTGAGAGACGCAGACTCTGTCTCAACCTTTAAGTCTTTATTGAAGACTCATCTCTTCAGTAGGTCCTATGATTGAGTGTAGTCTGGCCGAGGAGTGTGAAGGTGAACGGAAATGCACTGGAGCAACGAACCACCCTTGCTGTCTCTGCCTGGCCGGTTCCCCTCTCTCCACTGGGATTCTCTGCCTCTAACCCTATTACAGGGGCTGAGTCACTGGCTTACTGGTGCTCTTCCATGCCGTCCCTAGGAGGGGTGCGTCACTTGAGTGGGTTGAGTCACTGACGTGGTCTCCCTGTCTGGGTTGGCGCCCCCCCTTGGGTTGTGCCGTGGCAGAGATCTTTGTGGGCTATACTCGGCCTTGTCTCAAGATGGTAAGTTGGTGGTTGAAGATATCCCTCTAGTGGTGTCGGGGCTGTGCTTTGGCAAAGTGGGTGGGGTTATATCCTGCCTGTTTGGCCCTGTCCGGGGGTTTCATCGGATGGGGCGACAGTGTCTCCTGACCCCTCCTGTCTCAGCCTCCAGTATTTATGCTGCAGTAGTTTGTGTCAGGGGGCTAGGGTCAGTCTGTTATATCTGGAGTATTTCTCCAGTGTCCTGTGTGAATTTAAGTATGCTCTCTCTAATTCTCTTTCTCTCTCTCTTTCTCTCTCTCGGAGGACCTGAGCCCTAGGACCATGCCTCAGGACTACCTGGCATGATGACTCCTTGCTGTTCCCAGTCCACCTGGCCGTGCTGCTGCTCCAGTTTCAACTGTTCTGCCTGCGGCTATGGAACCCTGACTTGTTCACCGGACGTGGTACCTGTCCCAGACCTGCTGTTTTCAACTCTCTAGAGACAGCAGGAGCGGTAGAGATACTCTCAATGATCGACTATGAAAAGCCAACTGACATTTACTCCTGAGGTGCTGACCTTTTGCACCCTCTACAGCCACTATGATTATTATTATTTGACCATGCTGGTCATTTATGAACATTTGAACATCTTGGCCATGTTCTGTTATAATCTCCACCCGGCACAGCCAGAAGAGGACTGGCCACCCTTCATAGCCTGGTTCCTCTCTAGGTTTCTTCCTAGGTGTTGGCCTTTCTAGGGAGTTTTTCCTAGCCACCATGCTTCTACACCTGCATTGCTTGCTGTTTGAGGTTTTAGGCTGGGTTTCTGTACAGCACTTTGAGATATCAGGTGATGTAAGAAGGGCTATATAAATACATTTGATTTGATAATGACATCACAATACCCCATAATGACAAACCGAAAACACGTTTTTAGACAATTTTGCACATTTATTAACAATTTAAAACAGAAATACCTTATTTACATAAGTACTCAGACCCTTTGCTATGAGACTCGAAATTGAGCTCAGGTGCATCCTGTTTCCATTGATCATCCTTCAGATGTTTCTACAACTTAGTTGCAGTCCACCTGTGGTCAATTCAATTGATTGGAAATGATTTGGAAAGACACACACCTGTCTTTATTAGGTCCCACAGTTGACAGTGCATGTCAGAGCAAAAACCAAGCCATGAGGTCGAAAGAATTGTCCGTGGAGCTACAAAATAGGATTGTGTTGAGGCACAAATCTGGGGGAAGAGTATCAAAACATTCTGCAGCATTGAAGGTCCCCAAGAACACAGTGGCCTCCATAATTCTTAAATGAAGGAAGTTTGGAACCACCAAGAGTCTTACTAGAGCAGGCCGCCCGGCCAAACTGAGCAATCGGGAGAAGGGCCTTGGTCAGGGAGGTGCCAAGAACCCGATGGTCACTCTGACAGAGCTCCAGAGTTCCTCTGTGGAGATGGGAGAACCTTCCAGAAGGACAACCATCTCTGCAGTACCGCACAAATCAGGCCTTTATGGTAAAGTGGCCAAACAGAAGCCACTCCTCAGTAAAAGGCACATGACAGCCTCCTTGGAGGACTCTCAGACGATGAGAAACAAGATTCTCTGGTCTGATGAAACCAAGATTGAACTCTTTGGCTTGAATGCCAAGCGTCACATCTGGAGGAAACCTGGCACAATCCATAGGGTGAAGCATGGTGGTGGCAGCATCATGCTGTGGGGATGCTTTTCAGTGGCAGGGACTGGGAGACTAGTCAGGATCAAGAAAAAGCTGAATGGAGAAAAGTACAGAGATCCTTGATGAAAACTTGCTCCAGAGTGCTCAGGACCTTAGACTGGGGCGAAGGTTCACCTTCCAACAGGACAACAACCCTAGGCACACAGCCAAGACAACGCAGGAGTGGCTTCGGGACAAGTCTCTCGATGTCCTTGAGTGGCCCAGCCAGAGCCCGGACTTGAACCCAATCTAACATCTCTGGAGAGACCTGAAAATAGCTGTGCAGCGACGCTCCCCATCCAACCTGACAGAGCTTGAGAGGATCTGCAGAGAAGAATGGGAGAAACTCCCCAAATACAGGTGTGCCAAGCTTGTAGTGTCATACCCAAGAAGACTTGAGGCTGTAATTGCTGTTAAAGGTGATTCAACAAAGTACTTAGTAAAGGGTCTGAATACTTATGTAAATGTGATATTTCATTTTTTTTTATTGTTAATAAATTGGCAAAAAATTCTAAGCCTGTTTTTTCTTGTCATTATGGGGTATTGTGTGTAGATTGAGGGGGGAAAAAACAATTTCATCAATTTTAGAATAAGGCTGTAATGTAACAAAAATGTGGATAAAGTCCAGGGGTCTGAATACTTTCACTGTATAATACAATAACCAGGTTTATGTTAAACCTTTTTATTTGAGTAAAGTACATGTCAGATAAAACACATTTTCATGACAGATGGAAACAGAATAATTTTTGGTAAACTTTCCAAATGTCGACAAAACAAAATATGCTCGACAAGGGGATAACTTTTTGTGTCTGTTAAAATGTTTGATCTAATAACCATCATCTCTAAATAAGTCACATGTAGGGAAAGCGTGCAGTTTATTAGGCTACAGTCACGTCCTGACCATAGTAAGATGTTATTTTCTATGGTAGAGTAGGTCAGGGCGTGACAGGGGGTGTTTTGTATATCTATGTTTAGGTTCTAGTTTTTCTATTTCTATGTTGTAGTTTTTTGGGGATGATCTCCAATTAGAGGCAGCTGTTCCTCGTTGTTTCTAATTTAAGATCATACTTCAGTATGTTTTTTTTTCTTCCCCCCACCGGTGTGGTGTTGCTGTACCTGACAGAACTGTGCGCTTTCCTTTTCGCTTTGTTATTTTTTTCTTTAGTGTTCTGAGTGAAAATAAATATTCATCATGAGCAATCAACACGCTGCGCTTTGGTCCCCTCTCTACGACAGCCGTTACAGCTACAGATAAATGATGAACGTCACAGGGTGGTGAAAGAACAAGGTGACGAACTCGATGCTCCTTTCCAATAAATCTCTAGGGTTTTATTCCGGTAATTTGATGATCGATGCTTGGCTGCTTTTGAAAAATAAAAATAATTTCATGTAGGCAATACATTTGCTCTAGCCAACCGTGTGCAGATGGCATACCAGAGTGGGCACACTCGCTATATATAACGCAACTTTTTTTGTGTGTGAAGAAAATCAGTTGAGTTAAATGCATTGAAACCCATTTAACTTGTATTGTTTTTGTCGGTACCTAGGAATGCAACCGCAAAATGTCATTTTTATGTGCGTTATGTCGTCGGGGAACAGTCTTTTCTATTGTAAAGTGGTTGTTCCACTGGATATCATAAGGTGAATGCACCAATTTGTAAGTCGCTCTGGATAAGAGCGTCTGCTAAATGACTTAAATGTAAATGTTTTGTCTGCCACCAGTCCATTGGATTGAAACATCTCTGGTGGGAAAATGCGTACATTTGTCACCGAAAATGTTTTATTGTGAGATGGCATCATTGAGATTTCTCTAGCCCTGGAATTAATCCACTGTGCCACCAGGATGGCGTTACCATGCCATGGATTTTACACATACAAAACTGTTAATTTTAGTCTATTCAAACAGACCCCCATTTCAAAGAAAACAATCGCTCACTAACAGTATTCTCCATTTAGCAGACGCGTGTATACGTTTAACATGTGTGGCCCCTTGGCGTTGTAAGTGGTAAGCTCTACGGACTGAGACACATAGGACCACATTAAGATCAGCTGTGACCAATTAGTGTGCGCGACCAACACACCTGAAGACACTTAACAAGAGACGACAGAGTTTTGTTGACCCTGAGAATAATGGAATATACTGTTAATGTTTTTATATAACATTCTTAGAAGGTTTTCTGAATGTTACTTACGTTTTCTTGTGATTTTTATGGAAAGTTTTCATGTTCTCAGAACAGAATTGAAAGCTAATTTATGTTAATTTATAGAAATAGATATATATATATATTTTACATTCCCAGAATATTGCCAAGAACTGATATAAAAGAGAACCATACATTATATGAACGTTCTGACAACAGAATGTAGTAAAATATTACATTAAATACAACCACATCGGAACTTGTGCACAATGTTCTGTGCAAGTACTGAAATTCTCACAGATGAACAGGCTTAACGTTCTCTTAACTGTTTGAGAACATTCCCAATATCAAACCAGTTGGGAGAACACTCCCAATATCAAACCAGTTGGGAGAACATTCCCAATATCAAACCAGTTGGGAGAACATTCCCAATATCAAACCAGTTGAGAGAACACTCCCAATATCAAACCAGTTGAGAGAACACTCCCAATATCAAACCAGTTGGGAGAACATTCCCAATATCAAACCAGTTGGGAGAACATTCCCAATATCAAACCAGTTGGGAGAACATTCCCAATATCAAACCAGTTGGGAGAACATTCCCAATATCAAACCAGTTGGGAGAACATTCCTAGAACGTTACCGAAAATGAAATTAAATGTAGCCATGTTTGATCTTTTAGGAAAATTCTGTTAAAGTAATGACATAAATGGCAACAAAATAAATATTTGTTAAGTTCTTTAAATGTGCTGAGAATATACCAAAGCCAAGCAACTATATCCTGCAGGTTTTATACAGGACAACCACACTCTTACCAGGCCTGTAGCCACATGGTTCTCAGAAGGTTAAGTGATGTACTGTGACGTGCTGGCTGGGGGACTTGCGTGCGTGTGTCCTGGACACGTTTTTAGTGGCGTGATAGATAAAACGATATCAACCAATGACTGCCTGATCAGTCCTGCCTTGGCATGTGAGCTTGTCCAATAGGAACCGCTGGCTGTGTTTTTTTTTTTTTTTTGGATGCGGTCCACGGTGCTGCTACATGATGAACAGAGACAGGAGCTGCTAGAGGAGCAATCCGCATCACTGACTATCTGATTTACACCGAGCAGGAAGCAACAGACACTTTACAGAAACAAACAACACAATCACTTTAAACATGGACACAAAACAGACCATTAATTTCGGTGCTGGACCTGCAAAACTACCACAGTCTGTAAGTCGACTTTTTACTGTGCATTGAAAACCGAAAAAGTAATGATTTATGTAGCCTGTAACATGAAGAGAAACCGAAATTAATTGTATGGATGCAACCTTTTTCCCTAATGCAATTTGCAAAAAAATGCAAAGTTGAATAAAAGATATTTGATAGAAAAATCAAGCGTTGTATTTGATGAGAGCAGACCAGAGATTGCGCTGTTGTATCTCTTCGTCGTTGAAACGCCACGATAGATTTATCTTTTGTAAACGGACCATTTGATGACTGTGAACAGAAAACAACGTGTTAAAACACGAGGAAATCTCGTTAATCATGTAAGAGGTAGGCTGGTAGGCCTTGGGTGAAACTAGATAGTTGAGTTGCATCAGCCGCGCGTAAACGTTAATGTGGAAAAACGCTCCGGTGCCAAGCGGCGCTATACGTCTCTAGACGGCGCTAAAACCACTGTCATGTCGGGTAGGGCTGTTGGTTTATCCGGGTGGCACCGGTCTGTTTTTATTATTATTATTATTTTATAGACATATTCATTCAGTTCCTCTACATTGGTTTTTAGAATGACCTGTATTCAAACTAAAGTAATTGTATTGAAGACTTGTAAGGGTTTACATTGAAGTGAATGAGCTGTATTCAAACTAAAGTAATTGTATTGAAGACTTGTAAGGGTTTACATTGAAGTGAATGAGCTGTATTGAAGACTTGTAAGGGTTTACATTGAAGTGAATGAGCTGTATTGAAGACTTGTAAGGGTTTTCATTGAAGTGAATGAGCTGTATTGAAGACTTGTAAGGGTTTACATTGAAGTGAATGAGCTGTATTTTTCAGGTGCTGTTCCAGGCCCAGAAAGAACTGCTGGACTACAATGGCAGCGGAATCAGTGTCCTGGGTGAGTGTCTGAATCAACGTTGTTTCCACCTATTTAATAAATATATATATATATATATATATTTTTATATATATATATATATATATATATATATATATATATATATATATATATATATATATATATATATATTTATTTTATATATATATATATCACACACACAGTACCAGTCAAAAGTTAAGACACTCCGACTCATTCAAGGGTTTTTCTTTATTTTTACTATTTTCTACACTGTAGAATAATAGAGAAGACATCAAAACTATGAAATAACACATATGGAAGTAACCAAAAAAAACTGTTAAACAAATCAAAATATATTTTATATTTGAGATTCTTAAAAGAAGCCGCCCTTTGCCTTGATGACAGCTTCGCACACTTGGCATTCTCAGGGTGTCTTTAATATTTTATTGTATTTTATTCTGTCCGTGTAGAGATGAGCCATCGGTCGTCAGACTTCA
The DNA here is from genome assembly GCF_965601325.2 of Salmo salar. NCBI lineage: Eukaryota > Metazoa > Chordata > Actinopteri > Salmoniformes > Salmonidae > Salmo > Salmo salar. The sequence continues at coordinate 11,983,837 of NC_138305.1, forward strand.
CCAAGATCATGAACACAACAGAAAACCTGTTACGGGAGCTACTGTGAGTATAAACACACACTCTCTCTCACACACACACACACACACACACACACACACACCATCCGACTGGTCATGAGCTTCTCTCCCTCTATCTATTATTTTCTTGCTCTGCTCCTGATTTCTGTTTAAATCTAGTGTTTAAGAAACAACTGTCTGGGAGAACGAGTTGGTTTCTGCGTGTGTTTAACTGTCTGGGAGAACGAGTTGGTGTCTGCGTGTGTTTAACTGTCTGGGAGAACGAGTTGGTGTCTGCGTGTGTTTAACTGTCTGTGAGAACGAGTTGGTGTCTGCGTGTGTTTAACTGTCTGGGAGAACGTGTTGGTGTCTGCGTGTGTTTAACTGTCTGTGAGAACGAGTTGGTGTCTGCGTGTGTTTAACTGTCTGGGAGAACGAGTTTCCTCATTATTTTGCTTGAACTCGTGGCAGTTTACCATGACTGCCTTTCAGACTAGTTGTGCATTCTAGAACACCCCACATCGTTGGCTAGGCAACAGTGTATCATTTTAGAACAACCCCACATCGTTGGCTAGGCGACAGTGTATCATTCTAGAACAGTGGTTTCCAAACTTTTTATAGTCCCGTACCCCTTCAGTCATTCAACCTCCAGCTGTACCCCCTCTAGCACCAGGGTCAGCGCATTCTCAAATGTTGTTTTTTGACGTCATTGTAAGCCTGCCACACACACACACACACTATACATTTATTAACCATAAGAATGAGTGTGAGTTTTTGTCACAACCCGGCTCGTGGGAAGTGACAGTGTTCTTATAGGACCAGGGCACAAATAATAATAATCAATCATTTTTATCTTTATTTAACCATCTTACATATAAAACCTTATTTTAAAATTGTGAATAACTCACCACAGGTTAATGAGAAGGGTGTGCTTGAAAGGATGCACATAACTCTGCAATGTTGGGTTGTATTGGAGAGAGTCTCAGTCTTAAATCATTTTCCACACAGTCTGCCTGTATTTAGTTTTCATGCTAGTGAGGGCCGAGAATCCACTCACATAGGTACGTGGTTGCAAAGGGCATCTGTGTCTTAACAGCGTGATTTGCCAAGGCCGGATACTCCGAGCGCAGCCCTATTCAGAAATCTGGCAGTGGCTTCTGATTAAATTCAATTTTCACAGAACCGATTGTTGTAAATTCGATGAGGCTCTCTTGTTCAGATATCAGTAAGTAGACTGAAGGCAGGGCATGAAAGGGATAACGAATCCAGTTGTTTGTGTCATCCGTTTCGGGAAGTACCTGCGTAATTGCGCACCCAACTCGCTCAGGTGCTTCACTATATCACATTTGACATTGTCCGTAAGCTTGAGTTTATTTGCACACAAAAAAATCATACAACGATGGAAAGACCTGTGTGTTGTCCTTGTTATTGCAGACAGAGAAGAGCTCCAACTTCTTAATCATAGCCTCAATTTTGTCCCGCACATTGAATATAGTTGCAGAGAGTGTAATCCTAGATTCAGATCATTCAGACGAGAAAAAACATCACCCAGACAGGCCAGTCGTGTGAGAAACTCGTCATCATGCAAGCGGTCAGAGAAGTGAAAATTATGGTCAGTAAAGAAAACTTGAAGCTCGTCTCTCAATTAAAAAAACCTGTCAATACTTTTCCCCTTGATAACCAGCGCACTTCTGTATGTTGTAAAAGCGTTACATGGTCGCTGCCCATATCATTGCGTAGTGCAGAGTTTAGGGGCCTTGCTTTAACAAAGTTACCCATTTTCACTGTAGTGTCTAAAACGTCTTTCAAGCTGTCAGGCATTCCTTTGGCAGCAAGAGCCTCTCGGTGGATGCTGCAGTGTACCCAAGTGGCGTCGGGAGCAACTGCTTGCACGCGCATTACCACTCCGCTATGTCTGTCTCCCTACGTTTGGCTACATATGGACCGTTAGTAGAATTCCCGCGAGAGAGTAACGGTTAATCAAATTTATTTATATAGCCCTTCTTACATCAGCTGATATATCAAAGTGCTTTACAGAAACCCAGCCTAAAACCACAAACAGCAAGCAATGCAGGTGTAGAAGCACGGTGGCTCGGGAAAAACTCCCTAGAAAGGCCAAAACCTAGGAAGAAACCTAGAGAGGAACCAGGCTATGAGGGGTGGCCAGTCCTCTCCTGGCTGTGCCGGGTGGAGATTATAACAGAACATGGCCAAAATGTTCAAATGTTCATAAATGACCAGCATGGTCAAATAATAGTAATCACAGTGAACAGGTCAGGGTTCCATAGCCGCAGGCAGAACAGTTGAAACTGGAGCAGCAGCACGGCCAGGTGGACTGGGGACAACAAGGAGTCATCATGCCAGGTAGTCCTGAGGCATGGTCCTAGGGCTCAGGTCCTCCTAGAGAGAGCATACTTGAATTCACACAGGACACCGGATAAGACAGGAGAAATACTCCAGATATAACAGACTGACCCTAGCCCCCCGACACAAACTACTGCAGCATAAATACTGGAGGCTGAGACAGGAGGGGTCAGGAGACACTGTGGCCCCATCCGATGATACCCCCGGACAGGGCCAAATAGGCAGGATATAACCCCACCCACTTTGCCAAAGCACAGCCCCCACACCACTAGAGTGGTATCTTCAACCACCAACTTACCATCCTGAGACAATGCCGAGTATAGCCCACAAAGATCTCCGCCACGGCACAACCCAAGGGGGGGGGGGCGCCAACCCAGACAGGGAGACCACGTCAGTGACTCAACCCCTGTAATAGGGGTAGAAGCAGAGAATCCCAGTGGAGATAGGGGAACCGGCCAGGCAGAGACAACAAGGGCGGTTTGTTGCTCCAGTGCCTTTCCGTTCACCTTTTCACTCCTGGGCCATTAATGTGATTGGATGTTAATTGTTTGACTAGGCAACCTGTATTTGACATTGTGTTGTTATTTCACTGAACACTCAATGGTTTAATTTTATTTTTGGCAGTGGAACCTCACCCAAATGTATAGCCCCTTGGGACAATATAAATGGACTGTTTGAAAATGTGAAGAAAACAAAAAGTGAATCACATTTTGATTTGGCGTACCCCTGGGGGTCCCCCAGTTTGAGAATACCTGTTCTAGAACACTCCACGCTGTTGCCTAGCCAACAGTGGTATCATTCTAGGGCCGAAAAGATTGGAGATTTATCCACACATCTCTGTTTTTGGATAGATAAATCTTTGTGTTTGGTTAGTGTGTTCCAATTTTTTCAAAAGTGGTTACATTCTCTGGATTCTTCAATTACATTGAGCTGATTTCTGACGTGCTGTTCCTTCTTTTTCCGTAGTGTATTTTTGTATTGGTTTAGTGATTCACCATAGTGAAGGTGTAGGCTCAGATTTTCTGGGTCTCTGTGTTTTTTGTTGGACAGATTCCTCAATTCCTTTTTTAGGGATTTGAATTCTTAGGCTGTCTAGTTGATTTAAAAAAAAAATTGATTCTCACTCCCTCTCTCCCCTCCCTCTCTCTCTCTCCCTCCCTCTCCCCTCCCTCTCTCTCTCTCCCCTCCCTCTCTCTCTCTCCCCTCCCTCTCTCTCTCTCCCCTCCCTCCCTCTCTCTCCCCTCCCTCCCTCTCTCTCCCCTCCCTCCCTCTCTCTCCCTCTCTCTCCCCTCCCTCTCTCTCCCTCTCTCTCCCCTCCCTCCCTCTCTCTCTCTCCCTCCCTCTCTCGTTCCCTCGCTCCCTCCCTCTCTCATTCCCTCGCTCCCTCCCTCTCTCATTCCCTCGCTCCCTCCCTCTCTCATTCCCTCGCTCCCTCCCTCTCTCTCTTGTTCGCTCGCTCCCTCCCTCTCTCTCTCGTTCCCTCGCTCGCTCCCTCCCTCTCTCTCTCCAGGAGTATCCCAGACAACTACAAAGTCCTGTTCCTCCAGGGGGGCGGGACGGGCCAGTTTAGTGCCGTCCCCCTCAATCTGATTGGTATAAAGGAGGACAGGTGTGCTGATTACCTAGTGACGGGCACCTGGTCGTCCAATGCTGCCAAGGAAGCTGAGAAATACGGCAAGGTCAACGTGGTTCACCCCAAACTGGACACCTACACCAGTAAGGGGGGTGTGTGTGTGTGTGTGTGTGTGTGTAGCCAGTGGTTGCTCCGAGTGATAACAGGAGACACAGTGTTCTGTGTTAACAGTTTAATGTAGCAGAATGACTCCTCATGTCTCCTGTTGACGCTATCTATCCGCCTCACACCATTAACCCACACTAACTACACGTGGCTTATTCCCACGCTGACGACACGTGGCTGATTCCCACGCTGACTACACGTGGCTGATTCCCACGCTGACTACACGTGGCTGATTCCCACGCTGACTACACGTGGCTGATTCCCACGCTGACTACACGTGGCTGATTCCCACGCTGACTACACGTGGCTGATTCCCACGCTGACTACACGTGGCTGATTCCCACGCTGACTACACGTGGCTGATTCCCAGGCTGGCTGACTACACGTGGCTGATTCCCAGGCTGGCTGACTACACGTGGCTGATTCCCAGGCTGGCTGACTACACGTGGCTGATTCCCAGGCTGGCTGACTACACGTGGCTGATTCCCAGGCTGGCTGACTACACGTGGCTGATTCCCAGGCTGGCTGACTACACGTGGCTGATTCCCAGGCTGGCTGACTACACGTGGCTGATTCCCACGCTGGCTGACTACACGTGGCTGATTCCCACGCTGGCTGACTACACGTGGCTGATTCCCACGCTGGCTGACTACACGTGGCTGATTCCCACGCTGGCTGACTACACGTGGCTGATTCCCAGGCTGGCTGACTACACGTGGCTGATTCCCACGCTGGCTGACTACACGTGGCTGATTCCCACGCTGGCTGACTACACGTGGCTGATTCCCACGCTGGCTGACTACACGCTGGCTGACTACACGCTGGCTGACTACACGCTGGCTGACTACACGCTGGCTGACTACACGCTGGCTGACTACACGCTGGCTGATTCCCACGCTGGCTGATTCCCACGCTGGCTGATTCCCACGCTGGCTGATTCCCACGCTGGCTGATTCCCACGCTGGCTGATTCCCACGCTGGCTGATTCCCACGCTGGCTGATTCCCACGCTGGCTGATTCCCACGCTGGCTGATTCCCCCACGCTGGCTGATTCCCCCACGCTGGCTGATTCCCCCACGCTGGCTGACTACACGTGGCTGATTCCCCCACGCTGGCTGACTACACGTGGCTGATTCCCCCACGCTGGCTGACTACACGTGGCTGATTCCCGCGCCAATAAAGCCTCTTGAATTGAAATGACTGAAGAGTTTCAGAGCTAGTGTGAGGGTTCTATGAGCCCAGATTAGACCTCTGATTTGCTGACCAGGTCACATGATGCCGATTAGGAGAGAGTTGCCCCTAGCAACAGAGTGTTCCATAAGCAGAGGTGTGACTGTTGGGGGGGGGGCGAGTGCCCTGTAAACACTAGCTCTTCTCTCTGCAGGTTAATACGTGTTTTATGGCACATTCACATAAAGGATTTATCCCAGTTTTTTTTTGGTTTTTTTTACCAGAAAGGCTTACACTTTTCTGTTACCATCTACTCAGGCCGAGGACCAGTGTTCCCTCACGCAGCTCCATAGGGACTGCCGCACTCAGAGAAGCACGAGAATGAACTTTACTCAACTTTCTAGAGTTTTCCACCGTTAGTTAACACTATCAACGTGTCCCTTTACTGTGGCAACTGTGATCGAATCAACGCAATATTAGACACTTTTTTTTAATGCAACATACCGAAACATGACGACCTATGCGAGACTTAGTATGCAAAACTAACTAACTAACTATGCAGGAGATGTTGTTGTAGGCAGAATGCATCGGAGTAGGATTCTATTGCATTGACAGGCACGTACTCTATACAGACCGGTGCGCCATAACCAATCATAGCTGCTGTAGGCCTATATGCAAATAGACCATTGCCATATATGGATCTGACCCATTCACTTTGAACTGGACTGTGTTTACAGCATGAGCTGTCGTGAGTAAATGAGCTTGTTTTGAGATCAGAGCGAAAGTTACATGTAGCGATGTGTGTACATCTGTTCATATCCTTTACTAGTTTACTGTTCACATCCCTTGGTAGTTAGTGAGTTATAATCCCAGTTATAGATCATTTGTTCATATCCTTTGCTAGTTAGTGAGTTATCAGCCCAGTTATAGATAATATGTAGTCAGCAACTGGGGAGTGATTGCTTCCTACAACAGCACAAAACGTGTACATTTCTAGACATCTTTGAAAAGCCAGTCAGGAAAATAACTTTTATTTTCTTGTCTTAATACCTGTTAGGGCTAGGGGGCAGTATTGACACGGCTGGATAAAAAACGTACCCGATTTTAATCTGATTATTACTCCTGCCCAGAAACTAGAATATGCATATAATTATTAGCTTTGGATAGAAAACACTCCAAAGTTTCTAAAACTGTTTGAATGGTGTCTGTGAGTATAACAGAACTCATTTGGCAGGCCAAAACCTGAGAAGATTCTGTACAGGAAGTACCCTGTCTGACCATTTCTTGGCCTTCTTGATCATCTCTATCCAAAACAGGGGATCTCTGCTGTAACGTGACATTTTCTAACGCTCTCAGAAGGCGCCAGAACGTTGAATGGTGACTTTGCAGGCCATGGCTGAAAAACAGTAGCGCATTTGGATAGTGGTCGATCTGAGAACAATGAGTCTGGGGGCGCGTGCACGAGGCGACCCCATGTTTTTATTCTTTCGTCTTTGAATGAAAACAACGACTCCCGGTCGGAATATTATCGCTTTTTTACGAGAAAAATAGCATAAAAATTGATTTTAAACAGCGTTTGACATGCTTCGAAGTACGGTAATGGAATATTTTGAATTATTTTGTCACGAAACGCGCCGGGCGCGTCACCCTTCTTTACCCTTCGGATAGTGTCTTGAACGCACAACAAAACGCCGCTATTTGGATATAACTATGGATTATTTGGAACCAAACCAACATTTGTTATTGAAGTAGAAGTCCTGGGAGTGCATTCTGACGAAGAACAGCAAAGGTAATCCAATTTTTCTTATAGTAAATCTGAGTTTGGTGAGTACCAAACTTGGTGGGTGTCAAAATAGCTAGCCCGTGATGGCGAGCTATCTACTCAGAATATTGCAAAATGTGCTTTCACCGAAAAGCTATATGAAAAAATCAGACACCGCGATTGGATAAAGGAGTTCTGTATCTATAATTCTTAAAATAATTTTGTTTTTTGTGAACGTTTATCGTGAGTAATTTAGTAAATTCACCGGAAGTTTCGGTGGGTATGCTAGTTCTGAACGTCACATGCTAATGTAAAAAGCAGTTTTTTGATATAAATATGAACTTGATTGAACAAAACATGCATGTATTGTATAACATAATGTCCTAGTAGTGTGATCAGATGCTGACATAATCTAATGTTTTGCTTTCGCTGTAAAGCCTTTTTGAAATCGGACAGTGTGGTTAGATAAAGGAGAGTCTTGTCTTTAAAATGGTGTAAAATAGTCATATGTTTGAAAAATGGAAGTTTTGGGATTTTTGAGGACTTTGTATTTCGCGCCACGCCCATCATTGGATATTGGAGCAGGTGTTCCGCTAGCGGAACGTCTAGATGTAAGTTAACACTGGAGTGATAAATGTGCAGATGATGATGTGCAAGTAGAAATACCAGTGTGCAAAAGAGAAAAAAAGCAAATAAAAACAATATGGGGATGAGGTAGTTGGATGGGCTATTTACAGATGGGCTGTGTATAGCAGCAGCGATCGGTAAGCTGCTCAGATAGCTGATGCTTAAAGTTAGAGGGAAATATAATTCTCCTACTTCAGCGATTTTTTTTTTATATTTTATTTTTTATTTTTTTGTTATTTTTTTTAATATTTTTTATTTTTTATTTTTTTTTTATTATTTTTTTTAAAAATTTATTTATTTGTATTTTTTTGTTTGTTTTTTATTATTTATTTTTTTTGCAATTCGTTCCAGTCTTTGGCAGCAGAGAACTGGGAAGGCGGCCAAAAGAGGTGTTGGCTTTGGGGATGACCAGTGGGATATACCTGCTGGAGCGTGTGCTACAGGTGGGGTGTTGTTATCGTGACCAGTGAGCTGAGATAAGGCGGAGCTTTACCTAGCAAAGACTTATAGACATTTTATACATATAACATTATTTTATTTATTTATTATTTAACCTTTATTTAACCAGGAAAGGCTCATTGAGATTTAAAATCTCTTTCAAGAGCGTCCTGGCCAAGATGGGCTGCGCCACATAAGGGTGTATACACTAGTGGAACATGGGTATTAGTCGACAAGCAGCATTAGTGTTCAAGAGTAACTGTAACAACAGTTACAGTATTTTAGAAAGTTCTCTCGTGCAGTGGATAATTACACTAACACAATGAATGGTGTTCAAATCAGCTATAAAACTCAATCTGAGCCAATACTCACCTGGCCGTTCTAAAGCGTTACACCAAATACAATAGAGCTCGTCATTCTCTGAGAGACCGTCTGGCATGCAGGCTATGCTTCCACGTGGTTGGGCATCAGTTCAGGGCAGGCTATGTTTCCACGTGGTTGGGCATCAGTTCAGGACAGGCTATGCTTCCACGTGGTTGGGCATCAGTTCAGGGCAGGCTCTGTGTTTTGGACTGCATAGTTGTCTGCATTTGTTATCGTCACACTCATCAGTGTAGATTGAGCAGGTTTTGACAATGTCCTCATCTATAACTGGACTTTATCCCGGTCAGTCTCAGACTAGGTAGACCCTGTGTCCTCATACAAAACTTGATTCTGATCAGTCTCAGTCTAGCCCAGTTAGCAATCATAACACAGGAGGCCGCCATCCCTCCAGTGGTCAAGCGCCTGCCCATTTCAAATTTTTCCACACCGATTTTGACAAACCATTTCTGTATGGACCTCACTTTGTGCACGGGGGCATTCTCATGCTGAAACAGGAAAGGGCCTTCTCCAAACTTTTGCCACCAAATTGAAAGCACAGAATCGTCTAGAATTTAATTGTATGCTGTAGCGTTAAGATTTCCCTTCACTGGAACTAAGACGCCTAACCCGAACCATGAAAAACAGCCCCAGACCATTATTCATACTCCACCAAACTTTACAGTTGGCACTATGCATTGGGGCAGATAGTGTTCTCCTGGCATCCACCAAACCCAGATTCGTCCGTTGGACTGTCAGATGGTGAAGCGTGATTCATCACTCCAGAGAACGAGTTTCCACTGCTCCAGAGTTCAATGGCGGCGAGCTCTACACCACTCCAGCCGACACTTGGCATTGCGCATGGTGATCTTAGGCTTGTGTGCGGCTGTTCGGCCATAGAAACCCATTTACTGAAGCTCCCAACGAACAGTTCTTGTGCTGACGTTGCTTCCAGAGGAAGTTTAGAACTCTGTAGTGAGTGTTGCAACCGAGGACAGACATTTCTTACGTGCTTCAGCTCTCGGCGCTCCCGTTCTGTTAGTTTGTGTGGCCTACCACTTCGCGGCTGAACCGTTGTTGCTCCAAGACACTTCACAATAACATCACTTACAGTTGACCGGGGCAGCTCTAGCAGGGCAGAAATTTGACTAACAGACTTGTTGGAAAGGTGGCATCCTATGACGGTGCCACATTGAAAGTCACTGAGCTCTTCAGTAAGGCCATTCTACTGCCAATGTTTGTCTATGGAGATTGCATCCCTCTGCTCAATTTTATACACCTGTCAGCAACGGGTGTGGCTGAATTAGCCAAATTCACTACTTTTGGCCATCAAAGTAACATAGTAAAGGAATCAAATAAGTGACATTGTAAATATACTAAAAATATAACAAAAACCTATAGGCATATAGCAGGGGTCTCTCCAACCTTTTCTAGCATGAAAAATGTAACATGTCGAAAGCTATATTTATATTTTACCAAATTGTCAGTTTTGTACTTAGTTTTGTACTCAATTACAATTGTTCATATATAAAAATTGGATGTTCTGAGTCCATGTCAATGTTTAAAATCACATCAGAATATATGTGCCGGCCTAGCAATTGTACTGCTGCTGCTCATGTCTTGTTAAGCCGGTGGTAAATAACCAGGGGTGGGATAATGTGATTAACAGGGAGCTTTCGGTGTCTGATGCTTGTAATATAGTATTTGTTCATGACAGTTTAGGCCTTTTTGTGGCACGCTTGTAAGACTCTGATTGTCCAAAAGGGTTCCAACAAGTTTTCTACTGTTTTTCTCTGTAGTTGTCCGGTATCAGATGACTTGTCGTGTAGTCCTGAACAGAACTACAGAGTTGCTTTTTCCTACCATTTGCTCTGGAAGATGCTTATTTGAAGATAGGCTAGCCAGCTGTGTTGATGGGTCCCCAGTGGGGTGATGAGAGTAGTGTAATACGATGGTTTGAAGATAAGCTAGCTAGCCGTGTTGATGGTTCCCCAGTGGGGGGTGATGAGAGTAGTGTGATACGATGGTTTGAGCAGAGTAACATAATGGTCCCACTTAAATTCGCTTTCTAGATACTTAGGACAGCTAATCAGCCGTACCAGTGATTGTCCGGGAGGTGAGTTTATCCTCTCTACCTCGTGTTGAGATTCAAAGTTCAAATCCACTTTAAACGTGCAGCTGCAGCTTCATGCTTTTCTGGTCTGCTATGTTCATTTCTTAATTAATCATTTATACAGTTTGTTTGAAAGGAGCTGTTCCGTCAAGCTGACACGCTCTCTGACCTCACTTGGAGGCTTGACTTGTCACTTGTAAAACAAATATCTCTTATTGTTTCTCAAATCACATCCCTCTCTTAACAAAACACTTTAATCATTTTTCATATTACATGCACAATGGAGAGTATGGAAACTTGGTACATGTATACTTTCCAAGTTACAGTATTTCCTTTCTTACATTTTTAATGACATCACAAAATAACAAACAGAATGACATTAGTGTTCTATAGATCACCTCGGACCATTCCCCACGGTCTATGTTAAAAATATTGATTCCAGTAGTTGCTTTTGAACGTGTTAGAGTTTCGGCGGGAAAAAGTATCTTGGAAACAAAGTACATTCCTTAGGTGAATATTGGAGAGGGAGACCTGAACCCCCCCCCCCCCCCCCCCCCGCTTGATTTACGACAGGACGTGAGTTGTTAATCACCACTAGTCGTCCCCCCCCCCACCCTGCGGGGGTCTGATTGAAGTTATTCATTGCAAATCTGACCTATTTAGATTCTCGTGGTCAGTCATTGACAAATGATTCTGACCGTGTGGTCTAATGATTCTGACCGTGTGGTCTAATGATTCTGACCGTGTGGTCTAATTATTCTGACCGTGTGGTCTAATGATTCTGACCGTGTGGTCCTCCAGAGATCCCTGACCCTAGCAGTTGGTCGTTGACCCCTGGATCGTCCTACGTGTATTACTGCTGCAACGAGACAGTGCACGGCGTGGAGTACAACTTCACCCCCGAAACCCACGGAGCCGTCCTGGTCTCTGACATGTCATCTAACTTCCTGTCCCGACCCGTCGACGTTTCCAAGGTAAGGTTGAACATTTCACTTTTGTTCCCACGCTGCAAAGTCAAAATCGGCTACATCATTAAATGTTTGATTTATTTAACCTTTATTTAAATAGGCAAGTCCGTTAAGAACAAATTCTTATTTACAATGACGGCTTAGGAACAGTGGGTTAACTGCCTTGTTCAGGGGCAGAACGACAGATTTACTTCATTAAAATACATGAGCATGGAAATGAGATTTGAGGTGCTGATTTGAGGTTATGGTTATGCAGCATAATGTATGGTGTGTATTTTATTTATTTATTATAATTTTTTTCATTTTATTTTACCCAGAAATGACCAAAAACATTAAAGGTTAATAACCCAGTAATAACTTCCTGTGTGTTGGTGTTTATTCAATGTGTTATTAATAGTTTGGGCTGATCTTCGCTGGGGCTCAGAAGAACGTGGGCTGTGCTGGTGTTGCTGTGGTGATCGTGAGAGAGGATCTCATTGGCCACGCCCTGACGGAGTGTCCCATTGTCCTTAACTACCAAGTGCAGGCTCAGAACAACTCCCTGTACAACACACCAGCCTGCTTCAGGTAAAACACACACACACACACACACACACACACACAGTGCCTTGCTTCAATTACTGCAGGATTACAGCAGGTATGGGTGTGCAGGCTTTTGTTCCAACCAAGCATTACAAGCCCACCCAATCTACCTACCTCATCCCCATATTGTTTTTATTTACTTTGCTGCTCTTTTGCACACCAGAAGTGAAGCACTAACTCCTTCCTGTTTTTGTTCAGTATTTGGTCAGGACTGTTTCTATTATTTATAATAGAGCTACTGTACAAGGAGGGGTGTCCAAATATGTGGTGGTTACTAGAGGTTGACCGATTCTGATTTTTCAACGCCGATACCGATTATTGGGCGACCCAAAAAAAAAGCCGATACCGATTAATCGGCCTATTTGTTTTTTATTTAATTTAAAAAAAAATAATTGTAATAATGACAATTACAACAATACTGAATTAACACTTATTTTAACTTAATATAATACATCAATAAAATCAATTTAGCCTCAAATAAATAATGAAACATGTTCAATTTGGTTTAAATAATGCAAAAACACATTGTTGGAGAAGAAAGTAAAAGTGCAATATGTGCCATGTAAAAAAGCTAACGTTTAAGTTCCTTGCTCAGAACATGAGAACATATGAAAGCTGGTGGTTCCTTTTAACATGAGTCTTCAATATTCCCAGGTAAGAAGTTTTAGGTTGTAGTTATTATAGGAATTATAGGACTATTTCTCTCTATACGATTTGTATTTCATATACCTTTGACTATTGGATGTTCTTATAGGCACTTTAGTATTGCCAGTGTAACAGTATAGCTTCCGTCCCTCTCCTCGCTCCTACCTGGGCTCGAACCAGGAACACATCGACAACAGCCACCCTCGAAGCAGCGTTACCCATGCAGAGCAAGTGACGTTTGAAACGCTATTAGCGTGCACCCCGCTAACTAGCTAGCCATTTCACATAATTTACACCAGCCTAATTTCGGGAGTTGATAGGCTTGAGGTCATAAACAGCGCAATGCTTGAAGCATTGCGAAGAGCTGCTGGCAAAACGCACGAAAGTGCTGTTTGAATGAATGCTTACGAGCCTGCTGGTGCCTTCCACCGCTAGTCAGACTGCTGTATCAAATCATAGACTTAATTATAATATAATAACACACAAACACGAGCCTTTGGTCATTAATATGGTCGAATCCGGAAACTATCACGTTTATTCTTTCAGTGAAATACGGAACCGTTCCGTATTTTATCTAACGGGTGGCATCCCTAAGTCTAAATATTCCTGTTACATTGCACAACCTTCAATGTTATGTCATAATTACGTAAAATTCTGGCAAATTAATTCGCAACGAGCCAGGCGACCCAAACTGCTGCATATACCCTGACTCTGTTGCAAGAGAAGTGACACAATTTTCCTAGTTATTCATGTTAGCAGGCAATATTAACTAAATATGCAGGTTTAAAAATATATACTTGTGTATTGATTTTAAGAAAGGCATTGATGTTTATGGTTGGAGCAACGTGTACCTAAGCGATTATATGCAACGCAGGACAGGCTAGTTAAACTAGTAATATCATCAACCATGTGTAGTTAACTAGTGATTATGATTGATTGATTGTTTTTTATAAGATAAGTTTAATGCTAGCTAGCAACTTACCTTGGCTTCTTATGCTAAATGATGATTCCACCTGAGTCTCGGCCCCGTTTTAACATTTTTTATGTTTGATTGATGGTAGTAAACTTTCTCTATAGCCTGAGGGACACTGAGTATCTATGTCTCCACGACACCATGTTTCCAGTAGGATTATGATGTCCTGTCCCTTGATGTTTTTAACAAATTCTGGATTTGTTGTTTTAGAACCAAAATACAAAGAGTATAGGCCTTATAATACAAAATATTAGGAACACCTGCTCTTTCCATGATAGACTGACCAGGTGAATCCAGGTGAAAGCTATGATCTCTTATTGATGTCACTTGTTAAATCCACTTCAATCAGTGTAGATGAAGGGGAGGAGACAGGTTAAAGAAGGATTTTTAAGCATTGAGACATGGATTGTGTATGTGTGCCATTGAGGGTGAATGGGCAACAACATATTTAAGTGCCTTTGAACGGGGTATGGTAGTAGGAGCCAGGCGCACCGGTTTGTGTCAAGAACTGCAACGCTGCTGGGTTTTTCACACTCAACAGTTTCCTGTGTGAATCAAGAATGGTCCACCACCCAGAGGACATCCAGCCAACTTCACACAACTGTGGGAAGCATTGGAGTCAACATGGGCCAGCATCCCTGTGAAACGTTTTCGAACACCTTGTACAGTCCATGTCCCCGACGAATTGAGGCTGTTCTGGGGGGGAAAAGGGAGGTGGGGGTGCAACGCAATATTAGGAAGGTGTTCCTAATGTTTTGTACACTCAGAGAATGTATATAGATATATCTCTCTCTCTAGTATCTACATCATGAGTCTGGTTCTGGAGTGGATCAAGAACAACGGAGGTGTTGACGGCATGGAAACGCTTAACAAGAAGAAATCCAGTATGATCTATGACATCATCAACTCCTCCAACCACTTCTACACGTTAGTATCCTTTCAGAGGGAGGGAGGGTGGAGGGTGGAGAGATGAAGGGAGGGAGGGTGGAGAGATGAAGGGAGGGAGGGTGGAGAGATGAAGGGAGGGAGGGTGGAGAGATGAAGGGAGGGAGGGTGGAGAGATGAAGGGAGGGAGGGTGGAGAGATGAAGGGAGGGAGGGTGGAGAGATGAAGGGGAGAGAGAGAGATGGGGAGGGGGGGAAAGATGGAGGGGGAGAAGATGAGAACGGGAGGGGGGAAGATTGGGGGGGGAGAGGGAGGGAGGAATTCTGAACAGAAAATAACATTCAGTAGGAATTGGCTCAAACCTGTCTCCATGGTAACTGCCGTGTATTGGGAAATGTTACAAGGTGTTCGGTTTACAAGATGGAGTTTGTAAAGTGTATACCTGTGTAACATGTTGTGAGCATGCCTGTCTCCATGGTAACTGGCGTGTGTGTGTGTGTGTGTGTGTGTGTGTGTGTTACGCGGTCAGGTGTCCGGTGGACGTGGCGTGTCGTAGTCGTATGAACGTTCCGTTCCGCGTGGGGAAGAAACAGGGTGACGAAACTCTGGAGAAGGAGTTCCTGGATGGAGCCTCCAAACTGGGGATGATCTCGCTGAAAGGACACAGGTACACACACACACACACACACACACACACACACACACACACACACACACACACACACACACACGGTGTATATGTGTCACTGGTGGGTAAGAGGGGTCTTCCATCTGAGTGTCTCTGCTCAAGGTGTGTTTGTGTAATTTAATAACCATGTAACTAATGGTGGAAAAAAGTACCCAATTCTCATACTTGAGTAAAAGTAAAGATACCTTTTAATAGAAAATGACTCAAGTGAAAGTCACCCGGTAAAATACTACTTGTGTAAAAGTCTAGAAGTATTTGGGTTTTTAAATATACTTAAGTATCAAAAGTAAATGTAATTGTTAACATATACTCAAAAGTAAAAGTGTAAACCATTTCAAATTCCTTATATGAAGAGAACCAGACGGCACCATTAAAAAAAAGGACGGATAGCCAGGGGCACGCTCCAACAACGGTTGCGTGCCGCCCTATGGAACTCCCGGTCACGGCTGGTTGTGACACAGCCTGGGATCGAACCCGGGCCTGTAGTGACGCCTCAACACTGCGATGCAGTGCCTTAGACCGCTGCGCCACACGGGAGGCTGCTGTTGGCTTTGATTGGAGGGTCCTTTTTAAAGGGGAGTTCTCTGATTTAAAAAAATAAATAAAATTCTCTCTCTAACTGTCCGTTCACAAAGTTTCCTAAAGTAGACTGTCTGGACTCTCTTTAGTAATAATCCAATGCTCTTGACATGATGTCATCTTGTAAAGGACCTGTTTTCACGAGCTTCGGCTGCTTTACTTATCTCATTACGGCGTCGTCTCTTTTTTAAAGAATGGTCGAATGACCGCAGCAGGGTTTGTCGCATGTTATGTGACTATTTCGGGAAACGTGTTAGAAAACCCAGCGGCGTTGAGAAATAGGATCTGTAATAAGGGTTTTGTATGCATAAAAGCCAACAGACAAGGAAGACAGATCTTTATGTTGACTCTGTTAATGTTGTGTCAATACGAACGTGTAACAGATCCTCTCCAACCTGGCATTTCTCCATTTGTTGATTCATATTTAATAATAATAATGAAATGTGATGGCTGGTTTCAAATAGTTTTATTAAGAAGCAGATCCATGTCAACAAGTACTAACAGAATGGTGACCTCCCCTTTTAGACCCTGAACATGCCTGTCTGTCTCGAACTGTCTGTCTCGGTCTGTCTCGGTCTGTCTCGGTCTGTCTCGTCTGTATCAGTCTGTCTGTCCTGTCTGTCTGTCTGTCTGTCTGTCTGTCCGTCTGTCCTGTCTGTCCGTCTGTCCGTCTGTCCGTCTGTCCGTCTGTCCGTCTGTCTGTCTGTCTTTGCTTATGGTGTTTGTGTCTCCCCCTACAGGTCAGTGGGAGGAATACGCGCGTCTCTCTACAACGCTGTGTCAGTGGAAGACGTTCAGGCTCTGGCCAATTACATGAAGGAGTTCCTTAAGGAGCATCAATAGGAGAAGGCCATAAAGCATGCTGGACCAATCAGAGCAGGCTATGCTGTTGGATCTGTGGGACCAGGGTTCAGTAAGGTGAAACGTTCACAACGTTACAGATGGAGATGCACTGAATAGACCTGACAGCCAATCATATTATTACATGACAGCCAATCAAATCAAATTATATTAGTTACATGTGCCGAATACAACAGGTGTAGACCTTATTGTGAAATGCTTACTTACAAGCCCTTAACCAACAATGCAGTTAAAAAAAAATATGGGTAATAATAAGAAATAATACTAACAAGTAATTTAAGGGCAGCAGTGTATATGATGTATGGGATACATTTCTGTCTGACTGTTTTGTAACATGGAACTTTCCTGAACATGACCCCAAACTGACCCCAGACCTGTTCAGCTCACTGACCCCAGACCAGTTCAGCTCACTGACCCCAGACCAGTTCAGCTCACTGACCCCAGACCAGTTCAACACACTGACCCCAGACCAGCTCAACACACTGACCCCAGACCAGCTCAACACACTGACCCCAGACCAGCTCAACACACTGACCCCAGACCAGCTCAACACACTGACCCCAGACCAGTTCAACACACTGACCCCAGACCAGTTCAACACACTGACCCCAGACCAGTTCCGCACACTGACCCCAGACCAGTTCCGCACACTGACCCCAGACCAGTTCCGCACACTGACCCCAGACCAGTTCAACACACTGACCCCAGACTGTGGTGTTACTAGTAGTAGAGTCCATGGGTTCAGGGTGCCATTTGGGTCAGACACCATAGTGGATATAGCTGTGGTGAGGTGCACTTTTTACCAGAGTGTTAGAAAGGTAATGTTACAACGCCTTAACCTTTTTGATATTGTCTCTCCTGTCGCTTGTTAACTCTAGCTGTATCAAGTTAGTGGATTTACTGTAGACGATCCAAGGGCATTTATTTACATGGATAAATGTTATATCTGTTTTTCTGTCTAAAGTGTTGACATTCCATTAAAAACTAACTCTGTAACTTGTACGTTATTCCTGTCTTTAAATGTTGTACTGTATGCACAGTAAATAGTCACTGACACAGGGATGAATCCACGTTACTGAAGAGGTCACTAGGTAGAGACGCTGACACAGGGATGAATCCACGTTACTGAAGAGGTCACTAGGTAGAGACACAGGGATGAATCCACGTTACTGAAGAGGTCACTAGGTAGAGACACGGATGAATCCACGTTACTGAAGAGGTCACTAGGTAGAGACACAGGGATGAATCCACGTTGCTGAAGAGGTCACTAGGTAGAGACACAGGGATGAATCCACGTTGCTGAAGAGGTCACTAGGTAGAGACACAGGGATGAATCCATGTTGCTGAAGAGGTCACTAGGTGGAGACACAGGGATGAATCCACGTTGCTGAAGAGGTCACTAGGTAGAGACACAGGGATGAATCCACGTTACTGATGTCATGACTGTCCTGATCAGGTCAGGGTACAGGAGACCACCACCCTACAGATTATCTCCCAAAACCCCAACAGAGGAGGAGAGATCTAGGGGTCTGAAGATGTGGGGGTTTTATGACCCCTCACGCCATAATAAACCTTAGGCCACAGAGAAATTCCTTTGTCCTCACAATGGAATTCTGGCCTCAGAACCTTAAACATGCAATAAAGGGACTTTGGAACAATGGTTTCCGTCAGCCACAATGGTGGTCATGACGAGAGGTGGAATATGAAAATGTATGTAACTTTTGAATTGTTATTAAAGGTTAAGAGATTACGTTATTATGAAAACATTGTACCTTTAAGAGTTTTCCCAGTATATGCCTGATGTTTATACATTGTACGTTGTGTGGAAAATATCCAAATCAAAGAGAATGTTTTGGTAAAGATGAGATGTGAAGGTAGTGTCTAAAATAGGATTTTAGTCAAAATCTAGGCCTTGCCCCTTTACTTGGTCCGCCCAGAGAATTGCCCTAAAGGCGGTTACGCCCACATCTGACCCGAGACTATAAGACAGGAGAGTGAAGAATTAACATAGGAGACTAAGTGACCCCAAGCTGCAGCTAAGGTCCAACAAAGTCAACGAACCCCAAAACGAAACACAAGGTTGAGGACAAAGAAATCTTTTTCTACACGAGCTACGGACGAGTAGCTGTGTCTAAGCGGGTGAATTCAAGCCGAACCACACTCTCCATTGAATCGTGGTATATACACCATTCGAGTCCAAAGCTGTGAGCTCTGAGCTACAGAGCTGTCTGTCCTCAGAAGACCCCTTTCAGATCAAGGGCGAGGGATCAGACCACTTAGCCAAGAAGGACACTGACATCGTGAGGACAACCAGAGAGTTGCGCCGGAGAAGTGCGTCATTGAGAAGCCTAAACGACACACGCGGAGCTTCCCACCTGAGACCTCCAACACGTAATTACATCATTATATTCTGACCCATAAGAGCGGCAGTTCGGGGCAAGGCTCGGTTTAAATAAGCATGGCTGACAAATGAACCCAAATGTATATTTCTCTCGTGTACTTTCTTGATTTCTCTCTCTTTTAAATCCCCATTTTGGGTAACACGCGCCATAGTGTGTTGGCCCGTTATACTAAGTCCTAATCAATATCTAGACTGTGTTTTGTGTATGTGTATTTTATCATCATTTTAGCTTGCTAGTAAATAAATAATCAACTAAGATTGGTGTGGTAAACTCATTGGTGAAGCCCGGGTCCGTGCAGATTCCCGGATTATGCGACGTTCAGAATGAGACTGTAGAGGAAATTGATTAATTTAGCGACTGTTGTAAAATCGATATTCTGATATCCTTTGAGTTAATTTGGGAAATAGAAACTCAATCAAAATACTGTTCCCATGGTGCCCCAGGTTGATGAGTTAATAATTGCTTGATTCATCGCTTAATTCATTTAATCACGCAATTATAAACCGTTAATCATTCGATGAGCAACAGTCGTCACATTAACTAATACAACCTCACGACACTGAAGAGGTCACTAGGTAGAGACACAGGGATGAATCCACGTTACTGAAGAGGTCACTAGGTAGAGACACAGGGATGAATCCATGTTGCTGAAGAGGTCACTAGGTGGAGACACAGGGATGAATCCACGTTACTGAAGAGGTCACTAGGTGGAGACACAGCGATGAATCCATGTTGCTGAAGAGGTCACTAGGTGGAGACACAGGGATGAATCCACGTTACTGAAGAGGTCACTAGGTAGAGACACAGGGATGAATCCACGTTACTGAAGAGGTCACTAGGTAGAGACACAGGGATGAATCCATGTTACTGAAGAGGTCACTAGGTAGAGACACAGGGATGAATCCATGTTGCTGAAGAGGTCACTAGGTGGAGACACTGACACAGGGATGAATCCACGTTACTGAAGAGGTCACTAGGTAGAGACACAGGGATGAATCCACGTTACTGAAGAGGTCACTAGGTAGAGACACAGGGATGAATCCACGTTACTGAAGAGGTCACTAGGTAGAGACACAGGGATGAATCCACGTTACTGAAGAGGTCACTAGGTAGAGACACAGGGATGAATCCACGTTACTGAAGAGGTCACTAGGTAGAGACACAGGGATGAATCCACGTTACTGAAGAGTTCACTAGGTAGAGACACAGGGATGAATCCACGTTACTGAAGAGGTCACTACTAGGTGGAGACACTGACACAGGGATGAATCCACGTTGCTGAAGAGGTCACTAGGTAGCGCTACGTTAATGTGGTGGTAGGGGTCACATGAAGTCAACTCTGTTCTGAGGACTAACATAATACAGTATATTTACACAACTCTGTTCTGAGTCTTCATGTGTCCTAAAGAACCGAGTTCCGAGCGGGTCCGGGTCCTAAATTTTGGCTTTTGTCTCGGATCTGGGTCGGGTCTGATATAATTGCCACGGGTCTCGGGTATGTATAATTAAAATGTATTTAACAACTGGACCCGATTGGACCCGTCCTCTGTTATTTTAATATGTGTGAGGTGATGAGAACTGCACAAGCTTGTTAATTTTTTTCAGCCAATTACAACTCAATAAAACTTATAGCTTCTGTCCAGCGGAAACTGGTTCCGGCTGTTCCCCTCACGTGCGCCTGCTGCTGAGGAGAGAGGGGCTGCGTTTCAAACCTCGGCCCTAAACACTGTCCTTGAATGACATTTTATATCGTCACATCCGAGTGTACATTAAATGTCCCTTGCCCAAGCGAGGGAGAGTGATGATCAGAGAGGCAACGTCCTTGGTGGGAAATCTGGAAGTTGAGCTTAAAAACTACCAACCTAAAGCTATGAATGTACCTAGTAAGCTAACGTATCTAGCTAGCACTCCTGTCAGGTAGCTAGCTACAGTATTAATGTACCTAGCAAGCTAATGTATCTAGCTAGCACTTCTGTCAGGTAGCTAGCTACAGTATTAATGTACCTAGTAAGCTAACGTATCTATCTGACCAGTTTACAGAGGAGTATAGAGTGCAGCGACGTGTCTTATAAGGAGCATTGCTTATCAAAATGTCACGCCAGGGTATGTATACACGAAACACAGACCTAATTTTAAGTGTTTTTTAAAATCCTCTATGGGGAAAATGTATGGTGGAAAAACTATTGGAACCATTTCCCTGTTTGACTGCTAGGTTTTATGGATATTATGACACCTCCACTGTGGGGCTCTATACCAGTGCATTCTTATCAACCTAGCCATTACGAAAATTATATTCTATCAAATAAACCTCATGTAGCAAATTAGCAACTCAATCTCTCATTGACCTCCATACAAAAATTATTGGAAAGATCTTGGGCCGTGTAAAAATATCTCTCTCTTCGCCTTTTCCTTCCTGCATTTGGGCAATAGAGTCCTACATCTCTTTCCCTTTGCTTTTGGGCACTAGAGTCAAAGATTTTCATAACTAAACCAGGATGGACCACAGCCTGTCATTTCCAATGGTGGACAGAAAAAAGCAAGGAGGTGGGTCGATCCAAGCACGAGCAAGCGAGATCCTTTGTGGGCTATACTCGGCCTTGTCCCGGGATGGTATGTTGGTGGTTGGAGATATCCCTCCAGTGGTGTGGAGGCTGTGCTTTGGCAAAGTGGGTGGGGTTCTATCCTACCTGTTTGGCCCTGTCCGGGGGTTTCATCGGATGGGGCCACAGTGTCTCCTGACCCCTCCTGTCTCAGCCTCCAGTATTTATAGTGCAGTAGTTTATGTGTCGGGGGGCTAGGGTCAGTCTGTCACATCTGGAGTATTTCTCTTGTCTTTTCCGGTGTCCTGTGTGAATTTAAATATGCTCTCTCTAATTCTCTCTTTCTTTCTTTCTCTCTCTCGGAGGACCTGAGCCCTAGGACCATGCCTCAGGACTACCTGGCTTGATGACTCCTTGCTGTCCCCAGTTCACCTGGCCGTACTGCTGCTCCAGTTCCAACTGTTCTGCCTGCAGCTATGGAACCCTGACCTGTTGTTTGGGGTTTTAGGCTGGGTTTCTGTACAGCACTTTGTGATATCAGCTGATGTAAGAAGGGCTATATGAATAAATTTGATTTGATTTGATCCTATTGGCGCGTTCTAGCAAGCCTATGCATATTATCCCTTTAGGGAACACCTATATTCGCCTTTGCACTCCGAAACAAAGCAATTTTTTTTTTTACTTTTGCAAAGGGAAAAGTCTACAAAACTTCCACTCTGTTCATAACATATTGTAGTTTTGGGAACAGAAAACTGTTTTGAGATCTAATGCTTCATCGAATAATTTTTTTCCAAAAGCCAGCTTGAAACATAAAAAAATCAACTAAATAATCTTCTCCCACTGCCGGCTATTGGGCTTCCTCTCACTACCATATTTGGTAGTGAGTGGAAACGCCAAGCGGATGCTTCACATTTATACATCCGGTTAAAATATCTGTCTCATTGTTCTATCTGTGATAGATTGTCCCTTTTTTTATATATATATATATCTATGGTACTTCCGCAAACTCTCATAGAATTCAAAACTTCCGGTTTAGTCAAACGACGAAGTCTATTTTGATATTTTGGCTAGCTAGCGACCTAGTTTATGAAATAAGTTTAATAGTAATTTATTAACACCGCAATCAAAATGGGGAAGCGTCAACATCAGAAGGATAAAATGTAAGTTCTGAGTATAATATGTTCAAGTATGTAACGTCAAAAATGTTGATAAAGTAGCCAGCTAACTAACGGAGAGCAAAATAAACAGATTAGCTGCTAGCTATATATCTGCGCTAGCAGAGAGTAAGATAACGAAGCGAGAGATGTGTCCTTTTTGTATGGAGGTCTATGCGAGTGTTGAATTACGTGAGGGTTATTTGATCGAAGATAAGTTTCGTGACTACAGCTGGCTTCGCTAACTAGTAAGATGTTGAAGAAGTGTGTTCACCCTCACCGTGTTGTGTCAAACGTTACCCTGTAGTCGTGCCAGACAGACTCAGACCCTTGTATTTAGCTTGCTAACGTAACGCTAGATAAACGGTTAGCATCGTCGCTAGTGTAATAAATACCATATATTTATATATATTATAATTACATATTATTTATATATATTTATTATTTATATATATTTTTTAAATTATTTATTTATATATAATTGGCGGTTAGCTAGCTAGCTAACCAGACTACAGGTTTGATATGATGTAGCTTTCAATACGACCTGGCTAGCTAAACTTCCTGTTGGCTTGTTTCAACTCTGATTTGCTATCTAACGTTAGGTCTCCAACATTCGAGGGTCAGCCTGTTCTCATAAAAGTATTTTATTGTGGTATTTCGTGTCATGTCTTACTACTGTAGTACTGTTTGTCCATATGTTAGCTAACAGCAGCAAGTCCAGACGAGCTAGCTGCTGGTTGCATAGTAACGGCGGTACCAGTAGTGAACCTGGTCCGGGTTTCCATTCGAGACAGCTAGAATTTGCCCCTAATTTTTAAATGCCGATTAAAATAGGGATTAATTGTCTATTAAAATAGGGATTAATTGTCGATTAAAATGGGGATTAATTGTCTAGAATGGTCCCACCCGATATCGCTTGCCTTCAATCGTTGAGGACATGTCAAAAATAATAATTGGTGCTAACTAGTAACTACCTAGCTTTTGTTAAACTAACTTTAGCTAACTACTTATTATTTTCCCGATTTGTATAAAATTTAAGTCCGGTTGACAGCCCGTATTTGACATTTTTTAGGTAGGGTTTAATTTGTGATAGGGAGAACTTCGTCAGCGTTTTGTAACTTTAGCCTGTGTATGCTAGCCATGCTGGATCATTTACTTAATGTTGTTTTCTGAACATGTTGCCATCTAACCAAGTTTTCCAACTTGAGTTTGATAGTAAACATCTTTTTTATCCTGCTTCTAAAGTTCAAGGGCTGTATCACAGTTTGTTCCTCTTCGTTTTGTCTCCAGGTACATCACATGTGCTGAGTACACCCATTTCTATGGTGGGAAAAGATCAGGTAGGATTCTTTGACATTGTCCCTTAAGAGGAGTAGAAGAACCCAGTTGTTAACTACTAAACATACTGAATCATGTTGATGATTAGGAACAGTTCTTCACTACTAAACATACTGAATCATGTTGATGATTAGGAACAGTTCGTCACTACTAAACATACTGAATCATGTTGATGATTAGGAACAGTTCTTCACTAACAATGTTGATGCATTCTGTCTTTTTAAAAATCTCTTGAAGAAATTCCAAAGTCAAATTTTCGACGTCTTCCATTTGATCATTGCAGGTAAGAACATTATTTCACCAGTCCAGAGCAAAAGTACAGTTTGTAAGAGGCAAAATACCGTAGCGACCTTAGTGTTGACATTCGAATGTAAGGTCTTTGTAGTGGTGCTAAATTTTAATTGTGTGTACTCAATAATCTTGCCCCTGTTGCATTTCAGCTTGTCTCTGCAGCCGTTTGAATATCCCATGTGCACTCCTGAGGGAATCGTCTTTGACCTGCTGTGAGTTGAGATCTATATTTAGTTCTATGATATACCCTGGCTTGTGTAGTCTGGAAGGTTGTTTACTGATGGTAAAGTGAAGCTGAAATCTCTAATAGTACTGTCATTTTTATGCCTGGTTTATAACCAACGTATGTACGTATGACAGAACTACAAGTAGCTACGCAAAATGGCGTTCCGTAGCAAAACCACGCAGGTGTGTACAACCCCTCAATTTATCTTGACGCAGGATCGCCATTTTGCTTAGCATTCTTGCTTTGTATTCGTAGAGTAAGTATAAACCTGCCTGTAGTATTGACCAACCCCTCTGTGGCCTGTGCTTTAGGAGCATCGTTCCTTGGATAAAGAAGTTTGGCACCAATCCCATCTCTGGAGAGGTAAGTAGTCAACCAATCACAACAGGATTTGTTCCTGGCAGGTCTAAGAAATATATATTATTTTAAGCATGACAGTACCTCTCCCAGCCACTGGAGGGAGTCAACCCCCACAGCATGTTGAGGCGGTCATCTGAGTCAGAGATCTGTATATAATAATGAGATGCTCATGACTCCGTCCCAACAATCGGGAGTCGTTATCCCATAGGCGGGAAGGCAGGCGACAAGCTTCGGTCCAAAATAAGCCCATAGTAATGCATTGGACTTATTTTAGACAGATTTTGGTTAGAGTTTGGCTTGGCCTCTTCCTCTCTGGCTGAGTGCATGTCTTCCCCTGTGGACTTTACAGGTAAGCCCCCCTAGCACACCAGCTCTCCTCTATTAAAGTAACTGAATCAACTTGGTGGATAAAACACATGTTCAGATCACGCCATGACAGTTATTTACATGTGCACCAACTGATAGATGAGACGTGCTCGTATCAGCGTGCACATGTGTCAGTGTGTGGGTGAGAGAGAGAGAGAGAGAGAGAGACACTTAATGTTTGTCCGTCCAGCTGGATCCTGCTGTCAGGATTGATTAGTCTGGCTGCAGAGAGATTTTTCTAGACCAGGGGTAAGCAACCCTGGTCCCGGAGTGCTGCATTTTTTATTTAACCGACCAGGTGTATTGAATGAATTAAGACAATCATTGAACTGATCAATTAGCTCAGTTGGTCAGGTGTGGTGCCTAGTTGGAACCAAATCCTGCAGTACCTGCGGTTGTCTATCCCTGTTCGAGACACGTCTGGACTCGTCCTGCTGGGGCGCTTGCGCTCTCTCTCCAACTGTGAAGGAATAACCCAGGGGTCGTCCCACCTCAAAGAACAAGAACAAGGATTTCAGCTTCCACCATCTGGGATGGTTCTGAAATCATTTCTGTAGTTAGTAACATATGATTATAATTTCTGAAGCATTATTTTGTTTACATTTTAATGTGATCTCTGATACATTAAGGTAATTGATTGCACCCAAATTGGCAAAAAAAAAAAAAAATGTAATTACAGTATTTGGATAATATTCAATATAATACACAACATCCAATTTGGACCAAACTTCTTCCTTCTAATGAGTAAGTTGTATCAAATGGACCCCTCCCACACACCAATCCCACCCCAACAACAGTTAAATTAAAAAAACGACAAGTATACATTATCAGTTCTTTGTTTGACAAGTAGTATGGAGCTGCAGCTTGGAGTATTGCTTCTTCATACAATCTAATGTATTGTAGTGAAGCTAGACAGTGCATTCGGAAAGTATTCAGACCCCATGACTTTTCACACATTTTGTTACAGCCATATACTAAAATGTATTAAATAGTTTTCCTCATTAATCTACACACAATACCCCATAATGACAAAGCAAAAACAGATTTTTAGAAATGTTGGCAAATTTATAATAAAAAAATAAACTGAAATATCACATTTCCGACTTCAACTGTATGTAAGTTTACATACACCTTAGTCAAATACATTTAAACTACATTTTCACATTCCTGACATTTAATCCTAGTACAAATTCCCTGTCTTAGGTCAGTTAGGATCACTACTTTATTTTAAGAATGTGAAATGTCAAAGTAGTAGAGAATTATTTATTTCAGCTTTTATTTCTTTCATCACGTTTCCAGTGGGTCAGAAGTTTACATGCACTCAATTAGTATTTGGTAGCATTGCCTTTAAATTGTTTAACTTGGGTCAAACGTTTCGGGTAGCCTTCCACAAGCTTCCCACAATAAGTTGGGTGAATTTTGGCCCATTCCTCCTGACAGCTGGTGTAACTGAGTCAGGTTTGTAGGCCTCCTTGCTTGCACACACTTTTTCAGTTCTGCCCACAAATTTTCTATAGGGTTGAGGGCAGGGCTTTATGATGGTCACACCAATACCTTGACTGTGTTGTCCTTAGGCCATTTTGCCACAACTTTGGAAGTATGCTTGGGGTCATTGACCAAGCTTTAACTTCCTGACTGGTGTCTTGATGTTGCTTCAATATATCCACATAATTTTCCTCCTCATGATGCCATTTATTTTGTGAAGTGCACCAGTCCCTCCTGCAGCAAAGCACCCCCACAACATGATGCTGCCACCCCCATGTTTCACGGTTGGGATGGTGTTCTTCGGCTTGCAAGCCTCCCCCTTTTTCCTTCAAACAAAACCATGGTCATTATAGCCAAACAGTTCTGTTTTTGTTTCATCAGACCAGAGGACATTTCTCCAAAAAGTATGATCTTTGTCCCCATGTGCAGTTGCAAATCGTAGTCTGGCTTTTTTTATGGAGGTTTTGGAGCAGTGGCTTCTTCCTTGCTGATCGGCCTTTCAGGTTATGTCGATATAGGACTCGTTTTACTGTGGATATAGATACTTTTGTACCTGTTTCCTCCAGCATCTTCACAAAGGTCCTTTGCTGCTGTTCTGTGATTGATTTGCACTTTTCGCACCAAAGTACGTTCATCTCTAGGAGACAGAATGCATCTCCTTCCTGAGCGGTATGACGGCTGCGTGGTCCCATGATGTTTATACTTGCGTACTATTGTTTGTACAGATGAACGTGGTACCTTCAGGTGTTTGGAAATTGCTCCCAAGGATGAACCAGACTTGTGCACTACAGGTCTTGGCTGATTTCTTTTGATTTTCCCATGATGTCAAGCAAAGAGGCCCTGAGTTTGAAGGTAGGCCTTGAAATACATCCATAGGTACACCGCCAATAGGCTAATTGACATAATTTGAGTCAATCAGAAGCTTCTAAAGCCATGACATCATTTTCTGGAATTGTTTAAAGGGACAGTCAACTTAGTGTATGTAAACGTCTGACCCACTGGAATTGTGATACAGTGAATTATAAGTGAAATAATCTGTCTGTAAACAACTGTTGGAAAAATTACTTGTGTCATGCACAAAGTAGATGTCCTAACCGACTTGCCAAAACTATAGTTTGTTAACAAGAATTTTGTGGAGTGGTTGAAAAACGAGTTTTAATGACTCCAACATAAGTGTATGTAAACTTCCGACTTCAACTGTAAGTATTCAGACCCTTGACTCAGTACTTTGTTGAAGGACCTTTGGCATTGATTACAGCCTCGAGTCTTCTTGGGTATGACGCTACAAGCTTGGCACACCTGTATTTGGGAAGTTCCTTCCATTCTTCTCTGCAGATCCTCTCAAGCTCTGTCAGGTTGGATGGGTAGTGTCGCTGCACAGCTATTTTCAGGTCTCTTCACATATGATCGCTCGGATTCAAGTCCGGCCTCTGGCTGGGCCACTCAAAGACATTCAGAAACTTGTCCTGAAGCCACTCCTGCGCCTAGCTATCTAAAAAAAATAAAAAAAAATATCTGCTCAGAGAAATTAGTCATTGAAGTCGCATGCATTATTTACCATAAAGTACCAGGATTTGACCGCTAGATGCCGCTGTTCCTGGGATAACTCCACACTATCCATTTTGCTGGTCTCTTGCGTGTTTTATAATATATTACAATATTGCCTCTTCAACTTTGGGTACAAAACCAATTGGCTCCTTTATAAATAATAAATCATCAATTCAAGCAAATCCTGGGAGCCAGTACATTACAATGATATATTTTACTTTATGGTGATTGAATGCTGAGTTAAGGCTCCCAGGCTTGGACAGACCAGATACAAATTCACTAAGGTGTGAAGTAAAGGGCGTCGAGGCCTTTGGGGCCCAACAAGTGGCAGGAGTCTTTGAAGCGTCCTCTGAATCCCCCTCCTGCTGTTCACAGATCATTCACTGGCATTTTCTACAAGAAATCTGCCTCCAGAAATAAAAGCTTCTCCCAAGTGGGTGTGACACCTACTCCTTTTGCCTGCTGCACTGGTGATCTGTTCACCGTCTGCCGTGGCCTGTCTCCCGAGCATTCGCTCACCTCCAGCACTCACGCACTCTTGGGGCGAGTGACTCAACTTACAATGGCTAGCCCCAAGTCGTGTTATTATTTATTTATTTATTTTTCTTTTGTGCATTTTGCTATTTGCCTCATGACTCCTTCATGCTTTGTTGACTACAAACTTTCTTAACCCAACCGTAGGAAAGACTGTTTGTTCCCACACTCAGGACTCTGACTGTCTATTTGTTACACAGACTTTTGGCCTCCCATCATATTCTAACCACCTCTCGCCGGCTTTGTATTCATGTTACCTGATGAAATTGCTTGTTACAATATGATCTTGTTGCCATCTGATACACATTCAGATGTCATAAATCAACACTGCAGAGCTCTCCCTGTCCTATGCCTTGATTGTATTACTGCTGATGATATCTGAAAATGTACATGTACTTCGTGGCCCATCTACTGTTGCTAGCCCCAATTCTGACTTGTGCTCTGATATCTGCTTCACTGATTTCTGCTCTCGTAAAAGCCTGGGTTTTCTGCACGTTAAAACTAGAAGCTTATTACCTAAAATGGATCAATTGAAAGTGTGGGTTCACAGCTCCGATCCAGATGTGTTGGTCAGTACTGAGACGTGGTTAAGGAAGAGTGTTTTGAATACTGATGTTAACCTTTCTGGTTATAATCTATTTTTCGTCAAGACAGATCTT
This sequence comes from Salmo salar, assembly GCF_965601325.2. Lineage (NCBI taxonomy): Eukaryota > Metazoa > Chordata > Actinopteri > Salmoniformes > Salmonidae > Salmo > Salmo salar. The sequence continues at coordinate 12,013,490 of NC_138305.1, forward strand.
CCCGAGGTGGAGGAGTGGCAATCTTTACCAAGGATCACCTTCAGTGCTCGGTTGTCTCCACCAAGTCTGTCCCCAAACGATTTGATTTGCTGGTTTTAAGCATTAAACTTTCAAATAGCACTTTGTTGACTGTTGCTGGGTGCTATCGTCCTCTATCTGCACCAGCCTGTACCCTACCTGCCCTAAACTCTCTCCTGGCCCCTTATACTAAGTCTGAATTTGTCCTGCTTGGTGACCTAAACTGGGACATGCTTAAACCACCTGACCAAGTCCTAAAGCAATCTTAGTCAGATTATTACTAATCCCACAAGGTATGACTCCAAACACCCAGAAAAGGCTACTCTCCTCGATGTTATGCTCACAAATAATCCTGATAGGTATCAGTCTGGTGTTTTCTGTCATGTCCTTAGTGATCACTGTTTTACAGCCTGTGTTTGTAATGGCTGCTCAGTGAAACGACCTGTCCTGATTTGTCTAAGATGCTTGCTAAAAAACTTTAATGAGCAAGCCTTCCTTCATGAACTGGCCTCTGTAAAATGGTATAGAATCAGCTTGATCCCCTCTGTCGAAGACGCTTGGACCTTCTTTTTTGATATTTTCCAGTGGTATTGTTAACAAACACGCCCCCATAAAGAAAATGAGAATTTAAAACCGGTTCAGCTCCTGGTTCGACCGTGATCTTGCAGTTACTCCACCTCAAGAATTGAATTTGGCGAAAGGCTCGGCACACGTATACTCAGGCTAACTGGCTCTCGTTCAAGCAAATGAGAAGTAAGTGCACTCAGGCTATATGGAAGGCAAAAGTTAGTTACTTTAAGGAGCAGTTCTGTCTGGGTCTAACCCCAAGAAGTTCTGGAAAACGGTTAGAAGACCTGGAGAATAAACCCTCTTCCTCACAGCTGCCCATGTCCCTTAATGTTGATGATGTGGTTGTTACTGACAAGAAGCACATGGCTGAGCTCTTTAATCACCACTTCATTAAGTCAGGATTCCTATTTGACTCTGCCATGCCTCCTTGCCCGTCCAACAGTTCCTCATCTCCCACCCCTTCTAATGCGACTATCCCCGATGCTCCTCCCTATTTTTCACCTGCCCCGCTACAAAGTTTCTCCCTGCAGGCTGAGGTGCTAAAGGAGCTCCTTAAACTTTACCCCAAAAAACCCGTCTGAGTCAGATGGTTTAGACCCTTTCTTCTTTCACGGCAAAGTCTACACCCAATGTATTCGGCACGTGACAAAATATGATTTGGACCAGATCAGATGTACTATATTTAATGAATATACATTAAAAATGTCCAATTTAAGGTGCAATCAATAAGCTTCATTGAACAAAAGAATGGTTCAGGAATAGCTGTTTTTAACTACAGGAGCATTCAGAGCAATCTGAGATGGTATGTGTCATGGCTGACTGAAATGACCTGAAACCACTCTATCAGCATGTGGTGATGGTATGTGTCATGGCTAACTGAAATGACCTGAAACCACTCTATTAGCATGTGGTGATGGCTTTAGGGCAGGAGGGGGAGATCATAGTGTCTATCTGTACCTGCCGTTCTGTCTGTTACTGTACTGTGTTAATTTTGTATGGTCTCTGATGCATCAAGTCTGTACGTTTTATAGACCTCTGCTATATATAGATGTTTCATTTATTCTCTACAGTAGTCTAGACAGTAGTCTGACCAACACTGAGTCTGTACATTACAGACAGATGTATCATTTATTCTCTACAGTAGTTCTAAGCATTGCTCTACTCTCCCTCATTTAATAGACTAGACTGCCCACGCTCTCAACCTCCTCTCGCGCTCTCGTTCTACTCTATCACTCTCTATCTCTCTCTCTCCTACTTCTACTCTCTATCTCTCTCTCTCCTACTTCTACTCTCTCTCTCTCTCTCTACTTCTACTCTCTCTCTCTCTACTCCTACACTCTCTATCATCTCTCTCTCTCTACTCCTACACTCTCTATCATCTCTCTCTCTCTACTCCTACACTCTCTATCATCTCTCTCTCTCTACTCCTACACTCTCTCTCTCTCTCTCTACTCCTACACTCTCTATCATCTCTCTCTCTCTACTCCTACACTCTCTATCCTCTCTCTCTCTCTACTCCTACACTCTCTATCATCTCTCTCTCTCTACTCCTACACTCTCTATCATCTCTCTCTCTCTACTCCTACACTCTCTATCCTCTCTCTCTCTCTACTCCTACACTCTCTATCCTCTCTCTCTCTCTACTCCTACACTCTCTATCCTCTCTCTCTCTCTACTCCTACGCTCTCTATCCTCTCTCTCTCTCTACTCCTACGCTCTCTATCCTCTCTCTCTCTCTACTCCTACGCTCTCTATCCTCTCTCTCTCTCTACTGCTACGCTCTCTATCATCTCTCTCTCTCTACTGCTACGCTCTCTATCATCTCTCTCTCTCTACTCCTACGCTCTCTATCATCTCTCTCTCTCTACTCCTACGCTCTCTATCATCTCTCTCTCTCTACTCCTACGCTCTCTATCATCTCTCTCTCTCTACTCCTACGCTCTCTATCATCTCTCTCTCTCTACTCCTACGCTCTCTATCATCTCTCTCTCTCTACTCCTACGCTCTCTATCATCTCTCTCTCTCTACTCCTACGCGCTCTCTATCATCTCTCTCTCTCTACACTCCTACGCGCTCTCTATCATCTCTCTCTCTCTACACTCCTACGCGCTCTCTATCATCTCTCTCTCTCTACACTCCTACGCGCTCTCTATCATCTCTCTCTCTCTCTCTACACTCCTACGCGCTCTCTATCATCTCTCTCTCTCTCTCTACACTCCTACGCGCTCTCTATCATCTCTCTCTCTCTCTCTACACTCCTACGCGCTCTCTATCATCTCTCTCTCTCTCTCTACACTCCTACGCGCTCTCTATCATCTCTCTCTCTCTCTCTACACTCCTACGCGCTCTCTATCATCTCTCTCTCTCTCTCTACACTCCTACGCGCTCTCTATCATCTCTCTCTCTCTCTCTACACTCCTACGCGCTCTCTATCATCTCTCTCTCTCTCTCTACACTCCTACGCGCTCTCTATCATCTCTCTCTCTCTCTCTACACTCCTACGCGCTCTCTATCATCTCGCTCTCTCTCTCTACACTCCTACGCGCTCTCTATCATCTCGCTCTCTCTCTCTACACTCCTACGCGCTCTCTATCATCTCGCTCTCTCTCTCTACACTCCTACGCGCTCTCTATCATCTCGCTCTCTCTCTCTACACTCCTACGCGCTCTCTATCATCTCGCTCTCTCTCTCTACACTCCTACGCGCTCTCTATCATCTCGCTCTCTCTCTCTACACTCCTACGCGCTCTCTATCATCTCGCTCTCTCTCTCTACACTCCTACGCGCTCTCTATCATCTCGCTCTCTCTCTCTACACTCCTACGCGCTCTCTATCATCTCGCTCTCTCTCTCTACACTCCTACGCGCTCTCTATCATCTCGCTCTCTCTCTCTACACTCCTACGCGCTCTCTATCATCTCTCTCTCTCTCTCTACACTCCTACGCGCTCTCTATCATCTCTCTCTCTCTCTCTACACTCCTACGCGCTCTCTATCATCTCTCTCTCTCTCTCTACACTCCTACGCGCTCTCTATCATCTCTCTCTCTCTCTCTACACTCCTACGCGCTCTCTATCATCTCTCTCTCTCTCTCTCTACACTCCTACGCGCTCTCTATCATCTCTCTCTCTCTCTCTACACGCTCTCTACTCTCTATCTATTGAATCTCACCCTCCCCACCAGGCACATTCTCATTGATTCTCTTCTCCCCCAGAAACTGGAAGCCAAGTCCCTCATCAAGCTAAACTTCGCCAAGAACAATGATGGTAGGTTTTTCAGTGAATTTGGAAAGTTTCCGAACGACCTCCCATTCACTAATTTTAGTCTCTGAAGTCTTTAACTGACTACAAAACCGTCGTCGTGGGGCAGACTGCTAACTGACTACAGAACCGTCGTCGTGGGGCAGACTGCTAACTGACTACAGAGCCGTCGTCGTGGGGCAGACTGCTATCTGACTACAGAGCCGTCGTCGTGGGGCAGACTGCTATCTGACTACAGAGCCGTCGTCGTGGGGCAGACTGCTATCTGACTACAGAGCCGTCGTCGTGGGGCAGACTGCTATCTGACTACAGAGCCGTCGTCGTGGGGCAGACTGCTAACTGACTACAGAGCCGTCGTCGTGGGGCAGACTGCTAACTGACTACAGAGCCGTCGTCGTGGGGCAGACTGCTAACTGACTACAGAGCCGTCGTCGTGGGGCAGACTGCTAACTGACTACAGAGCCGTCGTCGTGGGGCAGACTGCTAACTGACTACAGAGCCGTCGTCGTGGGGCAGACTGCTAACTGACTACAGAGCCGTCGTCGTGGGGCAGACTGCTAACTGACTACAGAGCCGTCGTCGTGGGGCAGACTGCTAACTGACTACAGAGCCGTCGTCGTGGGGCAGACTGCTAACTGACTACAGAGCCGTCGTCGTGGGGCAGACTGCTATCTGACTACAGAGCCGTCGTCGTGGGGCAGACTGCTATCTGACTACAGAGCCGTCGTCGTGGGGCAGACTGCTATCTGACTACAGAGCCGTCGTCGTGGGGCAGACTGCTATCTGACTACAGAACCGTCATGGTAACTACACATTATTTTTACTTGGCCAGGTAAATACCACTGTCCCGTCCTGTACACAGTCTTCACAAACAACTCCCATATCGTCACCAACAAGCTCACTGGCAATGTGTTCTCTCACGAGGTAAGGTCTTCTGTGGGTTTTTTACACACACACACACACACACTCTAGGGCGGCAGGTAGCCTAGTGGTTAGAGCGTTGGACTAGTAACCAGCAGGTAGCCTAGTGGTTAGAGCGTTGGACTAGTAACCAGCAGGTAGCCTAGTGGTTAGAGCGTTGGACTAGTAACCGAAAGGTTGTTGGATCGAATCCCTGAGCTGACAAGGTAAAAATCAGTCCTTTCTGTCCCTGAACAAGGCAGTTAACCCACTGTTCCTAGGCCGTCATTGAAAATAATAATTTGTTCTTAACTGACTTGCCTAGTTAAAGGTTAAATAAAGGTAAAATAAGCACCCACCTGATGATGATGACGAAGATTCCACACGTTGTTTCTAAGAAGTGTCTTTACCTCAGGCTGTGGAACAGCTCAACGTCAAGACAAAGAGTTACAGAGACCTGCTGTCTGATGAACCATTCACCAGACAGGACATCATCACCCTGCAGGTATTCAATATGGATGTTTTACTGATCTTCATTGTGTCTGTTCTGAAGCCTGCTAAGCATCATGGGAAATGTAGTATTCAGGTTGTAAATGTAGTCCCGAGTCCTTAACTTTGTCTGGTGTTTGTTTCTACTTCACAGGATCCCACCAACCTGGATAAGTTCAATGTCTCGGACTTCTTCCACGTCAAGAACAACCTCAAAGTACTGGACCCTGGTGGGTAACTGTTGGGCTGAGTCCCAAATGGTCAACTATTCCCTGTCTATTGCACCATAGGGCTCTGGTCTAAAGTAGGGCTCTGGTCTAAAGTAGAGCTCTGGTCTAAAGTAGGGGGCCAAAGGGCTCTGGTCTAAAGTAGTGCACTATATAGGGGGTAGGGGGCCATAGGGCTCTGGTCTAAAGTTGTGAACTATATAGGGGTTAGGGGGTTATAGTGCTCTGGTCTAAAGTAGGGGGCCATAGGGCTCTGGTCTAAAGTAGTGCACTATTTAGGGGTTAGGGGGCTATAGTGCTCTGGTCTAAAGTAGTGGGCCATAGGGCTCTGGTCTAAAGTAGTGCACTATGTAGGGGGCCATAGGGCTCTGGTCTAAAGTATTGGGCCATAGGGCTCTGGTATAAAGTAGTACACTATGTAGGGGGCCATAGGGCTCTGGTCTCAAGTAGTGCACTATATAGGGAATAGGGTGTCATAGGGCTCTGGTCTAAAGTAGTGCACTATATGGGGAATAGGGTGCCATTTGGGACGTATATGTTTGATGTAAGGACCTGTCTGGATGTTCCTGTTTGAGATGAGGAGGAAGTAGTGTTTTTTTCTAAACTACAATCTCTTTGCTGTGTGTAGATGAGGAGAAGGCAAAGCTGGACCCTGGTTACCACCTGAATAGCACTAACCTGGAGACCAGAGAGACACTGGCTGAGCTCTATAAGGATTATAAAGGAGATGCTCTGCTGGCCTCCACCATGAAGGAACCACAGGCCAAAAAGACTGACAAACTTAACGCGGTGAATACACATGTCTGTCTCTGTCTCTGTCTGTCTGAATTCAGTAGAATTTATTGACATGGCCCGTTAAATGACTTCCATTGTCATAGTATACATATAACAACATCAATAAGGTATCAATGATGGTAGTAGTGGAAATGGAACTACAACATCAATAAGGTATAGCCAGACTGTCCTCTCTGGGCAGCCAGACTGTCCTCTCTGGGCAGCCAGACTGTCCTCTCTGGGCAGCCAGACTGTCCTCTCTGGGCAGCCAGGTTGGTCTGTGACGACCGGTCTCTGTAGCCAGACTGTGTTTTCCTCATTGGTGTCTGGGCTGTAAGATGTTGGTGTGAGGGGAGTCACCATGATTTATGGTATCGTTAATCTGTCTGGGAGTCGTTGACATTCCAAGAGGTCACTGCTCAGCCCAGGCGACGTTCTGGCGTTTCCTACTTCTGGGAAACAGGAATATTGGGGAGGTGGCGTGGCCCTATATAGTGCACTACTGTTGGCCATAAGCTGTAGGGCTGTAGGGCCTAGCTGTTAAGTGTCTAAGGCTAGCTGTTATTGACAGGACCAATGACTCCTCTCCCTCTCTCAGGTTTACAGGCAGAGTATCTAGGGGCTAGGGTTTAAGTGTTTAGGGTTTAAGTGTGTAGGGTACTAACCGTTTTCTCTCCCTCCCCAAGGCTCATTACTCTACTGGTAGAGTGTCTGCTTCCTTCACCTCCACAGCCATGACCCCTGCTACCGAGCACACTGCGGGTTAGTAGTCTCTGGTAACGACACACTTGGTTAGTAGTCTCTGGTAACGACACACTGGGTTAGTAGTCTCTGGTAACGACACACTGGGTTAGTAGTCTCTGGTAACGACACACTGGGGGTTAGTAGTCTCTGGTAACGACACACTGGGTTAGTAGTCTCTGGTAACGACACACTGGGTTAGTAGTCTCTGGTAACGACACACTGGGTTAGTAGTCTCTGGTAACGACACACTGGGTTAGTAGTCTCTGGTAACGACACACTGGGGGTTAGTAGTCTCTGGTAACGACACACTGCGGGTTAGTAGTCTCTGGTAACGACACACTGCGGGTTAGTAGTCTCTGGTAACGACACACTGCGGGTTAGTAGTCTCTGGTAACGACACACTGCGGGTTAGTAGTCTCTGGTAACGACACACTGCGGGTTAGTAGTCTCTGGTAACGAGCACACTGCGGGTTAGTAGTCTCTGGTAACGAGCACACTGGGGGTTAGGAGTCTCTGGTAACGAGCACACTGCGGGTTAGGAGTCTCTGGTAACGACACACTGCGGGTTAGGAGTCTCTGGTAACGACACACTGCGGGTTAGTAGTCTCTGGTAACGACACACTGCGGGTTAGTAGTCTCTGGTAACGACACACTGCGGGTTAGTAGTCTCTGGTAACGACACACTGCGGGTTAGTAGTCTCTGGTAACGACACACTGCGGGTTAGTAGTCTCTGGTACCGAGCACACTGGGGGTTAGGAGTCTCTGGTAACGACACACTGGGGGTTAGGAGTCTCTGGTAACGACACACTGGGGGTTAGGAGTCTCTCCACACAGAGAACATCTCTGATCAGCAACATGTGTCTTTTGTCTGGTTGTTGTAGATGCGATCTCAGACGACAAGGTGCGGTATTCCTATGTGAAGAAGAAAGGCTATGTCCGCCTCCACACCAACAAGGGAGACATTAACCTGGAGCTGTACTGTGACAAGGTGTGTGGTCTTCTGTAGTTCACTTGGTAGAACGTGGCTCTTGTCATGATGGGATAGTGGGTTCCATTTCCCTCTTCGCCTCTTCCAACCCTCTCTCCTCCTCCTCACCACCTCCCTCCATCCCTCTCTCTCTCCTCCATCCCTCTCTCTCTCCTCCATCCCTCTCTCTCTCCTCCATCCCTCTCTCTCTCCTCCATCCCTCTCTCTCTCCTCCATCCCTCTCTCTCTCCTCCATCCCTCTCTCTCTCCTCCATCCCTCTCTCTCTCCTCCATCCCTCTCTCTCTCCTCCATCTCTCTCTCTCCTCCATCTCTCTCTCTCCTCCATCTCTCTCTCTCTCGCTCTCTCCTCCATCTCTCTCTCTCTCGCTCTCTCCTCCATCCCTCTCTCTCGCTCTCTCCTCCATCCCTCCCTCTCGCTCTCTCCTCCATCCCTCCCTCTCGCTCTCTCCTCCATCCCTCCCTCTCGCTCTCTCCTCCATCCCTCCCTCTCGCTCTCTCCTCCATCCCTCCCTCTCGCTCTCTCCTCCATCCCTCCCTCTCGCTCTCTCCTCCATCCCTCCCTCTCGCTCTCTCCTCCATCCCGCCCTCTCGCTCTCTCCTCCATCCCGCCCTCCCTCCCTCTCTCTCCTCCATCCCGCCATCCCTCTGTCTCTCCTCCTTCCTCTGTCTCTCCTCCTTCCTCTCAGGGTACAGTAAAGTTCCCAGCCCCCACACACCGCTCCGCTCTTCCTCCGGCCCAGCCTCCTCCCCACAGCTCCACCCTCCCTCTGGCCCCTCTTCCAACAGCTCCACAGTCTCACTGAACCAGCCAAGATGTAGTGGTACTGAACCAGCAGACCTAGACCCTGTCTCTCTGAATGAGGAGCCAAGACGTAGTGGTACTGAACCAGCAGACCTAGACCCTGTCTCACTGAACGAGGAGCCAAGACGTAGTGGTACTGAACCAGCAGACCTAGACCCTGTCTCTCTGAACGAGGAGCCAAGACGTAGTGGTACTGAACCAGCAGACCTAGACCCTGTCTCTCTGAACGAGGAGCCAAGACGTAGTGGTACTGAACCAGCAGACCTAGGCCCTGTCTCACTGAACCAGCCAAGACGTAGTGGTACTGAACCAGCAGCCCAGACCCTGTCTCACTGAACGAGGAGCCAAGACGTAGTGGTACTGAACCAGCAGACCTAGACCCTGTCTCTCTGAACGAGGAGCCAAGATGTAGTGGTACTGAACCAGCAGCCCTAGACCCTGTCTCACTGAACGAGGAGCCAAGACGTAGTGGTACTGAACCAGCAGACCTAGACCCTGTCTCACTGAAGATGTCTGACAATCCTTTACGACCTATGTCTTTGTCACACGACGTGGACAATGCTGTCTGGGACGGCAAAATCGTGGCGTATGACTGCTAAAATCGTACAGTCTGTGGGGGGGCCCCATTTAGCAAGCCTTCTGGATATATGATGTGGAGTGACACAGGGACAGGTCTTTAACTTTGTCTCGTACAGGACTGTGTTTTAAAAACTCTTCTTTCTAATATCTCAGTATTTCTCTCTCTCTCTCCCAGGTTCCCAAAGCAGGAGAGAACTTCACCAAGCTCTGCAAGAAGAATTATTATGACGGAACTGTCTTCCATAGATCTATCAGGAACTTCATGGTGAGACGAAACACAGTACTGCTTCGTTATGACTCGCCTGTCAATACTACTGCTTCGTTATGACTCGCCTGTCAACTCTACTGCTTCGTTATGACTCGCCTGTCAAATCAAATCAAATGTATTTATATAGCCCTTCGTACATCAGCTGATATCTCAAAGTGCTGTACAGAAACCCAGCCTAAAACCCCAAACAGCAAGCAATGCATGTGAAAGAAGCACGGTGGCTAGGAAAAACTGCCTAGGAAAAACTCCCTAGGAAGAAACCTAGAGAGGAACCAGGCTATGAGGGGTGGCCAGTCCTCTTCTGGCTGGGCCGGGTGGATATTGTAACAGAACATGGTCAAGATGTTAAAATGTTCATAAATGACCAGCATGGTCAAATAATAATAATCATAGTGGTTGTAGAGGGTGCAACAAGTCAGTAACACAAGAGTAAGTGTCAGTTGGCTTTTTCATAGCCGATCATTGAGTGTATCTCTACCGCTCCTGCTGTCTCTAGAGAGTTGAGAACAGCAGGTCTGGGACAGGTAGCACATCTGGTGAACAGGTCAGGTTTCCATAGCCGCAGGCAGAACAGTTGAAACTGGAGCAGCAGCACGGCCAGGTGGACTAGGGACAGCAAGGAGTCATCATGCCAGGTAGTCCTGAGGCATGGTCCTAGGGCTCAGGTCCTCCGAGAGAAAGAAAGAGAGAATTAGAGAGAGCATATTTAAATTCACACAGGACACCGGATAAGACAAGAGAAATACTCCAGATGTAACAGACTGACCCTAGCCCCCCGACACATAAACTACTGCAGCATAAATACTGGAGGCTGAGACAGGAGGGATCAGAAGACACTGTGGCCCCATCCGATGATACCCCCGGACAGGGCCAAACTCTACTGCTTCATTATGACTCACCTGCCAACTCTATTGCTTCATTATGACTCACCTGTCTCTATACATTACTGCTTCATTATGACTCACCTGTCTACGCACTACTGCTTCATTATGACTCACCTGTATAAACACATGACTGCTTCGTTCTGACTCACCTGTCAACTCTATTGCTTCATTATGACTCACCTGTCTAGAATTAACTAGGCTCACCTCCTGTTACCACGACAACCACACACTTATTGATAGTCTATCAATGTATGTAAATAGATATATTTCCCAATGTCTTTCAGATCCAAGGAGGAGACCCAACTGGGACTGGTTTAGGTAAGTTTAGACCCTACAATTTGAGTAGTGGAGAGTAAATCACCATGACTACTGTGGTGGAGAGTACAACACCTTGACTACTGTGGTGTGGTGGAGAGTACAACACCTTGACTACTGTGGTGTGGTGGAAAGTACAACACCTTGACTACTGTGGTGTGGTGGAGAGTACAACACCTTGACTACTGGGGTGTGGTGGAGAGTACAACACCTTGACTACTGGGGTGTGGTGGAGAGTACAACACCTTGACTACTGGGGTGTGGTGGAGAGTACAACACCTTGACTACTGGGGTGTGGTGGAGAGTACAACACCTTGACTACTGGGGTGTGGTGGAGAGTACAACACCTTGACTACTGGGGTGTGGTGGAGAGTACAACACCTTGACTACTGCTCTAGCAGGTGGGAGAGGGGCCGTACTGTGAGGGGGGGGCCGTACTGTGAGGGGGCAGGGGGGGCCGTACTGTGAGGGGGAGAGCTGCTCTTGCAGGCGGAGGGGCCTTTAATGCGACCCCCTGTACTACCTATTAGATGTGTGTGTGTGTGTGTGTGTGTGTACCAGCCAAAATATGTCTGAGACACTAAAATTACACCAACTAAAAAAATACTAAAGAATGAGCATGCTTTGTGATGTTTCTAAAACAATACATCTATTACTAGTAAGAGGTAACTAATGTGGTATATTGAATAATTAAACATTTTTGTGACCCCGAGTCTTTTAACCAAAATATCATAGAGACAACAAAAAATGTTCACCTGCCCCTTTAAAGGCGGGAGGTTACCGTAGTAACGTCACTGCAGTCATGTTTGTGCCTGTGAGATTGAGTCTGACTTATTAGAAGCCTTGTCTTTTCTTAGAAGAAAAACAACTTAGCTTGTGAACAAAACAATGTAAATATTCAAGAAACAACAAGGACAAAGTCTCACTGACCACCCGCCAACTAGGCTGGTGAAATGGACGTCTTACCCGCCAATGCCAAAATCCACCAGGATTTGGCAGGTTACGAATGTTAATTGTTAGCACTGGGTGGATGTGATCACGTCTGTGTGTTTGGCAGAGAGCCAGCTGTGCAGAGGGAAATGTCAGCCAGGTGATAAATTATGCACTAATGTCACCAGGTGAGTTTATGGATGAGAGGAGACAATCAGGAGATGATTGGCCAGCTAGCTGTAAAATCAACCCAGCATGACACACACACACACACACACACACACACACAGGACAGTAGAGCACGCCTCCGTTCAATAGATCCCTTCGTCGTCGTTGTGAAAAGACAAGATCCTAGCCAGCTTGTTTTGAAATGAACGTTTAACTAGGTCTGGTTTAGACACCGGTCCTGTAGGGCTGGGCCATATGGCCAAAATATAATTTCAAGGTATACATTATATATTTTTTAAATGGATGTTATTTGAGGGTATTTTATGTTTTTGAATAATAAAATTCTACTTTTTCTTTGAGATGCATGACGCGCAGGGCGTTTGGAAAGTATTCTGACTTGACTTTTTACACATTTTTCTACGTTGCAGCCTTGTTCTAAAATTGATTTAAATGTATTTTTCTCATATACCCCATAATGACAAAGTGAAAACAGGTTTCTAGACATTTTTGCAAATGTATTAAAAATAAATAACATACCTTATTTACATAAGTATTCAGACCCTTTGCTATGAGACTTGAAATTGAGGTCAGGTGCATCCTGTTTCCATTGATCATCCTTGAGATGTTTCTACAACTTGATTGGAGTCCACCTGTGGTAAATTCAATTGATTGGACATGATGTTGAAAGACACACTATGTCTATATAAGGTCCCACAGTTGACAGTGCATGTCAGAGTAAAAACCAAGTCATGAGGTTGAAGGAATTGTCCGTAGAGCTCAGAGACAGGATTGTGTCGAGGCACAGATCTGGGGAAGGGTACCAAAACATTTCTGCAGCATTGAAGGTCCCCAAGAACACAGTGGCCTCCATTATTCATATAATCATGTAGACATATACAACATTACTGCTGTTGTATTGTGAAATCTTCAGTCAATACATTTAATTAAATACAAAACATTATAAAAGGAAATGGCTAATAAATAAACAAAATGTACATGGATAATGTTACACTACTTTAAATGTAAATAGTTAAGGGAACTAATGGTCATGGGATGTCCCCCGGCGATGGCAATCATATACATATCTGGCAGTAATATTAGTGGTTTGTCCCTCACCCAGAATAAGCCAGTAATATTAGTGGTTTGTCCCTCACCCAGAATAATCCAGGAATATTAGTGGTTTGTCCCTCACCCAGAATAAGCCAGTAATATTAGTGGTTTGTCCCTCACCCAGAATAATTCAGTAATATTAGTGGTTTGTCCCTCACCCAGAATAATGTCGTTAGTAAATGCAGAGAAGTTGGGAATTGATTGAGATATTTTCTTGAAAAATATATTTTCGGGCCAGATAACAATTTTAGTTTATTCTGTGTTTTTGTTTCATTTTCCCAATTTGTCAAATAGGTACATTTCTGTAACAATTTGATTTCCCTGTGTGTTTGGATAATAGAGTTGTTTAGTGGTTTTAGCAGCTGACAGGGGACTGTCTCAGGGTTCAGCTCTTGGGTTTCCAGTGCATTGAATTATAAAGAGGTTTTGTGGCTTAATTTCAAACGGTGCCACCATTTACTGCCCTTTTATTTAGATTTCCAGATAAAGGGATTCGTCCGAGTTCTGCTCTGCATTACAGTTAAAGGGATTTGTCTGAGTTCCTTTATTTAGGATCATTCTGGATCTACATCTTCTATTGGATTTTTCTCCCAGTACTTATAATCGTAATTACAAGTTGGTAAATCTCGCTCTGTCTCCCCCCCCCCTCGCTCTCTGTCTGCCCCTCTTCAGGAGGAGAGTCATTCTGGGGTAAGCCCTTCAAAGATGAGTTTCGTCCCAACCTGTCCCACACGGGGCGAGGGGTTCTCAGTATGGCCAACTCAGGACCCAACACCAACAAGTCCCAGTTGTGAGTATTCATTGTCTTGTGTCCCAGTTATCCCTCCTTCCTCCTAAAGTGTTCACTTCCCTTCACTGATTTGGAAGGAAATGGCTGGTATCAGAAATGTGGTGGAAACTACCACTAGCCCAAGTCACCACCAATCCAATGCTTTTAAAATTGTGGGAAGCAGTGAACGAGTGTACACTTCAGCATAAAGTGATACTTTTGTCTTATGCGCCCCCTTACCTCCATTACTCTCTCCCCCCTGTAATATAACCTCTCCCCCTTACCTCCATTACTCTCTCCCCCCTGTAATATAACCTCTCCCCCTTACCTCCATTACTCTCTCCCCCCTGTAATATAACCTCTCCCCCTTACCTCATTACTCTCTCCCCCCTGTAACATAACCTCTCCCCCTTACCTCGTTACTCTCTCCCCCTTTTAATATAACCTCTCCCCCTTACCTCCGTTACTCTCTCCCCCCTTTAATATAACCTCTCCCCCTTACCTCCGTTACTCTCTCCCCTTTAATATAATCTCCCCCTTACCTCCATTACTCTCCGCCCTTTAATATAACCTCTCCCCTTTAATATAACCTCCCCCCTTACCTCCATTACTCTCTCCCCCTTTAATATAACCTCCCCCCTTACCTCCATTACTCTCCCCCTTTAATATAACCTCCCCCCCTTACCTCCATTACTCTCCCCCCTTTAATATAACCTCCCCCCCCTTTAATATAACCTCTCCCCTTACCTCCATTACTCTCTCCCCTTTAATATAACCTCCCCCTTACCTCCATTACTCTCCCCCCTTTAATATAACCTCTCCCCTTTAATATAACCTCCCCCTTACCTCCATTACTCTCTCCCCCCTTTAATATAACCTCCCCCCCTTTAATATAACCTCTCCCCCTTACCTCATTACTCTCCCCCCTTTAATATAACCTCCCCCCCTTTAATATAACCTCTCCCCCTTACCTCCGTTACTCTCTCCCCCCTTTAATATAACCTCTCCCCCTTACCTCCATTACTCTCTCCCCTTTAATATAACCTCCCCCTTACCTCCATTACTCTCCGCCCTTTAATATAACCTCCCCCCTTACCTCCATTACTCTCTCCGCCCTTTAATATAACCTCCCCCCTTACCTCCATTACTCTCCCCCTTTAATATAACCTCTCCCCCTTACCTCCATTACTCTCTCCCCTTTAATATAACCTCCCCCTTACCTCCATTACTCTCCCCCCTTTAATATAACCTCTCCCCTTTAATATAACCTCCCCCTTACCTCCATTACACTCTCCCCCCCTTTAATATAACCTCCCCCCCTTATCTCCAATACTCTCTCCCCCTTTAATACTTTAATATAACCTCCCCCCTTTAATATAACCTCCCCCCTTACCTCCATTACTCTCTCCCCCTTTTAATATAACCTCCCCCCTTTAATATAACCTCCCCCCTTACCTCCATTACTCTCTCCCCTTTAATATAACCTCCCCCCTTAACTCCATTACTCTCTCCCCCTTTAATACTTTAATATAACCTCCCCCCTTTAATTTAACCTCCCCCCTTACCTCCGTTACTCTCTCCCCCCTTTAATATAACCTCTCCCCTTTAATTTAACCTCCCCCCCTTACCTCATTACTCTCTCTCCCTTTAATACTTTAATATAACCTCCCCCCTTTAATATAACCTCCCCCTTACCTCCATTACTCTCTCCCCCTTTTAATATAACCTCCCCCCTTTAATATAACCTCCCCCTTACCTCCATTACTCTCTCTCCCCTTTAATATAACCTCCCCCCTTACCTCCATTCCTCTCTCTCCCCTTTAATATAACCTCCCCCCTTACCTCCATTACTCTCTCCCCCCTTTAATATAACCTCCCCCCTTACCTCCATTACTCTCTCTCCCCTTTAATATAACCTCCCCCTTACCTCTATTACTCTCCCCCCTTTAATATAACCTCTCCCCTTTAATATAACCTCTCCCCCTTACCTCCATTACTCTCTCCCCCCCTTTAATATAACCTCCCCCCCTTTAATATAACCTCTCCCCCTTACCTCCATTACTCTCCCCCCTTTAATATAACCCCCCCTTTAATATAATTTCCCCCCTTACCTCCATTACTCTCTCCCCTATAATATAACCTCCCCCCTTATCTCCAATACTCTCTCCCCCTTTAATTTAACCTCCCCCCTTTCTCCATTACTCTCTCCCCCTTTAATTTAACCTCCCCCCTTATCTCCATTACTCTCTCCCCCTTTAATATAACCTCCCCCCTTACCTCATTACTCTCTCCCCCTTTAATATAACCTCCCCCCCTTACCTCATTACTCTCTCTCCCCTTTAATATAACCTCTCCCCCTTACCTCATTACTCTCTCCCCCCTTTAATATAACCTCTCCCCCCTTTAATATAACCTCCCCCCTTACCTCCATTACTCTCTCCCCCTTTTAATATAACCTCCCCCCTTTAATATAACCTCCCCCCTTACCTCCATTACTCTCTCCCCTTTAATATAACCTCCCCCCTTACCTCCATTACGCTCTCCCCCTTTAATTTAACCTCCCCCCTTACCTCCGTTACTCTCTCCCCCCTTTAATATAACCTCCCCCTTACCTCCGTTACTCTCTCCCCCCTTTAATATAACCTCTCCCCTTTAATTTAACCTCCCCCCCTTACCTCATTACTCTCTCTCCCTTTAATACTTTAATATAACCTCTCCCCTTTAATTTAACCTCTCCCCCTTACCTCATTACTCTCTCCCCCCTTTAATATAACCTCTCCCCCCTTTAATATAACCTCCCCCCTTACCTCCATTACTCTCTCCCCCTTTTAATATAACCTCCCCCCTTTAATATAACCTCCCCCCTTACCTCCATTACTCTCTCCCCTTTAATATAACCTCCCCCCTTACCTCCATTACGCTCTCCCCCTTTAATTTAACCTCCCCCCTTACCTCCGTTACTCTCTCCCCCCTTTAATATAACCTCCCCCTTACCTCCGTTACTCTCTCCCCCCTTTAATATAACCTCTCCCCTTTAATTTAACCTCCCCCCTTACCTCCGTTACTCTCTCCCCCCTTTAATATAACCTCCCCCCCTTACCTCATTACTCTCTCTCCCCTTTAATATAACCTCTCCCCCTTACCTCATTACTCTCTCCCCCCTTTAATATAACCTCTCCCCCCTTTAATATAACCTCCCCCTTACCTCCATTACTCTCTCCCCCTTTTAATATAACCTCCCCCCTTTAATATAACCTCCCCCCTTACCTCCATTACTCTCTCCCCTTTAATATAACCTCCCCCCTTACCTCCATTACGCTCTCCCCCTTTAATTTAACCTCCCCCCTTACCTCCGTTACTCTCTCCCCCCTTTAATATAACCTCCCCCTTACCTCCGTTACTCTCTCCCCCCTTTAATATAACCTCTCCCCTTTAATTTAACCTCCCCCCCTTACCTCATTACTCTCTCTCCCTTTAATACTTTAATATAACCTCTCCCCTTTAATTTAACCTCTCCCCCTTACCTCATTACTCTCTCCCCCCTTTAATATAACCTCTCCCCCCTTTAATATAACCTCCCCCCTTACCTCCATTACTCTCTCCCCCTTTTAATATAACCTCCCCCCTTTAATATAACCTCCCCCCTTACCTCCATTACTCTCTCCCCTTTAATATAACCTCCCCCCTTACCTCCATTACGCTCTCCCCCTTTAATTTAACCTCCCCCCTTACCTCCGTTACTCTCTCCCCCCTTTAATATAACCTCCCCCTTACCTCCGTTACTCTCTCCCCCCTTTAATATAACCTCTCCCCTTTAATTTAACCTCCCCCCTTACCTCCGTTACTCTCTCCCCCCTTTAATATAACCTCCCCCTTACCTCCGTTACTCTCTCCCCCCTTTAATATAACCTCTCCCCTTTAATATAACCTCCCCCCTTACCTCCATTACTCTCTCCCCTTTAATATAACCTCCCCCCTTACCTCCATTACGCTCTCCCCCTTTAATTTAACCTCCCCCCTTACCTCCGTTACTCTCTCCCCCCTTTAATATAACCTCCCCCTTACCTCCATTACTCTCTCCCCCTTTTAATATAACCTCCCCCCTTTAATATAACCTCCCCCTTACCTCCATTACTCTCTCTCCCCTTTAATATAACCTCCCCCCTTACCTCCATTACTCTCTCTCCCCTTTAATATAACCTCCCCCCTTACCTCCATTACTCTCTCTCCCCTTTAATATAACCTCCCCCCTTACCTCCATTACTCTCTCTCCCCTTTAATATAACCTCTCCCCCTTACCTCCATTACTCTCTCCACCCATTAGAGAGGCCATGCTGCTGAGATGTCATGACAGAGACATTGACCATACTTGATTGTGTTGTTGTTTCCTTTCCCAGCTTCATCACCTTCCGGTCGTGTCCCTACCTGGACAGGAAACATACTGTGTTTGGAAGGTGACATACATTTCCTTTAAAATATCTCTGTTGTATTGGTTGAATATGTGAAGAGATGGCATGTCTGTGCTCTGGGTACTAGACTGGCCATAGAGCCCTGTTGGTTCTGACCCCGGACCAGAGAGCCCTGTTGGTTCTGACCCCGGACCAGAGAGCCCTGTTGGTTCTGACCCCGGACCAGAGAGGCCTGTTGGTCCTAATGGGCATTAATATGGAGTTCGTCCCCCCTGCTATAACAGCCTCCACTCTTCTGGGAAGGCTTTCCACTAGATGTTGGAACATTGCTGCAGGGACTTGCTTCCATCCAGCCATGAGCATTAGTGAAGCCGGGCAGTGCTGTTGTACAATTTAAGCCTGGCTCACAGTCAGTGTTACAATTCATCCCAAAGGTGTTCGATGGGGTTGAGGTCAGGGTTCTATGCAGGCCAGTCAAGTTCTTCCACACCGATCTCGACAAACCATTTTTGTATGGACCTCGCTTTGTGCACGGTGGCATTGTCATGCTGAAACAGGAAAGAGCCGTCCCCAAACTGTTGCCACAAAGTTGGAAGCACAGAATGTCATTGTATGCTGTAGCGTTAAGATTTCCCTTCACTGGAACTAAGGGGCCCGAACTATGAAAAACAGCCCCAAACCATTATTCCTCCTCCAACAAACTGTACTGTTGGCACTATGCCAAGCAGCTGTCCATACCAGGCGGTGATGCAGCCAGTCAAGATGCTCTCAATGGTGCAGCTGCTTAACTTGTTGAGGATCTGAGGACCCATGCCAAATATCCTGGGGGGAGAAAGAGGCATTGCCATGCCCTCTTCACGACTGTGTTGGTGTGTTTGGATCATTATAGAACCTTTTTTGTATTTATTAAAGATGCTCATTAGCTGCTACCAAGGCAGCAACTACTCTTCCTGGGGTCCAGCAACATTAAGGCAGTTATATACAGTTAAAATATTACACTGAACAAAAATATAAACGCAGTACCATGTTTCATGAGCTGAAATAAAACAATCTCAAATGTTCCGTATGCAGAAAAAGCTTATTTCTCTCAACTTTTTTGCACAAATTTGTTTACATCCCTGTTAGTGAGCATTTCTCATTTGCCAAGATAATCCATCCACCTGACAGGTGTGACATATCAACAAGCTGATTAAACAGCATGCTCATTACACAGGTGCAATTTGTGCTGGGGACAATAATAGGCCTGCTCTAAAATGTGCAGTTTTGTCACACAAAACAATGCCACAGATGTCTCAAGTTTTTAGGGAGAGTGCATATTGGCATGCTGACTGCAGGAATGTCCGCCAGAGCTGTTGCCAGAGAATTGAATGTTAATTTCTCTACCACAAGCCGCCTCAATGTTTTAGAGAATTTCGCAGTACGTCCAACCGGCCTCACAGCCGCAGACCACGTGTTTGGCGTCGTGTGAGTGAGCGGTTTGCTGATGTCAATGTTGTGAACAGAGTGCCCCTTGGTGGCGGTGGGGATATGGTACGGGCAGGCATAAGCTACAGACAACCAACACAATTGCTTTTTATAGATGGTAATTTGAATGCACAGAGATACCATGACGGGATCCTGAGGCCCATTGTCGTGCCATTCATCTGCTGCCATCACCTCATGTTTCAGCATGATAATGCACAGCCCCATGTCGCAAGGATCTGCACACAATTCCTGGAAGCTGAAAATGTCCCAGTTCTTCCATGGCCTGTATACTCACCAGACATGTCACCCATTGAGCATGTTTGGGATGCACTGGATAGATGTGTACGACAGCTTGTTCTAGTTTCCACCAATATCCAGAAACTTCTCACATCCATTGAAGAGGAGTGGGACAACATTCCACAGGCCACAATCAACAGCCTGATCAACTCTATGTGAAGGAGATGTGTCGTGCTGCATGAGGCAAACGGTGGTAACACCAGATACCAAAAGATGCATATCTGTATTCCCAGTCATGTGAAATCCATAGATTAGGGCCTAATTAATTTAAAAGGCACATGACAGCCTGCTTGGAGTTTGCCAAAAGACACCTAAAGACTCTCAGACCATGAGAAACAAGATTCTCTGGTCTGATGAACTCTTTGTCCTGAATGCCAAGCGTCACGTCTGGAGGAAACCTGGCACAATCCCTACGGTGAAGCATGGTGGTGGCAGCATCATGTCGTGGGGATGTTTTTCAGTGGGTGGGACTGGGAGACTAGTCAGGATCGATGCAAAGATGAACGGAGCAAAGTACAGAGAGCTCCTTGATTGCGCTCAGGACCTCAGGACTGGGGTGAAGGTTCACCTTCCAACAGGACAAAAAAAATAAATGAATAACAATTTAATCAGTTTTAGAATAAGGTTGTAGCCTCACAAAGTGGAATAAAGTCAAGGGGTCTGAATACTTTTCCAAAGGCACTGTATGTATGTGTCGCTGTGTGTGAAGTGAAGGTTATTTAGTTTATTTTTCACCTGTTGCACAGGTGAGATGCTGGTAGAAATGAGGATACACAAATTTAAGTTTTCCTGCATTAAAGTCCCCGGCCACTAGGAGCGCCGCCTCTGGGTGATTGTTTTCTTGTTTGCTTATGGCCGTACACAGCTCATTGAGTGCCGTCTTAGTGCCAGCGTTGTTTTGAGATGGTAAATAGACAGCTACGGAAAATATAGATAAACTCTCTTGGTAAATAGTATGGTCTACAGCTGATCATGAGGTATTCTAACTCAGGCGAGCAGAACCTTGAAACTTCCTTAATATTAGAGATCACACACCAGCTTTTAACAAAGAGACACACACACACACACACACACCTCCCCCTTAAGCTGATAACCGACGTTGTGGTTCTGTCCGGCCGACGTGTAGAAAGGAAGCTGTGTGTGTGTGTGTGTGTGTGGTAGTTTTGAAGATATGTTGTCTTGTTTCTTCCCAGGGTGGTGGGAGGCTTCGAGGCTCTGACAGCCATGGAGAACATAGAGGCTGATCCCAAAACAGATAAACCCAAGGTACACACACACACACACACACACACACCAGGGTTTCCGTTAGGAAAATGTGGCGTCGTATATTTAACCAGCAGCGTTTTTAAATTGACTGGACATTGGGTGCGTATGAAATAACATTAGGAATATAGTAATTCATACAGTATTAATAACAGAACATGCAAGTCGAGGAAGCAGTGACATGTGGCCCTTCTTACCCACTTTTGAGGATGTTAAGTTTTACTTTTCTTCAGCCAACAAGACGAGTAACGAACAGCAAAAATCACTAGCCAATGTAAATCTACTATCCCCTACAGTAGAAAAGTTAACCTATTCTATTGGGCAGCTTGTTGAGAATGAAATAGTCTATTCCAAACAGACTCTGGGACAATAGATCCCAGATTCATAAAACCAGTAGGCAGGCCTAGGCTACTGAGAAAAAAAAAGTGTGTGTGTGTGTATATATATGTTAAATTGGTGTCTAATGCAACATCAGAACGTTTAGCTTAAAATGTTGCTAAACAATTTATTCACATTATGTAGGCGCGAGGCAGTAGGCGCGAGGCAGTAGGCGCGAGGCAGTAGGCGCGAGGCAGTAGGCGCGAGGCAGTAGGCAACGCGTGAATGTAAGTTCCATAGTGTAATTAACGGGGAAACACTGTTGTCTAAAGCATGTATACTGTACACGTGTCAATTTAACTCCCTCCGCTAAATTATGCAAATTCACATATAGACTGATGAGCATGATCAAATGTATTTACATAAATGAAGAAATAATAATAAGGCTAAAAAGCATTATTTCACAATGCGATTTTTCTTCTCTTGAACAATGGGCCAGCGGCAATTTTATTTATCGTCTTTTCTTATCTTTTTTTTTTTGGGGGGGGGGGGCCAAAAGCCTGCTATTACCGGCTAATGGAAACTCACACACACACACACACACACACACACACACACACTGTATGGAGCAGAGAAGTACAATAAATATCCCTTGGTTTCTCTCCTTCCTCCGGTCTGTTAGCTGTTGTAATCCCCTGTTCATACCTGTTACCTCTAACTCTCTTTAGTATAAACAGACTCCCAGAACTCAGAGTTGTAACTTATCTACAGCTCTGACTGAAGACGCCAGCGACCACTAACCCAGCGAAGGCTTAAACTATACTCTCTCTCCTCTCTCTTCCTCCGTCTCCAGTCTGAGATCAAGCTGCTGAGTGCCACTGTGTTCGTGGACCCGTATGAAGAGGCAGATGCCCAGGTTAGTTTGTGTTTTTGGGTTTATGATCCATTAAGAGGTTGTCAGTCGACGCCCCCTCACGCGTTTCGACTGGCATCAAACAGCTAACTGACATGTTTAAACAAAACATACAATCAGGAGACCTCAGTTTCTGATGAGCACGGAGTTTGGAAAATACACTACCAATTTGTGTGTGTGTAGATTGCAGCGGAGCGCCAGAAGGATTTAGAGAAGCAAGAAGAGGATAGAGCTCAGACCAGTGTGTCTCAGAGGAAGACTAAAGCAGACCAGGTTCCCAAGACCTTCAAGGCTGGCATAGGGAAATACATTAACCCTGCGACCACTACCACCACGTGAGGACGGACACACACACCACACACCCACCACACCACACACACACACACACATATATATACATATACCACACACACACACACCCCCACCACACACACACAATTAACCCGGTGTGTGTGTGTAGGAAGCGTCCAGCAGCAGAGGACAGCGGACCGTCCAGCAGTGGGGCGACCAGCGGAGCCAAGAAGGCCAAAGGAAAGACTGGCTTTGGAGACTTCAGCTCCTGGTAACTCCATGGACACACAGCCCCTTGGACTAGCTCATGGACTCCTTCTGTGTCCCAAATGGCACCCTGCTCCCTATATAGTGCACTACTTTAGACCAAGGCCCATAGAACACTGTAGTTCTGGTCAAATATATAGGAAATTAGGTAACCAGGCTTTGGTTAAAAGTAGGGAATAGGCTTCCATTCTGGATGTACCCCCTGGTACCCTGATGATATTACCCCCCCCTGCCATTCTGGATGTACCCCCTGGTACCCTGATGATATTACCCCCCCCTGCCATTCTGGATGTACCCCCTGGTACCCTGATGATATTACCCCCCTGCCACTACCACTCACCCCCTGGTACCCTGATGATATTACCCCCCTGCCATTCTGGATGTACCCCCTGGTACGCTGATGATATTACCCCCCTGCCACTACCACTCACCCCCTGGTACCCTGATGATATTACCCCCCTGCCATTCTGGATGTACCCCCTGGTACCCTGATGATATTACTTCCCTGCCATTCTGGATGTACCCCCTGGTACCCTGATGATATTACCCCCCTGCCACTACCACTCACCCCCTGGTACCCTGATGATATTACCCCGCTGCCATTTGCCTCTCATGGACATTTTTTATTTTTTTATTTTCTGAGTCGTGAATTATATAGAATGTTGTCTTTCACTTAGTATGACATCAAATAATGTTGGCTTTCTAATGATGCATTTGTTTTTTTTTATTTGTGTTTTTAATAAATTCAAGTTTTTCCAGTATTTCTTTTGATTTTATTTATTATAGCTTCACAATTTGCACAAATTCTTATCTTTCATCGGTTTGTTGCTGTTTTTCAAATGGCACCCTATCCCCTATATAGTGCACTACTGCCCTATGGGCCCTGGTCAAAAGTAGTGCACTATATAGGGCAGGGGTCAGCAGCAGGCGGCCCGTAGGGCAGGGGTCAGCAGCAGGCGGCCCGTAGGGCAGGGTTCAAATTATCCCCCCCCAAAGTAAAAAAATATATAAATAAATTGCTGGATAGAAAAAAATCAAGAAAGACTAAGACCAAAAAGTGTTTAATTTCAGAAAGTATTCCCACAAATAAAATGTAAAGATATGTGATCGTGTGTCAATGTAATAAAGGTATGACATGATTGTATTAGAAAATACCAATCCCTTTTGGGGCTTTTAGTTGTGGTCAATTTAGTGTTTTAAATTATTATAATTAAGTTCTGGCCACCATGCTGACAAAAATCAGCCCGAGGCTGAATCTAGTTGGGGCCATTTGGGACAGTTTGTCTCAAAGATCGGCTATGAAAAAGCCAACTGACACTTACTCTTGTGTTACTGACTTGTTGCACCCTCGACAACTACTATGATTATTATTATTTGACAATGCTGGTCATTTATGAACATTTGAACATCTAGGCCATGTGCTGTTATAATCTCCACCCGGCACAGCCAGAAGAGGACTGGCCACCCCTCATAGCCTGGTTCCTCTCTAGGTTTCTTCCTAGGTTCTGGCCTTTCTAGGGAGTTTTTCCTAGCCACCGTGCTTCTACACCTGCATTGCTTGCTGTTTGGGGTTTTAGGCTGTGTTTCTGTACAGCACTTTGAGATATCAGCTGATGTAAGAAGGGCTATATAAATACATTTGATTTGATTTGTTGGTCAGATGTTACAGACAGCATTACTGAATAGCCTTTGTCTGGAGACGACCAAATGAAGGCTGAAAGCTCTTCTCACAACATGCTGCTGAAAGCTTTGAAGGACTTGTATTTGGTTATGAATTAATACTGTCTGTGTCAAGTGCGAGATTACAGGTTAGAAGAAACTGGAAACGATTGGATCCCAGAGTCAAGTCATCACTGTTTAAAACCTCTTAGTCTTAGCCAGGTGGGGGGGGTACTAAGCTAACATATGGAATTGTTTTAAGATGGTCATACCATGTAGCTATTTGATTTAGAATTTTAGGACAACTTAAGGTATAAAAATAAACATGAAAATATATAGAATTTGGCCTTTACTACTATAGCCCAGAGAAACGCATTAAATAACACATTTATTTAATGTGGGCAAAGCAAATAGTCTGGGTAGCCATTTGATTAAGTTATGGGTGTAGAAGCTGTTTAGAAGCCTCTTGAACCTAGACTTGGTGCTTCGGTACCGCTTGCCGTGCTGGTAGCAGAGAGAACAGTCTATAACTAGGGTGACTGGAGTCTTTGACAATTTTTAGGGCCTTCCTCTGACACCGCCTGGTATAGAGGTCCTGGATGGCAGGAAGCTTGGCACCGGTAATGTACTGGGCTGTACGCACTTCCCTCTGTAGTGCCTCGCGGTCGGAGACCGAGCAGTTGCCATACCAGGCAGTAATGCAACCAGTCAGGATGCTCTCGATGGTGCAGCTGAAAAACTTTTTGAGGCTCTGAAGACCCATGACAAATAGGTGTTGTCTTGCCCTCTTCACTACTACCTTGGACCATGTTAATTTGTTGGTGTTTTGGACACCAAGGAACTTGAAGCCCTCAACCTGCTCCACTACAGCACCGTCGATGAGAATGGGGGCGTGCTTGATCCTCTTTTTCCTGTAGTCCACAATCATCTCCTTTGTCTTGCTCACACTGGCACCACACTGTCAGGTCTCTGACCTTCTCCCTATAGGCTGTCTCACCGTTGTCGGGGTCAGGTCTACCACTGTTGTCATCGGCAAACTTAATTACATTTACATTACATTTAAGTCATTTAGCAGACGCTCTTATCCAGAGCGACTTACAAATTGGTGCATTCACCTTATGATATCCAGTGGAACAACCACTTTACAATAGTGCATCTAAATCTTTTAAGGGGGGGGGTTAGAAGGATTACTTTATCCTATCCTAGGTATTCCTTAAAGAGGTGGGGTTTCAGGTGTCTCCGGAAGGTGGTGATTGACTCCGCTGTCCTGGCGTCGTGAGGGAGCTTGTTCCACCATTGGGGTGCCAAAGCAGTGAACAGTTTTGACTGGGCTGAGCAGGAACTGTGCTTCCTCAGAGGTAGGGGGGCCAGCAGGCCAGAGGTGGATGAACGCAGTGCCCTTGTTTGGGTGTAGGGCCTGATCAGAGCCTGAAGGTATGGAGGTGCCGTTCCCTTCACAGCTCCGTAGGCAATCACCATGGTCTTGTAGCGGATGCGAGCTTCAACTGGAAGCCAGTGGAGAGAGCGGAGGAGCGGGGTGACGTGAGAGAACTTGGGAAGGTTGAATACCAGACGGGCTGCGGCGTTCTGGATGAGTTGTAGGGGTTTAATGGCACAGGCAGGGAGCCCAGCCAACAGCGAGTTGCAGTAATCCAGACGGGAGATGACAAGTGCCTGGATTAGGACCTGCGCCGCTTCCTGTGTGAGGCAGGGTCATACTCTGCGAATGTTGTAGAGCATGAACCTACAGGATCGGGTCACCGCCTTGATGTTAGTGGAGAACGACAGGGTGTTGTCCAGGATCACGCCAAGGTTCTTAGCACTCTGGGAGGAGGACACAAGGGAGTTGTCAACCGTGATGGCGAGATCATGGAACGGGCAGTCCTTCCCCGGGAGGAAGAGCAGCTCCGTCTTGCCGAGGTTCAGCTTGAGGTGGTGATCCGTCATCCACACTGATATGTCTGACAGACATGCAGAGATGCGATTCGCCCTCTGGTTATCAGAAGGGGGAAAGGAGAAGATTAATTGTGTGTCGTCTGCATAGCAATGATAGGAGAGACCATGTGAGGATATGACAGAGTCAAGTGACTTGGTGTATAGCGAGAATAGGACAGGGCCTAGAACAGAGCCCTGGGGGACACCAGTGGTGAGAGCGCATGGTGCGGAGACAGATTCTCGCCACGCCACCTGGTAGGAGCGACCTGTCAGGTAGGACGCAATCCAAGCGGGGGCCTCGCCGGAGATGCCCAACTCGGAGAGGGTGATCTGATGGTTCACAGTATCAAAGGCAGCAGATAGGTCTAGAAGGATGAGAGCAGAGGAGAGAGAGTTAGCTTTAGCAGTGCGGAGAGCCTCCGTGACACAGAGAAGAGCAGTCTCAGTTGAATGCCCAGTCTTGAAACCTGACTGATTAGGATCAAGAAGGTAATTCTGAGAGAGATAGCAGGAGAGCTGGCCAAGGACGGCATGTTCAAGAGTTTTGGAGAGAAAAGAAAGAAGGGATACTGGTCTGTAGTTGTTGACATCGGAGGGATCGAGTGTAGGTTTTTTTCAGAAGGGGTGCAACTCTCGCTCTCTTGAAGACGGAAGGGACGTAGCCAGCGGTCAAGGATGAGTTGATGAGCGAGGTGAGGAAGGGGAGAAGGTCTCCGGAAATGGTCTGGAGAAGAGAGGAGGGGATAGGGTCAAGTGGGCAGGTTGTTGGGCGGCCGGCCGTCACAAGACGCGAGATTTCATCTGGAGAGAGAGGGGAGAAAGAGGTCAAAGCACAGGGTAGGGCAGTGTGAGCAGGACCAGCGGTGTCATTTGACTTAGCAAACGAGGATCGGATATCGTCAACCTTCTTTTCAAAATGGTTGACGAAGTCATCCGCAGAGAGGGAGGAGGGGGAGGAGGATTCAGGAGGGAGGAGAAGGTAGCAAAGAGCTTCCTAGGGTTAGAGGCAGATGCTTGGAATTTAGAGTGGTAGAAAGTGGCTTTAGCAGCAGAGACAGAAGAGGAGAATGTAGAGAGGAGGGAGTGAAAGGATGCCAGGTCCGCAGGGAGGCGAGTTTTCCTCCATTTCCGCTCGGCTGCCCGGAGCCCTGTTCTGTGAGCTCGTAGTGAGTCGTCGAGCCACGGAGCAGGAGGGGAGGACCGAGCCGGCCTGGAGGATAGGGGACAGAGAAAATCAAAGGATGCAGAAAGGGAGGAGAGGAGGGTTGAGGAGGCAGAATCAGGAGATAGGTTGGAGAAGGTTTGAGCAGAGGGAAGAGATGATAGGATGGAAGAGGAGAGAGTAGCGGGAGAGAGAGAGCGAAGGTTGGGACGGCGCAATACCATCCGAGTAGGGGCAGAGTGAGAAGTGTTGGATGAGAGCAAGAGGGAAAAGGATACAAGGTAGTGGTCGGAGATTTGGAGGGGAGTTGCAATGAGATTAGTGGAAGAACAGCATCTAGTAAAAATGAGGTCAAGCGTATTGCCTGCCTTGTGAGTAGGGGGGGAAGGTGAGAGGGTGAGGTCAAAAGAGGAGAGGAAAGAAGGAGGCAGAGAGAAATGAGTCAAAGGTAGACGTGGGGAGGTTAAAGTCACCCAGAACTGTGAGAGGTGAGCCATCTTCAGGAAAGGAACTTATCAAGGCGTCAAGCTCATTGATGAACTCTCCAAGGGAACCTGGAGGGCGATAAATGATAAGGATGTTAATGATGGTGTTGGAGTCGTGCCTGGCCGTGCAGTCATGATATAACAGGGAGTACAGGAGGGGACTGAGCATGCACCCCTGAGGGGCCCCCGTGTTGAGGATCAGCGTGGCAGATGTGTTGTTCCCTACCCTCACCACCTGAGGGCGGCCCGTCAGGAAGTCCAGGATCCAGAACCCCCCTCTTCCTTCTTTTCGCTCTGTCAGTTAGGTTAGTATTGTGGAGTAACTACAATGTTGTTGATCCATCCTCAGTTTTCTCCTATCACAGCCATTAAACTCTGTAACTGTTTTGAAGTCACCATTGTCCTCATGGTGAAATCCCTGAGTGGTTTCCTTCCTCTCTGGCAACTGAGTTAGGAAGGACGCCTGTATCTTTGTAGTGACTGGGTGTATTGATACACCATCCACAGTGTAATTAATAACCACCATGGTCAAAGGGATATTCAATGTCTGCTTTTTTTTGCCATCTACCAATAGATGTCCTTCTTTGCGAGACATTGGAAAACCTCCCTGGTCTTTGTGGTTGAATCTGTGTTTGAAATTCACTGCTCGACTGAAGGAACTTACAATTATCTATATGTGTGGGGTACAGAGATGAGGTATTCAAAAATCATTTTAAACACTATTATGGCACACAGAGTGAGTCCATGCAACTTATTATGTGACTTGTTAATTAAGCAAATTTTTACTCCTGCTCCCCAAACTAAATTCACTCTCTCCAGCTCATAGTGTGAAGGCTAGCTGAGGACTCTCTCCAGCTCATAGTGAAGGCTAGCTGAGGACTCTCTCCAGCTCATAGTGAAGGCTAGCTGAGGACTCTCTCCAGCTCATAGTGAAGGCTAGCTGAGGACTCTCTCCAGCTCATAGTGTGAAGGCTCGCTGGGGACTCTCTCCAGCTCATAGTGTGAAGGCTCGCTGGGGACTCTCTCCAGCTCATAGTGAAGGCTCTCTGGGGACTCTCTCCAGCTCATAGTGTGAAGGCTCGCTGGGGACTCTCTCCAGCTCATAGTGTGAAGGCTCTCTGGGGACTCTCTCCAGCTCATAGTGTGAAGGCTCTCTGGGGACTCTCTCCAGCTCATAGTGTGAAGGCTCTCTGGGGACTCTCCAGCTCATAGTGTGAAGGCTCTCTGGGGACTCTCTCCAGCTCATAGTGTGAAGGCTCTCTGGGGACTCTCTCCAGCTCATAGTGTGAAGGCTCTCTGGGGACTCTCCAGCTCATAGTGAAGGCTCTCTGGGGACTCTCTCCAGCTCATAGTGTGAAGGCTCTCTGGGGACTCTCTCCAGCTCATAGTGTGAAGGCTCTCTGGGGACTCTCTCCAGCTCATAGTGTGAAGGCTCTCTGGGGACTCTCTCCAGCTCATAGTGTGAAGGCTCTCTGGGGACTCTCCAGCTCATAGTGTGAAGGCTCTCTGGGGACTCTTGACTGTTGTCGTTTTGTTGCTCCCGTCAGTCTGTTATCCTTGCCGGGGTGACGTCTGGCAGGGAAACGTTGCAGGAGAACATTTAGGGGACGTTCTGTTGCTCTTCATTCCTGCTACTTTCTCTCTGACTCACCAAGGACGTTGGCCCCCTCCCTCTGACGATGTCACTGTTCTGTAAATAGCAGCATCACTGGGGCTTAACGCAGTGGGAGCCGACTGAGTGGCTGGGAGGGAGGGAGTATGTGTGACCACTACATCCAGCTGTGAGAGAATGAGAGGGATCCCATCAGGATACGGAACTAGATGGATACAGTAGAACAGAGTTTGATGGAACACTGTTGATCAGACAGAGCAGCACCAGCAGTGTTGACATTTTGGAGTCCCTGTGAAATGAGGACACCAGTCTTTTTCTTTCTCTTTCTCTCTCTTTCTCTCTTTCTCTTTCTCTTTCTTTCTCTTTCTCTCTTTCTTTCTTTCTTTCTCTCTTTCTTTCTTTCTTTCTTTCCCCAACCAGGACGTTGTCATCCAAGAGTTCGTCTTCTCGCCATCTGAAAAACAAACAAGTCAGGCGGAGTAATAATTGATGTAGTTTGGGTAGAGGCGTCGCAGAAGGCCATAGAGGTGTCAAAGAAGGTAGTAGAGGGTGTCGTAGTAATGTCAAAGAAGGCCGTAGAGGGTGTCAGAAGGTAATAGAGGTGTCGTAGAAGGTGGTGGTAGTAGTAGAGGGTTCTGGCATGGATGGTGGTTGGGGAGGCTGGCCCCTGGTCATGGACCAAGGTTGGTAGCTGGCCTAACAGGGTCAGCCCCCGGTCATGGCCCGAGGTTGGTAGCTGGCCTAACAGGGTCAGCCCCCGGTCATGAACTGTGGTTTTGCTGAGCCTGCTGCCGAGGCCAACCCCCAGCTGTACGCAGAGGTTTTGCTGCTCCCCCTGCTGGCGGGGACAGCCCCTGGTAGTCGACCGGGGTTGAGCTAGCCTGCCATTGTGCAGGAATCCTGCAGTACGGTCTGATTGTGAGACAGATGGAGTGAAGAAGGATGCCGTTTTAAGTACTATGAGGGTGGTTGATGAAGCAAGGGGATTCAGGTGAGTGAGGCGGGCTTGTGGCTAATGAAGACCGGATGCAGGTGTGGAATTGGCATGGTCACCAATCTATGTCCGTATAGCTTCCATATATGGAGTTCCTGCTCCAGGGCCACGTTACAAAATGAATTTCGGTGCACACGTCTGGAGTTCCTGTTCCGGGCAGCATTCCAATAGGAACGTCTGGAATTCCTGTTCCGGGCAGCATTCCAATAGGAACGTCTGGAGTTCCTGTTCCGGGCAGCATTCCAATAGGAACGTCTGGAGTTCCTGTTCCGGGCAGCATTCCAATAGGAACGTCTGGAGTTCCTGTTCCGGGCAGCATTCCAATAGGAACGTCTGGAGTTCCTGTTCCGGGCTGCATTCCAATAGGAACGTCTGTGCCCATATATGGAGTTCCTGCTCGGAGGCTGCATTCCAATATGGAGGAACAGTTCCTGCTGTGGATTTCATATCATCATAAGCTTAAACGCTCCTCCTGAAATTGCGTTCTAAATTACACTTACCTCAAACCCTCTCAAGGCTCTACAGTGCGATCATTTTACTTGCATATACACCTAAATACTGTGCTGTCCAACCTGGATTTTTTTTAATTTAGAAGCACCAGCGAGCCTAGAAAAAAAAAGTTTACTTATAATATTTTTCATTGTGCTCCTAAATGTATTTTGTGTGCGCAACTTAGGTGCACACGTGCTCCTTGTAAAGAGTTCAGCGTAGTGCCTTGCCCCTTCTTTCTCTCTCTTTTTCCTCTCTGTTCTGAGACACGTCATCTGTGTTTACGTACTGCTGACCTGATTCTGCGTAGAGAGAGATGAGTGTGAGAGAGAGAGAATAGATGGAGGGAGGCAGTATAGCCAGACCAGACAGGAGAGAGGGAGGCAGTATACCAGACCAGACAGGAGATAGCGAGGAGAGAGGGAGGCAGTATAGCCAGACCAGACAGGAGATAGCGAGGCAGTATAGCCAGACCAGACAGGAGATAGCGAGGAGGGAGTATAGCCAGACCAGACAGGAGATA
Source organism: Salmo salar (assembly GCF_965601325.2). NCBI lineage: Eukaryota > Metazoa > Chordata > Actinopteri > Salmoniformes > Salmonidae > Salmo > Salmo salar. Next base: position 12,045,365 of record NC_138305.1, read on the forward strand.
GCGAGGAGGGAGGGAGGCAGTATAGCCAGACCAGACAGGAGATAGCGAGGAGGGAGGGAGGCAGTATAGCCAGACCAGACAGGAGATAGCGAGGAGAGAGGGATGCAGTATAGCCAGACCAGACAGGAGATAGCGAGGCAGTATAGCCAGACCAGACAGGAGATAGCGAGGAGGGAGTATAGCCAGACCAGACAGGAGATAGCGAGGAGGGAGGGAGGCAGTATAGCCAGACCAGACAGGAGATAGCGAGGAGGGAGGGAGGAAGTATAGCCAGACCAGACAGGAGATAGCGAGGCAGTATAGCCAGACCAGACAGGAGATAGCGAGGAGATAGCGAGGCAGTATAGCCAGACCAGACGAGATAGCGAGGAGGGAGGGAGGAAGTATAGCCAGACCAGACGAGATAGCGAGGAGGGAGGGAGGAAGTATAGCCAGACCAGACAGGAGATAGCGAGGAGAGAGGGAGGCAGTATAGCCAGACCCGACAGGAGATAGCGAGGAGAGAGGGAGGCAGTATAGCCAGACCTGACAGGAGATAGCGAGGAGAGAGGGAGGCAGTATAGCCAGACCCAACAGGAGATAGCGAGGAGAGAGGGAGGCAGTATAGCCAGACCAGACAGGAGATAGCGAGGAGGCAGTATAGCCAGACCAGACAGGAGATAGCGAGGAGATAGCGAGGCAGTATAGCCAGACCAGACAGGAGCGTCATAGCAGACCATGCTGTTCTGTTTTCTTACCCCGTAGCTTAGCTTCCAACAGTAATGGGTCAGGAAATTGAGATACTGATCCGAAAAGGCCTATTAAATCTGAGACACGGACATATTAAACTTCCAGGCATATCAAATGAAGATGTGAGGTGAATCCGAGAGGAGGGTCTCTGTAGACCAGAGCCCTATACGATGTACCTGGCTTGAGGAGTTAGGGAGGAAATTCAGAGTTACCTTCCACAACACCTCTACTACCTCAGAAATAACCGATATCACGAAAGTAGCTCACCTTTTAGCCAGGAATCCTTCTGAGGCAACAAATCCGTCGTAACGAACCAGTTTCCAGGCAGGCTAATTCCATTTATCCAGAATGTGGATAAAGACCAATGAAATCAGATTCCCTCACTTTCCCAAAGATGGAGTCATCATCCCATTCATTTGACGAAGATGACTGATACCATATTTTTATTAATGAAAATGTTTTTTTGTGTGTTCAAAGATAGTCATGTTAAAATACCTATAACACATTTAGTAATGACAGAATGCATTTGAAACTTCATGCACAGTGAAACTTGTGTATGACTTAATACAATTATTTTATCGATAAGAGTGGGTCCTAGACCCCAAGTCGGGGAACCAATGTACTACTAACCTCTCTCCCTGCTTGCTTCAATGCTTCCTCTCTGTGTATCTCCTTTGCTTCCTTCATTGCAGCCTGACTCACCACTGTCTGTCTCTCACTACTCTGTAAAGCAAAGGCATTTTGTTATGAGAACTTCAAGTAGCCCATCTTTTGTTAAGATTACAATTAGCTTAATTAGCTTAAACTGCTCCTTCTGAGGTCAAGCTTTGTGTAATGTTAGCTTCTAACTTCATTCTTCTAGCCAGCTTGTTATAGCTAGCTCCCTGGCTAACAGTAGCCAAAGCCCTTGAGCGAGCAAGCGAGCTAGCTAGCCATCTGACTGAAATATCAGCGACTATTTACCAGTGGTAGACTGTACACTCACTAATTCCACTCGTTCAGAGGTTAGATTAGAACTCAGATCAATAAGCCTTCTGAGTGTTGAACAACGCTGGGAACGCAATAATAAGCGGGTAAATGATAATGAACAAAATAAAACGTGCATAAACGGCGTTTACGTGTGTTTACCCTCCACTACATCCCTGTTCCCAGAAAGTTGTGGGAAGGTTGTATGCAGAATAACCATAGGACAACCACGCTCTCAACAAGCAGTAAGAAACATATGGTTCTCAGAATGTTATGTGCTAGCTGGGAAGGGAGAATAGGTGGGGTACTCTTTGCCTGTTCCAGTCAGTGTGCCCCCTCTGCAAAATACAGCTGACAAAAATAAAAAATATCTAGTAATTAATTTACCATCTGAAATAGAGCTGGGATTTAGGAGCCAGGACTAGAGCTTCCAGGTATTTTCCTGACACCACACTCCGAGGGCCCTCACCTCCTCCCTGTAGGCCGTCTCGTCGTTGTTGGTAATCAAGCCTACCACTGTAGTGTCGTCTGAAAACTTGATCATTGAGTCGGAGGCGTGCATGGCCATGCAGTCATGGGTGAACAGGGAGTACAGGAGAGGGCTGAGAACGCACCCTTGTGGGGCCCCAGTGTTGAGGATCAGCGGGTGGAGATGTTGTTTCCTACCCTCACCACCTGGGGGCGGCCCGTCAAAGTCCAGGACCCAGTTGAGACCCAGGGTCTCGAGCTTAATGACAAGTTTGGAGGGTGCTATGGTTTTAAATGCTGAGCTGTAATCGATGAACAGCATTCTTACATAGGTATTCCTCTTGACCAGATGGGTTAGGGCAGTGTGATTGCGATTGTGTCGTCTGTGGACCTATTGGAGTGGGTCTAGGGTGACGGGTAGGGTGGAGGTAATATGATCCTTGACTAGTCTCTCAAAGCACTTCATGATGACGGAAGTGAGTGCTATGGGGCGATAGTCGTTCAACTCAGTTACCTTAGCTTTCTTGGGAACAGGAACAATGGTGACCCTCTTGAAGCATGTGGGAACAGCAGACTGGGATAGGGATTGATTGAATATGTCCGTAAACACACCAGCCAGCTGGTTTGCGCATGCTCTGAGGATGCAGCTAGGGATGCCGTCTGGGCCAGCAGCCTTGCGAGGTTTAACACGTTTAAATGTTTGACTCACGTTTGCTGCGGTAAAGGAGAGTCCGCAGGTTTTGGTAGCGGGCCGTGTCGGTGGCACTGTTATGTCTTCAAAGCGAGCAAGAAAGTTGGTTAGTTTGTCTGGGACATCGGGGTCCGCGACAGGGCTGGTTTTCTTTTTGTAGTCCGTGATTGACTGTAGACCCTGCCACATGCGTCTCGTGTCTGAGCCGTTGAATTGCGACTCTACCTTGTCAATTCTGACGCTTAGTTTGTTTGATTGCCTTGCGGAGGGAATAGCTACACTGTTTGTATTCAGTCATGTTTCCGTTCGCCTTGCCATGATTAAATGCAGTGGTTCGCGCTTTCAGTTTTGCACGAATGCTGCCATCAATCCACGGTTTCTGGTTGGGGAAGGTTTTAATAGTCACCGTGGGTACAACGTCACCGATGCACTTGCTAATAAACTCGCTCACCGAATCAGCGTATACATCAATGTTGTTGTTCGACGCTATGCGGAACATATCCCAGTCCACGTGATCGAAGCAATCTTGAAGCGTGGAATCAGATTGGTCGGCCCAGCGTTGAACAGACCTGAGCACAGGCGTTTCCTGTTTTAGTTTCTGTCTATAGGCTGGGAGCAACAAAATGGAGTCGTGGTCAGATTTGCCGACAGGAGGGTAGGGAGGGCCTTGGTATGCGTCGCGGAAGTTAGAGTAGCAATGGTCCGGGTCCCACATTCGATATGCTGATAAAATTTAGGGAGCCTTGTTTTCAGATTAGCCTTGGTAAAATCCCCAGCTACAATAAATGCAGCCTTAGGATATGTGGTTTCCAGTTTACATAGAGTCCAATTAAGTTTTTTTCAGGGCCGTCGAGGTGTCTGCTTGGGGGGGATATACACGGCTGTGATTATAATCGAAGAGAATTCTCTTGGTAGATAATGCGGTCGGCATTTGATTGTAAGGAATTCTAGGTCAGGTGAACAAAAGGACTTGAGTTCCTGTATGTTGTTATGATCACACCACGACTTGTTAATCATAAGGCATACACCCCCGCCCTTCTTCTTACCAGAGAGATGTTTGTTTCTGTTGGCGCGATGCGTGAAAAAACCGAGTGGCTGTACCGACTCTGATAACGTATCCCGACTGAGCCATGTTTCCGTGAAACAGAGAATGTTACAATTTCTGATGTCTCTCTGGAAGGCAATTCTTGCTCGAATTTCGTCTACCTTGTCAAGAGACAAACATGTTACAAAGTAGTTACTAACATGTTACAAAGTAGTATAGCTCCCAATTTCATAATATACATGAAACATTTGCTTTGTTTCCCCTTACAGTATGTATTTTTAATTTACGGTCTTTACTGTGCTTTATGTTGCTGTCAAGTAGTAAAAGTAGTAGAGAGGTCTAAGGTCTGCAGTACGAACCTCTTCTCATTTTGGAACGTCCGGAGGATGGATGCTACGGTGAAGCGGCTCTGATTGGGCTGCACTCTCTGCCCTTCCTCTCTCAAGGTCAAACCATGGTGGACCACATGGACTGCTCAGCCTCTCTCAAGGTCAAACCATGGTGGACCACATGGTCTGCTCAGCCTCTCTCAAGGTCAAACCATGGTGGACCACATGGACTGCTCAGCCTCTCTCAAGGTCAAACCATGGTGGACCACATGGTCTGCTCAGCCTCTCTCAAGGTCAAACCATGGTGGACCACATGGACTGCTCAGCCTCTCTCAAGGTCAAACCATGGTGGACCACATGGTCTGCTCAGCCTCTCTCAAGGTCAAACCATGGTGGACCACATGGTCTGCTCAGCCTCTTCAAGGTCAAACCATGGTGGACCACATGGTCTGCCCTTCCTCTTCAAGGTCAAACCATGGTGGACCACATGGTCTGCCCTTCCTCTTCAAGGTCAAACCATGGTGGACCACATGGTTCACCACAGCCAGAGATTACTCTCCTTGTTCTTGGTCTTCCTCTACCTCTATCCCCACCCCCACCTCCACCTCTCTCCGACAAGTTTGCTGCCATTGTTTTCCAAACACAATAGTACTCATCTGTGGTCTTTTTATTGATACCAAAGGTCTGGTTGCAAAGTGAACATTTACGTAATTAGTGTTTGCAAACGTGATCAATTGGTAATTGAGCTTAGGTTGTTTAACAGTGTTGCTTTTCATTTGCACAGAAATTAGAATTGTGTTTTGTCAAATGTGTGTTATAGAATTGCAATCTGAGTGTAAAGCAAAAAATGTGCCAGTAGTATTGCATATTTGGTGTATGGTTCTGCTAAATTAGTTACAGATTTGGGATATTGTGTCTCATGGGTCAGTTTTAGTGTGTAAACAATTGGGAAAAACTGTAAAAGCAAGTCTAAGAAGTGGTAGATCTGTTCTAGTCCTGGCTCCCATCTCCCAGCTCTAGTCCTGGCTCCCATCTCCCAGCGCTAGTCCAGGCTCCCATCTCCCAGCGCTAGTCCAGGCTCCCATCTCCCAGCGCTAGTCCTGGCTCCCATCTCCCAGCGCTAGTCCTGGCTCCCATCTCCCAGCGCTAGTCCTGGCTCCCATCTCCCAGCGCTAGTCCTGGCTCCCATCTCCCAGCGCTAGTCCTGGCTCCCATCTACCAGTTGAGGACTTGTGAGGCGTCTGTTTCTCAAACTAGACACTCTAATGTACTTGTCCTCTTGCTCAGTTGTGCACTGGGGCCTCCCACTCCTCACTCAGCCAGTTTGTGATGTTCTGTGAAGGGAGTAGTACACAGCGTTGTACGAGATCTTCAGTTTCTTGGCAATTTCTCGCATGGAATAGCCTTCATTTCTCAGAACAAGAATAGACTGACGAGTTTCAGAAGAAAGTTCTTTGTTTCTGGCCATTTTGAGCCTATAATCGAACCCATAAATGCTGATGCTCCAGAAACTCAACTAGTCTAAAGAAGGCCAGTTTTATAGATTCTTTAATCAGGACAACAGTTTTCAGCTGTGCTAACATAATTGCAAAAGGGTTTTCTAATAATGAATTAGCCTTTTAAAATGATAAACTTGGATTAGCTAACACAACGTGCCATTGGAACACAGGAGTGATGGTTGCTGATAATGGGCATCTGTACGCCTATGTAGATATTCAATTAAAAATCAGCTGTTTCCAGCTACAATAGTCATTTACAACATTAACAATGTCTACACTGTATTTCTGATCATTACAATACATTCACAGATGTCACAACACACTGTGAGCCCTCAGATCCCCTACTCCACCACTACCACATATCTACAGTACTAAATCCGTGTGTATGTTATCGTGTGTGTTTGTATGCATGTGTCTGTGCCAATGTTTGTGTTGCTTCACAGTCCCCGCTGTTCCATAAGGTGTTTTTTTTAAATCTGGTTAAAAAAAATCTAATTTCACTGCTTGCATCAGTTACCTGATGTGGAATAGAGTTCCATGTAGTCATGGCTCTATATAATACTGTGCATCTCCCATAGTCTGTTCTGGACTTGGGGACTGTGAAGAGACCTCTGGTGGCATGTCTTGTGGGGTATGCATGAGTGTCCGAGCTGTGTGCCAGTAGTTTAGACAGACAGCTCGGTACAATCAACATGTACAGCTCGGTACAATCAACATAATACCTCTCACAAATACAAGTAGTGATGAAGTCAATCTCTCCTCCACTTTCAGCCAAGAGAGATTGACATGCATATTATTAATATTTGCTCTCTGTGTACATCCAAGGGCCAGCCGTGCTGCCCTGTTCTGAGACAATTGCAATTTTCCTAAGTCCTTTTTTTGTGGCAGCTGACCACACGACTGAACAGTAGTCCAGGTGCGACAAAACTAGAGCCTGTAGGACCTGCCTTGTTGATAGTGCTGTTAAGAAGGCAGAGCAGTGCTTTATTATAGACAGACTTCTCCCCATCTTAGCTACTGTTGTATCAATATGTTTTGACCATGACAGTTTACAATCCAGGGTTACTCCAAGCAGTTTAGTCATTTCAACTTGCTCAATTTCCACATGATTTATTACAATATTTAGTCTAGTTTTAGGGTTTAGTGAGTGTTTTGTTCCAAATACAATGCTTTTAGTTTTATAAATATTTAGAGCTAACTTATTCCTTGCCACACACTCTGAAACTAACTGCAGCTCTTTGTTGAGTGTTGCAGTCATTCCAGTCACTGTAGTAGCTGACGTGTATAATGTTGAGTCATCCACATACATAGACACACTGGCTTTACTCAAAGCAAGTGGCATGTCGTTAGTAAAAAATGAAAAAAGTAAAGGGCCTAGACAGCTGCCCTGGGGAATTCCTGATTAAACCTGGATTATATTGGAGAGGCTTCTATTAAAGAACACCCTCTGTGTTCTGTTAGACAGGTAACTCTTTATCCACATTATAGCAGGGGGTGTAAAGCCATAACACATACGTTTTTCCAGCAGCAGACTATGATCAATAATGTCAAAAGCCACAACAATCCTTTATCATCAATTTCTCTCAGCCAATCATCAGTCATTTGTGTAAGTGCTGTGCTTGTTGAATGCCCTTCCCTATAAGCATGCTGAAAGTCTGTTGTCAATTTGTTTACTGTGAAATAGCATTGCATCTGATCAAACACAAGTTTACCAAGGGTTGGTAACAGGCTGATTGGTCGGCTATTTGAGTCAGTAAAGGGGGCTTTACTATTCTTGGGTAGCGGAATGACTTTAGCTTTCCTCCATGCCTGAGGTCACACTCTCTAGTAGGCTTAAATTGAAGATGTGGCAAATAGGACTGGCAATATCGTCCGGTATTATCCTCAGTCATTTTCCATCTAGATTGTTAATTTTTTCACCTCTTCCATACTGACTTCACAGAATTCAAAAGTACAATACATAATCTTTCATATTTTTCCTTATCTTGCCACTAAAAAAGTAATTAAAGTAGTTTGCAATATCAGTGGGCTTTGTGATGAATGAGCCATCTGATTCAATGAATGAAAGAGCCAAGTTGCCTTTTTCCCCCAAAATGTAATTTAAGGTGCCCCAAAGCTTTTTACTTTCATTCTTTATATAATTTATCTTTGTTTCATAGTGTAGTTTTATTTTTCTTTATTTTAGTCACATGATTTCTTAATTTGCAGAACATTTGCCAGTCAGTGAGGGCTGCCAGACTTAATTGCCATACCTTTTGCCTCATCTCTCTCAACCATACAAGTTTTCAATTCCTCTTCAATCCAAGGGGATTTAACAGTTTTTACCAGTCATTTACTTAATGGGTGCTTATTAGTAACTGGAATAAGTATTTTCATAAATGTGTCAAGTGCAGCGTCTGGTTGCTCCTCATTACACACCACAGACCAACAAATATTCTTTACATCATCAACATTTGAATCACTACAAAACTTGGAGTAGCCAGGACAGTCACCGGATCTCAACCCTATTGAGCTGTTGTGGGAGCACCTTGACCGTATGGTAAGAAGTGCCCATCAAGCCAATCCAATTTGTGTGAGAGGCTTCATGAAGCATGGGGTGAAATCTCTTCAGATTACCTCAACAAATTGACAACTAGAATGCCAAAGGTCTGCAAGGCTGTAATTTCTGCAAATGTAGGATTCTTTGACAAAAGCAAAGTTTGAAGGACACAATTATTATTTCAATTAAAAATCATTATTTATAACCTTGTCAACGTCTTGACTATATTTCCTATTCAGTTTGCAACTCATTTCATGTATGTTTTCATGGAAAACAAGGACATTTCTAAGTGACCCCAAACTTTTGAAAGGTAGTGTATATACACACATATCAGCATTGTGAGGACATAGACACATGCACACAGAACAACATCTGGTCGATGCCTGTTATTGTGAGGTCGGCAGTGAACAGCACCTGTGTGTGAGGACTCTACATTGATCTGCTCATCCATCTCACATCATTATCTATATAGTGACCCGAGGTAGAGGTTAGTTTGTATGGATGGGTTCTTGTATTTTAGTTGGCTGAGGTTCGAGGTTTGGGTGAAGGTGTTGTGTTTTAGTTGGCTGAGAGGTTCGAGGTTTGGGTGAAGGTGTTGTGTTTTAGTTGGGTGAGAGGTTCGAGGTTTGGGTGAAGGTGTTGTTCTTATAATCATTCCAGAACAGGAGGGAAGAGGAGAGACAGACATGTGACTGTATGGATCAGGATCATTGATTGGCTGGTAAACATTGATCTACAGTGACCTCAACCAACTGATGAATGAGGCTGTTGTTGTTGTCTGTAGATTAGTGTGATTGTGCAACAGTTCTTGTGCTGATGTTGCTTCCAGAGGCAGTTAGGAACTCGGTAGTGGAGTGTAGCTCCCTCCGGTATCCACGAGCACAACCGTTCCTTGATTTTGACTGGCGGCTTTCTTCTGTAGTTTAGTCAGAATTATCACCTTCCGTGAGAACTATAAAGTAAATGAAAATACAGTTTAAGCACACTCTTACACCTTCTTGTCTTATGAGTGACTTATTAGCTTGGTATAACTCTGAAGTGCTTACATACATAAACAGTTTAGCTGGAGCTATAACAGTATCAGATTGAACACACGAATAAAGGAAAAAATACCTCATTGGCTGCTTATTACAGAAGGGAGGAAATCAAACTTCACACTTATTGTTCCTGGCATGAATTCACGCTTCATCCTAACATACACATATCAACCTTTACGAACTACACCCGGTAACATGAAAACTTAGCTAACACTGCGCGGGAATGCCTTCACCCTCAAATATGTGTTGCTACGATAATGATCCCCGTTACAACAGTTATTAGCAACGTAGTTCCACCTGTCTTATCATTTCCCCCGCATAGCGAACACGTAAACAATTCAAACAAAAAACAACGACATAGACTTACAGATTAATTGTCAGTTACAGTGAGTGTTGCAACCAAGGACAGGTGGCTTTTACGCGCTACGAGTTTCAGCACTCGGCGGTCCCGTTCTGTGAGCTTGTATGGCCCTACCACTTCACGGAAGAGCCGTTGTTTCTCCTAGACGTTTCCACTTCACAGTAACAGCACTTACAGTTGACTGGGAAGCTCAAGAAGAGAAGAAATGTTACGAACTGACTTGTTGTAAAGGTGGCATCCTATGACGGTGCCTCGTCGAAAGTCACTGAGCTCTTCAGTAAGGCCATTCTACTGCCAATGTTTGTCTATAGAGATTGCATGGCTGCGTGCACGATATTATACACCTGTCAGCAACAGGTGTGGCTGAAATAGCAGAATCCAGTACTTTTGGCCATGTAGTGTAGTTTATTAAGCGGAGCTGATAAAGCACGAGAGGAGGAGAGAGGTGCAGCTCTAGCATGCTGGGAGGGAGGGGCCGTACTGTGAGCCAGGGACATGTGGAGGAGGGAGGGAGGGCGAGAGAGACAGCAACCAACCAAGCCCACGTGCGCTATAGAAGGCTTAAAGCTGCCATAGCTAGGTCATTTATCATCTAATATGATTACGCAGTACCTGTCTTCACTGCATCAAACCGGGAGAAACTAGTTAAGCTAGCTAACGTTAGCTTGCTAGGCTAACTGAGGCTGCAGTGCATCCTACAGTTACAGATAACGACAACGCCATTCTGAATGTAACGGAGCAGCCTACCTGTCGGCTCTTAGTTGTTGTAGCCTATCCTTTTCCTTTAACTTTTAATTCCATCATTTAAATATCTCCTAACTTTTTCCACACACGGAGCGAGACTCTATCACTGGAGCCTATTGCCGCTTTGATGAGTCATGATTGGCCAACAACAAGATCCACGCTCCACTCTGGTGAAAAGCAAGAGGGGCAGCATAAATGACAACATGTCTCTCTCTACTGCAGCAGTTGATCTCTCTCTCTCTCAGCAGTCTGTCTGTCTGTCTGTCTGTCTGTCTGTCTGTCTGTCTGTCTGTCTGTCTGTCTGTCTGTCTGTCTGTGTCTCTATCTCTCTCTCTCTCTCTCTCTCTCTCTCTCTCTCTCTCTCTCTCTCTCTCTCTCTCTCAGCAGTCGTGTTCTGATGTACAGTCGTGGCCAAAAGTTCTGAGAATGAAACAAATATACATTTTCACAAAGTCTGCTGCCTCAGTTTGTATGATGACAATTTGCATATACTCCAGAAGGTTATGAAGAGTGATCAGATGAATTGCAATTAATTGCAGTCCCTCTTTGCCATGCCAATGAACTGAATCCCCAAAAAACATTTCCACTGCATTTCAGCCCTGCCACAAAAGGACCAGCTGACATCATGTCAGTGATTCTCTCATTAACACAGGTGTGAGTGTTGACGAGGACAAGGCTGGAGATCACTCTGTCATGCTGATTGAGTTTGAATAACAGACTGGAAGCTTCAAAAGAAGGGTGGTGCTTGGAATCATTGTTCTTCCTCTGTCAAACATGGTTACCTGCAAGGAAACACGTGCTGTCATTATTGCTTTGCACAAAAAGGGCTTCACAGGCAAGAATATTGCTGCCAGTAAGATTGCACCTAAATCAACCATTTGTCGGATTATCAAGAACTTCAAGGAGAGCGGTTCAATTGTCGTGAAGAAGGCTTCAGGGCACCCAAGAAAGTCCAGCAAGCACCAGGACTGTCTCCTAAAGTTGATTCAGCTGCGGGATCAGGGCACCACCAGTACAGAGCTTGCTCAGGAATGGCAGCAGGCAGGTGTGAGTGCATCTGCACGTACAATGAGGCGAAGACTTTTGGAGGATGGCCTGGTGTCAAGAAGGGCAGCAACGAAGCCACTTCTCTCAAGGAAATACATCAGGGACAGACTGATATTCTGCAAAAGTCACAGGGATTGGACTGCTGAGGACTGGGGTAAAGTCATTTTCTCTGATGAATCCCCTTTCCGATTGTTTGGGGCATCCGGAAAAAAAGCTTGTCCGGAGAAGACAAGGTGAGCGCTACCATCAGTCCTGTGCCAACAGTAAAGCATCCTGAGACCATTCATGTGTGTGGTTGCTTCTCAGCCAAGGGAATGGGCTCACTCACAATTTTGCCCAAGAACACAGCCATGAATAAAGAATGGTACCAACACATCCTCCGAGAGCATCTTCTCCCAAACATTCAGGAACAGTTTGGTGACGAACAATGTCTTTGCCAGCATGATGGAGCACCTTGCCATAAGGCAAACGTGATAACTAACTGGCTCGGGGAACAAAACATTGATATTTTGGGTCCATGGCCAGAAAACTCCCCAGACCTTAATCCCACTGAGAACTTGTGGTCAATCCTCAAGAGGCGGGTGGACAAACAAAAACCCACAAATTCTGACAAACTCCAAGCATTGATTATGCAAGAATGGGCTGCCATCAGTCAGGATGTGGCCCAGAAGTTAATTGACAGCATGCCAGGGTTGATTGCAGAGGTCTTGAAAAAGAAGGGTCAACACTGCAAATATTGACTGCATCAACTGCATGTAATTGTCAATAAAAGCCTTTGACACTTATGAAACGCTTGTAATTATACTTCAGTATTCCATAGTAACAGCTGATAAAAATATCTAAAGACACTGAAGCAGCAAACTTCATGAAAATGTATATTTGTGTCATTCTCAAAACTTTTGGCCACGACTGTACAGTATATGGGACCTTCTGGACAAGCCAGTTAAAATTACACATACAGACCCGAGACCCGTGACAACCAGATCAGATCCGACCAGAGACCCGTGACAATCAGATCAGATCCGACCAGAGACCCGTGACAACCAGATCAGATCCGACCAGAGACCCGTGACAACCAGATCAGATCCGACCAGAGACCCGTGACAACCAGATCAGATCCGACCAGAGACCCGTGACAACCAGATCAGATCCGACCAGAGACCCGTGACAACCAGATCAGATCCGACCAGAGACCCGTGATAACCAGATCAGATCCGACCAGAGACCCGTGACAACCAGATCAGATCCGACCAGAGACCCGTGACAACCAGATCAGATCTGACCGGAGACCCGTGACATTATTTAGAATTATGTATCCGGACCTGCTCGGGTCCCGGATCGGGTCTCAGGTATTCGGGTACAGGTGGATCCGTGAAGACCTCTTTTTTGGTACCTCTGCTAATTTCCATCGACATCGGTGTCATTTTGGCTTAGATATGATAGTAATTTAACATTTAACATAGCTTCAACCAATGCCATACTATTGTGGGGGCTATCACCAATAATCTCAGCATACGAGACTGTATGGACATCTGTAGATCTGGTATAGGCAAGCTTCCTACTTGTAGATTAGGGCTACACTAAATCTGATCCTGCTTTCCTGTCAATTCTATAACACATTTTATTGACTGACTAGACTATATAGACACTGACTGGTCTAGTCTATATAGACACTGACTGGACTAGTCTATATAGACACTGACTGGTCTAGTCTATATAGACACTGACTGGACTAGTCTATACAGTATAGACACTGACTGGTCTAGTCTATATAGACACTGACTGGTCTAGTCTATATAGACACTGACTGGACTAGTCTATATAGACACTGACTGGTCTAGTCTATATAGACACTGACTGGTCTAGTCTATATAGACACTGACTGGACTAGTCTATATAGACACTGACTGGACTAGTCTATATAGACACAGACTGGTCTAGTCTATATAGACACTGACTGGCCTAGTCTATATAGACACTGACTGGCCTAGTCTATATAGACTGGACTAGTCTATATAGACACTGACTGGACTAGTGTATATAGACACTGACTGGACTAGTCTATATAGACACTGACTGGTCTAGTCTATATAGACACTGACTGGACTAGTCTATATATGGACTGGTCTAGTCTATATAGACACTGACTGGACTAGTCTATACAGTATAGACACTGACTGGTCTAGTCTATATAGACACTGACTGGACTAGTCTATATAGACACTGACTGGACTAGTCTATATAGACACTGACTGGACGAGTCTATATAGTATAGACACTGACTGGTCTAGTCTATATAGACACTGACTGGACTAGTCTATATAGACACTGACTGGTCTAGTCTATATAGACACTGACTGGACTAGTCTATACAGTATAGACACTGACTGGTCTAGTCTATATAGACACTGACTGGTCTAGTCTATATAGACACTGACTGGACTAGTCTATATAGACACTGACTGGTCTAGTCTATATAGACACTGACTGGACTAGTCTATATAGACACTGACTGGACTAGTCTATATAGACACTGACTGGACTAGTCTATATAGACACAGACTGGTCTAGTCTATATAGACACTGACTGGACTAGTCTATATAGACACTGACTGGCCTAGTCTACATAGACACTGACTGGATGAGTCAATATAGTATAGACACGGACTGGTCTAGTCTATATAGACACGGACTGGACTACTCTATATAGACACTGACTGGTCTAGTCTATATAGACACTGACTGGACTAGTCTATATAGACACTGACTGGTCTAGTCTATATAGACACTGACTGGACTAGTCTATACAGTATAGACACTGACTGGTCTAGTCTATATAGACACTGACTGGTCTAGTCTATATAGACACTGACTGGACTAGTCTATATAGACACTGACTGGTCTAGTCTATATAGACACTGACTGGTCTAGTCTATATAGACACTGACTGGACTAGTCTATATAGACACTGACTGGACTAGTCTATATAGACACAGACTGGTCTAGTCTATATAGACACTGACTGGCCTAGTCTATATAGACACTGACTGGCCTAGTCTATATAGACTGGACTAGTCTATATAGACACTGACTGGACTAGTGTATATAGACACTGACTGGACTAGTCTATATAGACACTGACTGGTCTAGTCTATATAGACACTGACTGGACTAGTCTATATATGGACTGGTCTAGTCTATATAGACACTGACTGGACTAGTCTATACAGTATAGACACTGACTGGTCTAGTCTATATAGACACTGACTGGACTAGTCTATATAGACACTGACTGGACTAGTCTATATAGACACTGACTGGACGAGTCTATATAGTATAGACACTGACTGGTCTAGTCTATATAGACACTGACTGGACTAGTCTATATAGACACTGACTGGTCTAGTCTATATAGACACTGACTGGACTAGTCTATACAGTATAGACACTGACTGGTCTAGTCTATATAGACACTGACTGGTCTAGTCTATATAGACACTGACTGGACTAGTCTATATAGACACTGACTGGTCTAGTCTATATAGACACTGACTGGACTAGTCTATATAGACACTGACTGGACTAGTCTATATAGACACTGACTGGACTAGTCTATATAGACACAGACTGGTCTAGTCTATATAGACACTGACTGGACTAGTCTATATAGACACTGACTGGCCTAGTCTACATAGACACTGACTGGATGAGTCAATATAGTATAGACACGGACTGGTCTAGTCTATATAGACACGGACTGGACTACTCTATATAGACACTGACTGGTCTAGTCTATATAGACACTGACTGGACTAGTCTATATAGACACTGACTGGACTAGTCTATATAGACACTGACTGGACTAGTCTATATATGGACTGGTCTAGTCTATATAGACACTGACTGGACTAGTCTATATAGACACTGACTGGTCTAGTCTATATAGACACTGACTGGTCTAATCTATATAGACACTGACTGGACTAGTCTATATAGACACTGACTGGTCTAGTCTATATAGACACTGACTGGACTAGTCTATATAGACTGGTCTAGTCTATATAGACACTGACTGGCCTAGTCTATATAGACAATGACTGGACTAGTCTATATAGACACTGACTGGTCTAGTCTATATAGAAACTGACTGGACTAGTCTATATAGACACTGACTGGTCTAGTCTATATATGGACTGGTCTGGTCTATATAGACACTGACTGGTCTAGTCTATATATACACTGACTGGACTAGTCTATATAGACACTGACTGGTCTAGTCTATATATACACTGACTGGACTAGTCTATATAGGCACTGACTGGACTAGTCTATATAGGCACTGACTGGACTAGTCTATACTGTATAGACACTGACTGGTCTAGTCTATATAGACACTGACTGGTCTAGTCTATATAGACACTGACTGGACTAGTCTATATAGACACTGACTTGACTAGTCTATACAGTATAGACACTGACTGGTCTAGTCTGTATAGACACTGACTGGACTGGTCTATATAGACACTGACTGGACTAGTCTATATAGACACTGACTGAACTAGTCTATATAGACACTGACTGGACTAGTCTATATAGACACTGACTGGACTAGTCTATATAGACACTGACTGGTCTAGTCTATATAGACACTGACTGAACTAGTCTATATAGACACTGACTGGTCTAGTCTATATATGGACTGGTCTAGTCTATATAGACACTGACTGGTCTAGTCTATATATGGACTGGTCTAGTCTATATAGACACTGACTGGTCTAGTCTATATAGACTAGACCAGTCAGTGTCTATATAGACTAGACCAGTCAGTGTCTATATAGACACTGACTGGTCTAGTCTATATAGACACTGACTGGTCTAGTCTATATAGACACTGACTGGACTAGTCTATATAGACACTGACTGGTTTAGTCTATATAGACACTGACTTCACTAGTCTATATATGGACTGACTGGACTAGTCTATACAGTATAGACACTGACTGGACTAGTCTATAAAGACACTGACTGGTCTAGTCGATATATGGACTGGTCTAGTCTATATAGACACTGCCTGGTCTAGTCTATATGGACACTGACTGGACTAGTCTATATAGACACTGACTGGACTAGTCTATACAGTATAGACACTGACTGGACTAGTCTATATAGACACTGCCTGGTCTAGTCTATATAGACACTGACTGGACTAGTCTATACAGTATAGACACTGACTGGACTAGTCTATATAGACACTGACTGGACTAGTCTATATAGACACTGACTGGACTAGTCTATACAGTATAGACACTGACTGGAATACTCTATATAGACACTGACTGGACTAGTCTATATAGACACTGACTGGACTAGTCTATATAGACTGGTCTAGTCTATAAAGACACTGACTGGACTAGTCTATATAGACACTGACTGGTCTAGTCTATAAAGACACTGACTGGCCTAGTCTATATAGACACTGACTGGACTAGTCTATATAGACACTGACTGGTCTAGTCTATATAGACACTGACTGGTCTAGTCTATACAGACACTGACTGGTCTAGTCTATATATACACTGACTGGACTAGTCTATATAGGCACTGACTGGACTAGTCTATATAGGCACTGACTGGACTAGTCTATACTGTATAGACACTGACTGGTCTAGTCTATATAGACACTGACTGGTCTAGTCTATATAGACACTGACTGGACTAGTCTATATAGACACTGACTTGACTAGTCTATACAGTATAGACACTGACTGGTATAGTCTGTATAGACACTGACTGGACTGGTCTATATAGACACTGACTGGACTAGTCTATATAGACACTGACTGAACTAGTCTATATAGACACTGACTGGACTAGTCTATATAGACACTGACTGGACTAGTCTATATAGACACTGACTGGTCTAGTCTATATAGACACTGACTGAACTAGTCTATATAGACACTGACTGGTCTAGTCTATATATGGACTGGTCTAGTCTATATAGACACTGACTGGTCTAGTCTATATATGGACTGGTCTAGTCTATATAGACACTGACTTGACTAGTCTATACAGTATAGACAGTGACTGGACTAGTCTATACAGTATCTACACTGACTGGACTAGTCTATATAGACACTGACTGGTCTAGTCTATATAGACACTGACTGGACTAGTCTATATAGACACTGACTGGACTAGTCTATATAGACACTGACTGGTCTAGTCTATATATGGACTGGTCTAGTCTATATAGACACTGCCTGGACTAGTCTGAATAGACACTGACTGGTCTAGTCTATATAGACACTGACTGGACTAGTCTATACAGTATAGACACTGATTGGTCTAGTCTATATAGACACTGACTGGTCTAGTCTATATAGACACTGACTGGACTAGTCTATATAGACACTGACTGGTCTAGTCTATATAGACACTGACTGGACTAGTCTATATAGACACTGACTGGACTAGTCTATATAGACACTGACTGGTCTAGTCTATATAGACACTGACTGGACTAGTCTATATAGACACTGACTGGACTAGTCTATATAGACACTGACTGGTCTAGTCTATATATGGACTGGTCTAGTCTATATAGACACTGCCTGGACTAGTCTATATAGACACTGACTGGTCTAGTCTATATAGACACTGACTGGACTAGTCTATACAGTATAGACACTGATTGGTCTAGTCTATATAGACACTGACTGGTCTAGTCTATATAGACACTGACTGGACTAGTCTATACAGTATAGACACTGACTGGACTAGTCTATATAGACACTGACTGGACTAGTCTATATAGACACTGACTGGACTAGTCTATATAGACACTGACTGGCCTAGTCTACATAGACACTGACTGGACGAGTCTATATAGTATAGACACGGACTGGTCTAGTCTATATAGACACGGACTGGACTAGTCTATATAGACACTGACTGGTCTAGTCTATATAGACACTGACTGGACTAGTCTATATAGACACTGACTGGACTAGTCTATATAGACACTGACTGGTCTAGTCTATATATGGACTGGTCTAGTCTATATAGACACTGACTGGACTAGTCTATATAGACACTGACTGGTCTAGTCTATATAGACACTGACTGGTCTAATCTATATAGACACTGACTGGACTAGTCTATATAGACACTGACTGGTCTAGTCTATATAGACACTGACTGGACTAGTCTATATAGACTGGTCTAGTCTATATAGAGACTGACTGGCCTAGTCTATATAGAAACTGACTGGACTAGTCTATATAGACACTGACTGGTCTAGTCTATATATGGACTGGTCTGGTCTATATAGACAATGACTGGACTAGTCTATATAGACACTGACTGGTCTAGTCTATATAGAAACTGACTGGACTAGTCTATATAGACACTGACTGGTCTAGTCTATATATGGACTGGTCTGGTCTATATAGACACTGGCTGGTCTAGTCTATATAGACACTTACTGGACTAGTCTATATAGACACTGACTGGTCTAGTCTATATATACACTGACTGGACTAGTCTATATAGGCACTGACTGGACTAGTCTATACTGTATAGACACTGACTGGTCTAGTCTATATAGACACTGACTGGTCTAGTCTATATAGACACTTACTGGACTAGTCTATATAGACACTGACTGGTCTAGTCTATATAGACACTGACTGGTCTAGTCTATATAGACACTGACTGGACTAGTCTATATAGACACTGACTTGACTAGTCTATACAGTATAGACACTGACTGGTCTAGTCTGTATAGACACTGACTGGACTGGTCTATATAGACACTGACTGAACTAGTCTATATAGACACTGACTGGTCTAGTCTATATATGGACTGGTCTAGTCTATATAGACACTGACTGGTCTAGTCTATATATGGACTGGTCTAGTCTATATAGACACTGACTGGTCTAGTCTATATAGACTAGACCAGTCAGTGTCTATATAGACTAGACCAGTCAGTGTCTATATATACACTGACTGGTCTAGTCTATATAGACACTGACTGGTCTAGTCTATATAGACACTGACTGGACTAGTCTATATAGACACTGACTGGTTTAGTCTATATAGACACTGACTTCACTAGTCTATATATGGACTGACTGGACTAGTCTATACAGTATAGACACTGACTGGACTAGTCTATAAAGACACTGACTGGTCTAGTCGATATATGGACTGGTCTAGTCTATATAGACACTGCCTGGTCTAGTCTATATGGACACTGACTGGACTAGTCTATATAGACACTGACTGGACTAGTCTATACAGTATAGACACTGACTGGACTAGTCTATATAGACACTGCCTGGTCTAGTCTATATAGACACTGACTGGACTAGTCTATACAGTATAGACACTGACTGGACTAGTCTATATAGACACTGACTGGACTAGTCTATATAGACACTGACTGGACTAGTCTATACAGTATAGACACTGACTGGAATACTCTATATAGACACTGACTGGACTAGTCTATATAGACACTGACTGGACTAGTCTATATAGACTGGTCTAGTCTATAAAGACACTGACTGGACTAGTCTATATAGACACTGACTGGTCTAGTCTATAAAGACACTGACTGGCCTAGTCTATATAGACACTGACTGGACTAGTCTATATAGACACTGACTGGTCTAGTCTATATAGACACTGACTGGTCTAGTCTATACAGACACTGACTGGTCTAGTCTATATATACACTGACTGGACTAGTCTATATAGGCACTGACTGGACTAGTCTATATAGGCACTGACTGGACTAGTCTATACTGTATAGACACTGACTGGTCTAGTCTATATAGACACTGACTGGTCTAGTCTATATAGACACTGACTGGACTAGTCTATATAGACACTGACTTGACTAGTCTATACAGTATAGACACTGACTGGTATAGTCTGTATAGACACTGACTGGACTGGTCTATATAGACACTGACTGGACTAGTCTATATAGACACTGACTGAACTAGTCTATATAGACACTGACTGGACTAGTCTATATAGACACTGACTGGACTAGTCTATATAGACACTGACTGGTCTAGTCTATATAGACACTGACTGAACTAGTCTATATAGACACTGACTGGTCTAGTCTATATATGGACTGGTCTAGTCTATATAGACACTGACTGGTCTAGTCTATATATGGACTGGTCTAGTCTATATAGACACTGACTTGACTAGTCTATACAGTATAGACAGTGACTGGACTAGTCTATACAGTATCTACACTGACTGGACTAGTCTATATAGACACTGACTGGTCTAGTCTATATAGACACTGACTGGACTAGTCTATATAGACACTGACTGGACTAGTCTATATAGACACTGACTGGTCTAGTCTATATATGGACTGGTCTAGTCTATATAGACACTGCCTGGACTAGTCTGAATAGACACTGACTGGTCTAGTCTATATAGACACTGACTGGACTAGTCTATACAGTATAGACACTGATTGGTCTAGTCTATATAGACACTGACTGGTCTAGTCTATATAGACACTGACTGGACTAGTCTATATAGACACTGACTGGTCTAGTCTATATAGACACTGACTGGACTAGTCTATATAGACACTGACTGGACTAGTCTATATAGACACTGACTGGTCTAGTCTATATAGACACTGACTGGACTAGTCTATATAGACACTGACTGGACTAGTCTATATAGACACTGACTGGTCTAGTCTATATATGGACTGGTCTAGTCTATATAGACACTGCCTGGACTAGTCTATATAGACACTGACTGGTCTAGTCTATATAGACACTGACTGGACTAGTCTATACAGTATAGACACTGATTGGTCTAGTCTATATAGACACTGACTGGTCTAGTCTATATAGACACTGACTGGACTAGTCTATACAGTATAGACACTGACTGGACTAGTCTATATAGACACTGACTGGACTAGTCTATATAGACACTGACTGGCCTAGTCTACATAGACACTGACTGGACGAGTCTATATAGTATAGACACGGACTGGTCTAGTCTATATAGACACGGACTGGACTAGTCTATATAGACACTGACTGGTCTAGTCTATATAGACACTGACTGGACTAGTCTATATAGACACTGACTGGACTAGTCTATATAGACACTGACTGGTCTAGTCTATATATGGACTGGTCTAGTCTATATAGACACTGACTGGACTAGTCTATATAGACACTGACTGGTCTAGTCTATATAGACACTGACTGGTCTAATCTATATAGACACTGACTGGACTAGTCTATATAGACACTGACTGGTCTAGTCTATATAGACACTGACTGGACTAGTCTATATAGACTGGTCTAGTCTATATAGAGACTGACTGGCCTAGTCTATATAGAAACTGACTGGACTAGTCTATATAGACACTGACTGGTCTAGTCTATATATGGACTGGTCTGGTCTATATAGACAATGACTGGACTAGTCTATATAGACACTGACTGGTCTAGTCTATATAGAAACTGACTGGACTAGTCTATATAGACACTGACTGGTCTAGTCTATATATGGACTGGTCTGGTCTATATAGACACTGGCTGGTCTAGTCTATATAGACACTTACTGGACTAGTCTATATAGACACTGACTGGTCTAGTCTATATATACACTGACTGGACTAGTCTATATAGGCACTGACTGGACTAGTCTATACTGTATAGACACTGACTGGTCTAGTCTATATAGACACTGACTGGTCTAGTCTATATAGACACTTACTGGACTAGTCTATATAGACACTGACTGGTCTAGTCTATATAGACACTGACTGGTCTAGTCTATATAGACACTGACTGGACTAGTCTATATAGACACTGACTTGACTAGTCTATACAGTATAGACACTGACTGGTCTAGTCTGTATAGACACTGACTGGACTGGTCTATATAGACACTGACTGAACAAGTCTATATAGACACTGACTGGACTAGAATATATAGACACTGACTGGACTAGTCTATATAGACACTGACTGGTCTAGTCTATATAGACACTGACTGAACTAGTCTATATAGACACTGACTGGTCTAGTCTATATATGGACTGGTCTAGTCTATATAGACACTGACTGGTCTAGTCTATATATGGACTGGTCTAGTCTATATAGACACTGACTGGTCTAGTCTATATAGACTAGACCAGTCATTGTCTATATAGACTAGACCAGTCAGTGTCTATATATACACTGACTGGTCTAGTCTATATAGACACTGACTGGTCTAGTCTATATAGACACTGACTGGACTAGTCTAAATAGACACTGACTGGTTTAGTCTATATAGACACTGACTAGACTAGTCTATACATGGACTGACTGGACTAGTCTATACAGTATAGACACTGACTGGAATAGTCTATAAAGACACTGACTGGTCTAGTCTATATATGGACTGGTCTAGTCTATATAGACACTGCCTGGTCTAGTCTATATAGACACTGACTGGACTAGTCTATATAGACACTGACTGGACTAGTCTATACAGTATAGACACTGACTGGACTAGTCTATATAGACACTGCCTGGTCTAGTCTATATAGACACTGACTGGACTAGTCTATACAGTATAGACACTGACTGGACTAGTCTATATAGACACTGCCTGGTCTAGTCTATATAGACACTGACTGGACTAGTCTATATAGACACTGACTGGACTAGTCTATACAGTATAGACACTGACTGGACTACTCTATATAGACACTGACTGGACTAGTCTGTATAGACACTGACTGGACTAGTCTATATAGACTGGTCTAGTCTATATAGACACTGACTGGACTAGTCTATATAGACACTGACTGGTCTAGTCTATAAAGACACTGACTGGCCTAGTCTATATAGACACTGACTGGACTAGTCTATATAGACACTGACTGGTCTAGTCTATATAGACACTGACTGGTCTAGTCTATACAGACACTGACTGGACTAGTCTATACAGTATAGACACTGACAGGACTAGTCTATATAGACACTGACTGGACTAGTCTATATAGACACTGACTGGTCTAGTCTATATAGACACTGACTGGTCTAGTCTATATAGACACTGACTGGACTAGTCTATACAGTATATACACTGACTGGACTAGTCTATATAGACACTGACTGGTCTAGTCTATATAGACACTGACTGGACTAGTCTATATAGACACTGACTGGACTAGTCTATATAGACACTGACTGGTCTAGTCTATATAGACACTGACTGGACTAGTCTATATAGACACTGACTGGACTAGTCTATATAGACACTGACTGGACTAGTCTATATAGACACTGACTGGACTAGTCTATATAGACACTGACTGGTCTAGTCTATATAGACACTGACTGGACTTGTCTATATAGACACTGACTGGACTAGTCTATATAGACACTGACTGGTCTAGTCTATATATGGACTGGTCTAGTCTATATAGACACTGCCTGGACTAGTCTGAATAGACACTGACTGGTCTAGTCTATATAGACACTGACTGGACTAGTCTATACAGTATAGACACTGATTGGTCTAGTCTATATAGACACTGACTGGTCTAGTCTATATAGACACTGACTGGACTAGTCTATATAGACACTGACTGGTCTAGTCTATATAGACACTGACTGGACTAGTCTATATAGACACTGACTGGACTAGTCTATATAGACACTGACTGGTCTAGTCTATATAGACACTGACTGGACTAGTCTATATAGACACTGACTGGACTAGTCTAAATAGACACTGACTGGTCTAGTCTATATAGACACTGACTGGTCTAGTCTATATATGGACTGGTCTAGTCTATATAGACACTGCCTGGACTAGTCTATATAGACACTGACTGGTCTAGTCTATATAGACACTGACTGGACTAGTCTATACAGTATAGACACTGATTGGTCTAGTCTATATAGACACTGACTGGTCTAGTCTATATAGACACTGACTGGACTAGTCTATACAGTATAGACACTGACTGGACTAGTCTATATAGACACTGACTGGACTAGTCTATATAGACAATGACTGGACTAGTCTATATAGACACTGACTGGACTAGTCTATACAGTATAGACACTGACCAGTCTAGTCTATATAGACACTGACTGGACTAGTCTATATAGACTGGTCTAGTCTATATAGACACTGACTGGACTAGTCTATATAGACACTGACTGGTCTAGTCTATATAGACACTGACTGGACTAGTCTATATAGACACTGACTGGTCTAGTCTATATAGACACTGACTGGACTAGTCTATACAGTATAGACACTGACTGGTCTAGTCTATATAGACACTGACTGGACTAGTCTATATAGACACTGACTGGTCTAGTCTATATAGACACTGACTGGTCTAGTTTATATAGACATTGACTGGTCTAGTCTATATAGACACTGACTGGACTAGTCTATACAGTATAGACACTGACTGGTCTAGTCTATATAGACACTGACTGGACTAGTCTATATAGACTGGTCTAGTCTATATAGACACTTACTGGACTAGTCTATATAGACTGGTCTAGTCTATATAGACACTGACTGGACTAGTCTATATAGACACTGACTGGACTAGTCTATATAGACACTGACTGGTCTAGTCTATATAGACACTTGCTGGACCAGTCTATAAAGTATAGACACTGACTGGACTAGTCTATACAGTATAGACACTGACTGGACTAGTCTATATAGACACTGACTGGTCTTGTCTATATAGACACTGGCTGGACTAGTCTATATAGACATTGACTGGTTTAGTCTATATAGACACTGACTGGACTAGTCTATACAGTATAGACACTGACTGGACTAATCTATATAGACACTGACTGGACTAGTCTATATAGACTGGTCTAGTCTATATAGACACTGACTGGACTAGTCTATATAGACACTGACTGGTCTAGTCTATATAGACACTGACTGGACTAGTCTATACAGTATAGACACTGACTGGTCTAGTCTATATAGACACTGACTGGTCTAGTCTATATAGACACTGACTGGACTAGTCTATATAGACACTGACTGGTCTAGTCTATATAGACACTGACTGGTCTAGTCTATATAGACACTGACTGGACTAGTCTATATAGACACTGACTGGACTAGTCTATATAGACACAGACTGGTCTAGTCTATATAGACACTGACTGGCCTAGTCTATATAGACACTGACTGGCCTAGTCTATATAGACTGGACTAGTCTATATAGACACTGACTGGACTAGTGTATATAGACACTGACTGGACTAGTCTATATAGACACTGACTGGTCTAGTCTATATAGACACTGACTGGACTAGTCTATATATGGACTGGTCTAGTCTATATAGACACTGACTGGACTAGTCCATACAGTATAGACACTGACTGGTCTAGTCTATATAGACACTGACTGGACTAGTCTATATAGACACTGACTGGACTAGTCTATATAGACACTGACTGGACGAGTCTATATAGTATAGACAATGACTGGTCTAGTCTATATAGACACTGACTGGACTAGTCTATATAGACACTGACTGGCCTAGTCTATATAGACACTGACTGGCCTAGTCTATATAGACTGGACTAGTCTATATAGACACTGACTGGACTAGTGTATATAGACACTGACTGGACTAGTCTATATAGACACTGACTGGTCTAGTCTATATAGACACTGACTGGACTAGTCTATATATGGACTGGTCTAGTCTATATAGACACTGACTGGACTAGTCTATACAGTATAGACACTGACTGGTCTAGTCTATATAGACACTGACTGGACTAGTCTATATAGACACTGACTGGACTAGTCTATATAGACACTGACTGGACGAGTCTATATAGTATAGACAATGACTGGTCTAGTCTATATAGACACTGACTGGACTAGTCTATATAGACACTGACTGGTCTAGTCTATATAGACACTGACTGGACTAGTCTATACAGTATAGACACTGACTGGTCTAGTCTATATAGACACTGACTGGTCTAGTCTAAATAGACACTGACTGGACTAGTCTATATAGACACTGACTGGTCTAGTCTATATAGACACTGACTGGTCTAGTCTATATAGACACTGACTGGACTAGTCTATATAGACACTGACTGGACTAGTCTATATAGACACAGACTGGTCTAGTCTATATAGACACTGACTGGACTAGTCTATATAGACACTGACTGGCCTAGTCTACATAGACACTGACTGGACGAGTCAATATAGTATAGGCACGGACTGGTCTAGTCTATATAGACACGGACTGGACTACTCTATATAGACACGGACTGGTCTAGTCTATATAGACACTGACTGGACTAGTCTATATAGACACTGACTGGACTAGTCTATATAGACACTGACTGGTCTAGTCTATATATGGACTGGTCTAGTCTATATAGACACTGACTGGACTAGTCTATATATGGACTGGTCTGGTCTATATAGACACTGACTGGTCTAGTCTATATATACACTGACTGGACTAGTCTATATAGACACTGACTGGTCTAGTCTATATATACACTGACTGGACTAGTCTATATAGGCACTGACTGGACTAGTCTATATAGGCACTGACTGGACTAGTCTATACTGTATAGACACTGACTGGTCTGGTCTATATAGACACTGACTGGTCTAGTCTATATAGACACTGACTGGACTAGTCTATATAGACACTGACTTGACTAGTCTATACAGTATAGACACTGACTGGTCTAGTCTGTATAGACACTGACTGGACTGGTCTATATAGACACTGACTGGACTAGTCTATATAGACACTGACTGAACTAGTCTATATAGACACTGACTGGACTAGTCTATATAGACACTGACTGGACTAGTCTATATAGACACTGACTGGTCTAGTCTATATAGACACTGACTGAACTAGTCTATATAGACACTGACTGGTCTAGTCTATATATGGACTGGTCTAGTCTATATAGACACTGACTGGTCTAGTCTATATATGGACTGGTCTAGTCTATATAGACACTGACTGGTCTAGTCTATATAGACACTGACTGGACTAGTCTATATAGACACTGACTGGTTTAGTCTATATAGACACTGACTAGACTAGTCTATATATGGACTGACTGGACTAGTCTATACAGTATAGACACTGACTGGACTAGTCTATAAAGACACTGACTGGTCTAGTCGATATATGGACTGGTCTAGTCTATATAGACACTGCCTGGTCTAGTCTATATAGACACTGACTGGACTAGTCTATATAGACACTGACTGGACTAGTCTATACAGTATAGACACTGACTGGACTAGTCTATATAGACACTGCCTGGTCTAGTCTATATAGACACTGACTGGACTAGTCTATACAGTATAGACACTGACTGGACTAGTCTATATAGACACTGACTGGACTAGTCTATATAGACACTGACTGGACTGGTCTATACAGTATAGACACTGACTGGAATACTCTATATAGACACTGACTGGACTAGTCTATATAGACACTGACTGGACTAGTCTATATAGACTGGTCTAGTCTATATAGACACTGACTGGACTAGTCTATATAGACACTGACTGGTCTAGTCTATAAAGACACTGACTGGCCTAGTCTATATAGACACTGACTGGACTAGTCTATATAGACACTGACTGGTCTAGTCTATATAGACACTGACTGGTCTAGTCTATACAGACACTGACTGGACTAGTCTATATAGACACTGACTGGACTAGTCTATATAGACACTGACTGGTCTAGTCTATATAGACACTGACTGGACTAGTCTATTTAGACACTGACTGGTCTAGTCTATATAGACACTGACTGGACTAGTCTATACAGTATAGACACTGACTGGTCTAGTCTATATAGACACTGACTGGTCTAGTCTATATAGACACTGACTGGACTAGTCTATATAGACACTGACTGGTCTAGTCTATATAGACACTGACTGGTCTAGTCTATATAGACACTGACTGGACTAGTCTATATAGACACTGACTGGACTAGTCTATATAGACACAGACTGGTCTAGTCTATATAGACACTGACTGGACTAGTCTATATAGACACTGACTGGCCTAGTCTACATAGACACTGACTGGACGAGTCAATATAGTATAGGCACGGACTGGTCTAGTCTATATAGACACGGACTGGACTACTCTATATAGACACTGACTGGTCTAGTCTATATAGACACTGACTGGACTAGTCTATATAGACACTGACTGGACTAGTCTATATAGACACTGACTGGTCTAGTCTATATATGGACTGGTCTAGTCTATATAGACACTGACTGGTCTAGTCTATATAGACACTTGCTGGACCAGTCTATAAAGTATAGACACTGACTGGACTAGTCTATACAGTATAGACACTGACTGGACTAGTCTATATAGACACTGACTGGTCTAGTCTATATAGACACTTGCTGGACCAGTCTATAAAGTATAGACACTGACTGGACTAGTCTATACAGTATAGACACTGACTGGACTAGTCTATATAGACACTGACTGGTCTAGTCTATATAGACACTGGCTGGACTAGTCTATATAGACATTGACTGGTTTAGTCTATATAGACACTGACTGGACTAGTCTATACAGTATAGACACTGACTGGACTAGTCTATATAGACACTGACTGGACTAATCTATATAGACACTGACTGGACTAGTCTATATAGACTGGTCTAGTCTATATAGACACTGACTGGACTAGTCTATATAGACACTGACTGGTCTAGTCTATATAGACACTGACTGGACTAGTCTATACAGTATAGACACTGACTGGTCTAGTCTATATAGACACTGACTGGTCTAGTCTATATAGACACTGACTGGACTAGTCTATATAGACACTGACTGGTCTAGTCTATATAGACACTGACTGGTCTAGTCTATATAGACACTGACTGGACTAGTCTATATAGACACTGACTGGACTAGTCTATATAGACACAGACTGGTCTAGTCTATATAGACACTGACTGGCCTAGTCTATATAGACACTGACTGGCCTAGTCTATATAGACTGGACTAGTCTATATAGACACTGACTGGACTAGTGTATATAGACACTGACTGGACTAGTCTATATAGACACTGACTGGTCTAGTCTATATAGACACTGACTGGACTAGTCTATATATGGACTGGTCTAGTCTATATAGACACTGACTGGACGAGTCTATATAGTATAGACACTGACTGGTCTAGTCTATATAGACACTGACTGGACTAGTCTATATAGACACTGACTGGTCTAGTCTATATAGACACTGACTGGACTAGTCTATACAGTATAGACACTGACTGGTCTAGTCTATATAGACACTGACTGGTCTAGTCTATATAGACACTGACTGGACTAGTCTATATAGACACTGACTGGTCTAGTCTATATAGACACTGACTGGTCTAGTCTATATAGACACTGACTGGACTAGTCTATATAGACACTGACTGGACTAGTCTATATAGACACAGACTGGTCTAGTCTATATAGACACTGACTGGACTAGTCTATATAGACACTGACTGGCCTAGTCTACATAGACACTGACTGGACGAGTCAATATAGTATAGGCACGGACTGGTCTAGTCTATATAGACACGGACTGGACTACTCTATATAGACACTGACTGGTCTAGTCTATATAGACACTGACTGGACTAGTCTATATAGACACTGACTGGACTAGTCTATATAGACACTGACTGGTCTAGTCTATATATGGACTGGTCTAGTCTATATAGACACTGACTGGACTAGTCTATATATGGACTGGTCTGGTCTATATAGACACTGACTGGTCTAGTCTATATATACACTGACTGGACTAGTCTATATAGACACTGACTGGTCTAGTCTATATATACACTGACTGGACTAGTCTATATAGGCACTGACTGGACTAGTCTATATAGGCACTGACTGGACTAGTCTATACTGTATAGACACTGACTGGTCTAGTCTATATAGACACTGACTGGTCTAGTCTATATAGACACTTGCTGGACCAGTCTATAAAGTATAGACACTGACTGGACTAGTCTATACAGTATAGACACTGACTGGACTAGTCTATATAGACACTGACTGGTCTAGTCTATATAGACACTGGCTGGACTAGTCTATATAGACATTGACTGGTTTAGTCTATATAGACACTGACTGGACTAGTCTATACAGTATAGACACTGACTGGACTAGTCTATATAGACACTGACTGGACTAATCTATATAGACACTGACTGGACTAGTCTATATAGACTGGTCTAGTCTATATAGACACTGACTGGACTAGTCTATATAGACACTGACTGGTCTAGTCTATATAGACACTGACTGGACTAGTCTATACAGTATAGACACTGACTGGTCTAGTCTATATAGACACTGACTGGTCTAGTCTATATAGACACTGACTGGACTAGTCTATATAGACACTGACTGGTCTAGTCTATATAGACACTGACTGGTCTAGTCTATATAGACACTGACTGGACTAGTCTATATAGACACTGACTGGACTAGTCTATATAGACACAGACTGGTCTAGTCTATATAGACACTGACTGGCCTAGTCTATATAGACACTGACTGGCCTAGTCTATATAGACTGGACTAGTCTATATAGACACTGACTGGACTAGTGTATATAGACACTGACTGGACTAGTCTATATAGACACTGACTGGTCTAGTCTATATAGACACTGACTGGACTAGTCTATATATGGACTGGTCTAGTCTATATAGACACTGACTGGACGAGTCTATATAGTATAGACACTGACTGGTCTAGTCTATATAGACACTGACTGGACTAGTCTATATAGACACTGACTGGTCTAGTCTATATAGACACTGACTGGACTAGTCTATACAGTATAGACACTGACTGGTCTAGTCTATATAGACACTGACTGGTCTAGTCTATATAGACACTGACTGGACTAGTCTATATAGACACTGACTGGTCTAGTCTATATAGACACTGACTGGTCTAGTCTATATAGACACTGACTGGACTAGTCTATATAGACACTGACTGGACTAGTCTATATAGACACAGACTGGTCTAGTCTATATAGACACTGACTGGACTAGTCTATATAGACACTGACTGGCCTAGTCTACATAGACACTGACTGGACGAGTCAATATAGTATAGGCACGGACTGGTCTAGTCTATATAGACACGGACTGGACTACTCTATATAGACACTGACTGGTCTAGTCTATATAGACACTGACTGGACTAGTCTATATAGACACTGACTGGACTAGTCTATATAGACACAGACTGGTCTAGTCTATATAGACACTGACTGGACTAGTCTATATAGACACTGACTGGCCTAGTCTACATAGACACTGACTGGACGAGTCAATATAGTATAGGCACGGACTGGTCTAGTCTATATAGACACGGACTGGACTACTCTATATAGACACTGACTGGTCTAGTCTATATAGACACTGACTGGACTAGTCTATATAGACACTGACTGGACTAGTCTATATAGACACTGACTGGTCTAGTCTATATATGGACTGGTCTAGTCTATATAGACACTGACTGGTCTAGTCTATATAGACACTTGCTGGACCAGTCTATAAAGTATAGACACTGACTGGACTAGTCTATACAGTATAGACACTGACTGGACTAGTCTATATAGACACTGACTGGTCTAGTCTATATAGACACTTGCTGGACCAGTCTATAAAGTATAGACACTGACTGGACTAGTCTATACAGTATAGACACTGACTGGACTAGTCTATATAGACACTGACTGGTCTAGTCTATATAGACACTGGCTGGACTAGTCTATATAGACATTGACTGGTTTAGTCTATATAGACACTGACTGGACTAGTCTATACAGTATAGACACTGACTGGACTAGTCTATATAGACACTGACTGGACTAATCTATATAGACACTGACTGGACTAGTCTATATAGACTGGTCTAGTCTATATAGACACTGACTGGACTAGTCTATATAGACACTGACTGGTCTAGTCTATATAGACACTGACTGGACTAGTCTATACAGTATAGACACTGACTGGTCTAGTCTATATAGACACTGACTGGTCTAGTCTATATAGACACTGACTGGACTAGTCTATATAGACACTGACTGGTCTAGTCTATATAGACACTGACTGGTCTAGTCTATATAGACACTGACTGGACTAGTCTATATAGACACTGACTGGACTAGTCTATATAGACACAGACTGGTCTAGTCTATATAGACACTGACTGGCCTAGTCTATATAGACACTGACTGGACTAGTCTATATAGACTGGACTAGTCTATATAGACACTGACTGGACTAGTGTATATAGACACTGACTGGACTAGTCTATATAGACACTGACTGGTCTAGTCTATATAGACACTGACTGGACTAGTCTATATATGGACTGGTCTAGTCTATATAGACACTGACTGGACGAGTCTATATAGTATAGACACTGACTGGTCTAGTCTATATAGACACTGACTGGACTAGTCTATATAGACACTGACTGGTCTAGTCTATATAGACACTGACTGGACTAGTCTATACAGTATAGACACTGACTGGTCTAGTCTATATAGACACTGACTGGTCTAGTCTATATAGACACTGACTGGACTAGTCTATATAGACACTGACTGGTCTAGTCTATATAGACACTGACTGGTCTAGTCTATATAGACACTGACTGGACTAGTCTATATAGACACTGACTGGACTAGTCTATATAGACACAGACTGGTCTAGTCTATATAGACACTGACTGGACTAGTCTATATAGACACTGACTGGCCTAGTCTACATAGACACTGACTGGACGAGTCAATATAGTATAGGCACGGACTGGTCTAGTCTATATAGACACAGACTGGACTACTCTATATAGACACTGACTGGTCTAGTCTATATAGACACTGACTGGACTAGTCTATATAGACACTGACTGGACTAGTCTATATAGACACTGACTGGTCTAGTCTATATATGGACTGGTCTAGTCTATATAGACACTGACTGGACTAGTCTATATATGGACTGGTCTGGTCTATATAGACACTGACTGGTCTAGTCTATATATACACTGACTGGACTAGTCTATATAGACACTGACTGGTCTAGTCTATATATACACTGACTGGACTAGTCTATATAGGCACTGACTGGACTAGTCTATATAGGCACTGACTGGACTAGTCTATACTGTATAGACACTGACTGGTCTAGTCTATATAGACACTGACTGGTCTAGTCTATATAGACACTGACTGGACTAGTCTATATAGACACTGACTTGACTAGTCTATACAGTATAAACACTGACTGGTCTAGTCTGTATAGACACTGACTGGACTGGTCTATATAAACACTGACTGGACTAGTCTATATAGACACTGACTGGTCTAGTCTATATAGACACTGACTGAACTAGTCTATATAGACACTGACTGGTCTAGTCTATATATGGACTGGTCTAGTCTATATAGACACTGACTGGTCTAGTCTATATAGACTAGACCAGTCAGTGTCTATATAGACTAGACCAGTCAGTGTCTATATATACACTGACTGGTCTAGTCTATATAGACACTGACTGGTCTAGTCTATATAGACACTGACTGGACTAGTCTATATAGACACTGACTGGTTTAGTCTATATAGACACTGACTAGACTAGTCTATATATGGACTGACTGGACTAGTCTATACAGTATAGACACTGACTGGACTAGTCTATAAAGACACTGACTGGTCTAGTCGATATATGGACTGGTCTAGTCTATATAGACACTGCCTGGTCTAGTCTATATAGACACTGACTGGACTAGTCTATATAGACACTGACTGGACTAGTCTATACAGTATAGACACTGACTGGACTAGTCTATATAGACACTGCCTGGTCTAGTCTATATAGACACTGACTGGACTAGTCTATACAGTATAGACACTGACTGGACTAGTCTATATAGACACTGACTGGACTAGTCTATATAGACACTGACTGGTCTAGTCTATATAGACACTGACTGGTCTAGTCTATAAAGACACTGACTGGCCTAGTCTATATAGACACTGACTGGACTAGTCTATATAGACACTGACTGGTCTAGTCTATATAGACACTGACTGGTCTAGTCTATATAGACACTGACTGGACTAGTCTATACAGTATAGACACTGACTGGTCTAGTCTATATAGACACTGACTGGACTAGTCTATATAGACACTGACTGGTCTAGTCTATATAGACACTGACTGGTCTAGTCTATATAGACACTGACTGGTCTAGTCTATATAGACACTGACTGGACTAGTCTATATAGACACTGACTGGACTAGTCTATATAGACACTGACTGGTCTAGTCTATATATGGACTGGTCTAGTCTATATAGACACTGACTGGTCTAGTCTATATAGACACTTGCTGGACCAGTCTATAAAGTATAGACACTGACTGTACTAGTCTATACAGTATAGACACTGACTGGACTAGTCTATATAGACACTGACTGGTCTAGTCTATATAGACACTTGCTGGACCAGTCTATAAAGTATAGACACTGACTGGACTAGTCTATACAGTATAGACACTGACTGGACTAGTCTATATAGACACTGACTGGTCTAGTCTATATAGACACTGGCTGGACTAGTCTATATAGACATT
The DNA here is from genome assembly GCF_965601325.2 of Salmo salar. Taxonomy (NCBI): domain Eukaryota; kingdom Metazoa; phylum Chordata; class Actinopteri; order Salmoniformes; family Salmonidae; genus Salmo; species Salmo salar. Next base: position 12,080,612 of record NC_138305.1, read on the forward strand.
GACTGGTTTAGTCTATATAGACACTGACTGGACTAGTCTATACAGTATAGACACTGACTGGACTAGTCTATATAGACACTGACTGGACTAATCTATATAGACACTGACTGGACTAGTCTATATAGACTGGTCTAGTGTATATAGACACTGACTGGACTAGTCTATATAGACACTGACTGGTCTAGTCTATATAGACACTGACTGGACTAGTCTATACAGTATAGACACTGACTGGTCTAGTCTATATAGACACTGACTGGTCTAGTCTATATAGACACTGACTGGACTAGTCTATATAGACACTGACTGGTCTAGTCTATATAGACACTGACTGGTCTAGTCTATATAGACACTGACTGGACTAGTCTATATAGACACTGACTGGACTAGTCTATATAGACACAGACTGGTCTAGTCTATATAGACACTGACTGGCCTAGTCTATATAGACACTGACTGGCCCAGTCTATATAGACTGGACTAGTCTATATAGACACTGACTGGACTAGTGTATATAGACACTGACTGGACTAGTCTATATAGACACTGACTGGTCTAGTCTATATAGACACTGACTGGACTAGTCTATATATGGACTGGTCTAGTCTATATAGACACTGACTGGACGAGTCTATATAGTATAGACACTGACTGGTCTAGTCTATATAGACACTGACTGGACTAGTCTATATAGACACTGACTGGTCTAGTCTATATATACACTGACTGGTCTAGTCTATATAGACACTGACTGGACTAGTCTATATAGACACTGACTGGACTAGTCTATATAGACACAGACTGGTCTAGTCTATATAGACACTGACTGGACTAGTCTATATAGACACTGACTGGCCTAGTCTACATAGACACTGACTGGACGAGTCAATATAGTATAGGCACGGACTGGTCTAGTCTATATAGACACGGACTGGACTACTCTATATAGACACTGACTGGTCTAGTCTATATAGACACTGACTGGACTAGTCTATATAGACACTGACTGGACTAGTCTATATAGACACTGACTGGTCTAGTCTATATATGGACTGGTCTAGTCTATATAGACACTGACTGGACTAGTCTATATATGGACTGGTCTGGTCTATGTAGACACTGACTGGTCTAGTCTATATATACACTGACTGGACTAGTCTATATAGACACTGACTGGTCTAGTCTATATATACACTGACTGGACTAGTCTATATAGGCACTGACTGGACTAGTCTATATAGGCACTGACTGGACTAGTCTATACTGTATAGACACTGACTGGTCTAGTCTATATAGACACTGACTGGTCTAGTCTATATAGACACTGACTGGACTAGTCTATATAGACACTGACTGGTCTAGTCTATATATACACTGACTGGTCTAGTCTATATAGACACTGACTGGACTAGTCTATATAGACACTGACTGGACTAGTCTATATAGACACAGACTGGTCTAGTCTATATAGACACTGACTGGACTAGTCTATATAGACACTGACTGGCCTAGTCTACATAGACACTGACTGGACGAGTCAATATAGTATAGGCACGGACTGGTCTAGTCTATATAGACACGGACTGGACTACTCTATATAGACACTGACTGGTCTAGTCTATATAGACACTGACTGGACTAGTCTATATAGACACTGACTGGACTAGTCTATATAGACACTGACTGGTCTAGTCTATATATGGACTGGTCTAGTCTATATAGACACTGACTGGACTAGTCTATATATGGACTGGTCTGGTCTATGTAGACACTGACTGGTCTAGTCTATATATACACTGACTGGACTAGTCTATATAGACACTGACTGGTCTAGTCTATATATACACTGACTGGACTAGTCTATATAGGCACTGACTGGACTAGTCTATATAGGCACTGACTGGACTAGTCTATACTGTATAGACACTGACTGGTCTAGTCTATATAGACACTGACTGGTCTAGTCTATATAGACACTGACTGGACTAGTCTATATAGACACTGACTGGTCTAGTCTATATAGACACTGACTGGTCTAGTCTATATAGACACTGACTGGACTAGTCTATATAGACACTGACTGGACTAGTCTATATAGACACAGACTGGTCTAGTCTATATAGACACTGACTGGACTAGTCTATATAGACACTGACTGGCCTAGTCTACATAGACACTGACTGGACGAGTCAATATAGTATAGGCACGGACTGGTCTAGTCTATATAGACACGGACTGGACTACTCTATATAGACACTGACTGGTCTAGTCTATATAGACACTGACTGGACTAGTCTATATAGACACTGACTGGACTAGTCTATATAGACACTGACTGGTCTAGTCTATATATGGACTGGTCTAGTCTATATAGACACTGACTGGTCTAGTCTATATAGACACTTGCTGGACCAGTCTATAAAGTATAGACACTGACTGTACTAGTCTATACAGTATAGACACTGACTGGACTAGTCTATATAGACACTGACTGGTCTAGTCTATATAGACACTTGCTGGACCAGTCTATAAAGTATAGACACTGACTGGACTAGTCTATACAGTATAGACACTGACTGGACTAGTCTATATAGACACTGACTGGTCTAGTCTATATAGACACTGGCTGGACTAGTCTATATAGACATTGACTGGTTTAGTCTATATAGACACTGACTGGACTAGTCTATACAGTATAGACACTGACTGGACTAGTCTATATAGACACTGACTGGACTAATCTATATAGACACTGACTGGACTAGTCTATATAGACTGGTCTAGTGTATATAGACACTGACTGGACTAGTCTATATAGACACTGACTGGTCTAGTCTATATAGACACTGACTGGACTAGTCTATACAGTATAGACACTGACTGGTCTAGTCTATATAGACACTGACTGGTCTAGTCTATATAGACACTGACTGGACTAGTCTATATAGACACTGACTGGTCTAGTCTATATAGACACTGACTGGTCTAGTCTATATAGACACTGACTGGACTAGTCTATATAGACACTGACTGGACTAGTCTATATAGACACAGACTGGTCTAGTCTATATAGACACTGACTGGCCTAGTCTATATAGACACTGACTGGCCCAGTCTATATAGACTGGACTAGTCTATATAGACACTGACTGGACTAGTGTATATAGACACTGACTGGACTAGTCTATATAGACACTGACTGGTCTAGTCTATATAGACACTGACTGGACTAGTCTATATATGGACTGGTCTAGTCTATATAGACACTGACTGGACGAGTCTATATAGTATAGACACTGACTGGTCTAGTCTATATAGACACTGACTGGACTAGTCTATATAGACACTGACTGGTCTAGTCTATATAGACACTGACTGGACTAGTCTATACAGTATAGACACTGACTGGTCTAGTCTATATAGACACTGACTGGTCTAGTCTATATAGACACTGACTGGACTAGTCTATATAGACACTGACTGGTCTAGTCTATATAGACACTGACTGGTCTAGTCTATATAGACACTGACTGGACTAGTCTATATAGACACTGACTGGACTAGTCTATATAGACACAGACTGGTCTAGTCTATATAGACACTGACTGGACTAGTCTATATAGACACTGACTGGCCTAGTCTACATAGACACTGACTGGACGAGTCAATATAGTATAGGCACGGACTGGTCTAGTCTATATAGACACGGACTGGACTACTCTATATAGACACTGACTGGTCTAGTCTATATAGACACTGACTGGACTAGTCTATATAGACACTGACTGGACTAGTCTATATAGACTGGTCTAGTGTATATAGACACTGACTGGACTAGTCTATATAGACACTGACTGGTCTAGTCTATATAGACACTGACTGGACTAGTCTATACAGTATAGACACTGACTGGTCTAGTCTATATAGACACTGACTGGTCTAGTCTATATAGACACTGACTGGACTAGTCTATATAGACACTGACTGGTCTAGTCTATATAGACACTGACTGGTCTAGTCTATATAGACACTGACTGGACTAGTCTATATAGACACTGACTGGACTAGTCTATATAGACACAGACTGGTCTAGTCTATATAGACACTGACTGGCCTAGTCTATATAGACACTGACTGGCCCAGTCTATATAGACTGGACTAGTCTATATAGACACTGACTGGACTAGTGTATATAGACACTGACTGGACTAGTCTATATAGACACTGACTGGTCTAGTCTATATAGACACTGACTGGACTAGTCTATATATGGACTGGTCTAGTCTATATAGACACTGACTGGACGAGTCTATATAGTATAGACACTGACTGGTCTAGTCTATATAGACACTGACTGGACTAGTCTATATAGACACTGACTGGTCTAGTCTATATAGACACTGACTGGACTAGTCTATACAGTATAGACACTGACTGGTCTAGTCTATATAGACACTGACTGGTCTAGTCTATATAGACACTGACTGGACTAGTCTATATAGACACTGACTGGTCTAGTCTATATAGACACTGACTGGTCTAGTCTATATAGACACTGACTGGACTAGTCTATATAGACACTGACTGGACTAGTCTATATAGACACAGACTGGTCTAGTCTATATAGACACTGACTGGACTAGTCTATATAGACACTGACTGGCCTAGTCTACATAGACACTGACTGGACGAGTCAATATAGTATAGGCACGGACTGGTCTAGTCTATATAGACACGGACTGGACTACTCTATATAGACACTGACTGGTCTAGTCTATATAGACACTGACTGGACTAGTCTATATAGACACTGACTGGACTAGTCTATATAGACACTGACTGGTCTAGTCTATATATGGACTGGTCTAGTCTATATAGACACTGACTGGACTAGTCTATATATGGACTGGTCTGGTCTATATAGACACTGACTGGTCTAGTCTATATATACACTGACTGGACTAGTCTATATAGACACTGACTGGTCTAGTCTATATATACACTGACTGGACTAGTCTATATAGGCACTGACTGGACTAGTCTATATAGGCACTGACTGGACTAGTCTATACTGTATAGACACTGACTGGTCTAGTCTATATAGACACTGACTGGTCTAGTCTATATAGACACTGACTGGACTAGTCTATATAGACACTGACTTGACTAGTCTATACAGTATAAACACTGACTGGTCTAGTCTGTATAGACACTGACTGGACTGGTCTATATAAACACTGACTGGACTAGTCTATATAGACACTGACTGGTCTAGTCTATATAGACACTGACTGAACTAGTCTATATAGACACTGACTGGTCTAGTCTATATATGGACTGGTCTAGTCTATATAGACACTGACTGGTCTAGTCTATATATGGACTGGTCTAGTCTATATAGACACTGACTGGTCTAGTCTATATATGGACTGGTCTAGTCTATATAGACACTGACTGGTCTAGTCTATATAGACTAGACCAGTCAGTGTCTATATAGACTAGACCAGTCAGTGTCTATATATACACTGACTGGTCTAGTCTATGTAGACACTGACTGGTCTAGTCTATATAGACACTGACTGGACTAGTCTATATAGACACTGACTGGTTTAGTCTATATAGACACTGACTAGACTAGTCTATATATGGACTGACTGGACTAGTCTATACAGTATAGACACTGACTGGACTAGTCTATAAAGACACTGACTGGTCTAGTCGATATATGGACTGGTCTAGTCTATATAGACACTGCCTGGTCTAGTCTATATAGACACTGACTGGACTAGTCTATATAGACACTGACTGGACTAGTCTATACAGTATAGACACTGACTGGACTAGTCTATATAGACACTGCCTGGTCTAGTCTATATAGACACTGACTGGACTAGTCTATACAGTATAGACACTGACTGGACTAGTCTATATAGACACTGACTGGACTAGTCTATATAGACACTGACTGGACTAGTCTATACAGTATAGACACTGACTGGAATACTCTATATAGACACTGACTGGACTAGTCTATATAGACACTGACTGGACTAGTCTATATAGACTGGTCTAGTCTATATAGACACTGACTGGACTAGTCTATATAGACACTGACTGGTCTAGTCTATAAAGACACTGACTGGCCTAGTCTATATAGACACTGACTGGACTAGTCTATATAGACACTGACTGGTCTAGTCTATATAGACACTGACTGGTCTAGTCTATACAGACACTGACTGGACTAGTCTATATAGACACTGACTGGACTAGTCTATATAGACACTGACTGGTCTAGTCTATATAGACACTGACTGGACTAGTCTATATAGACACTGACTGGTCTAGTCTATATAGACACTGACTGGACTAGTCTATACAGTATAGACACTGACTGGTCTAGTCTATATAGACACTGACTGGTCTAGTCTATATAGACACTGACTGGACTAGTCTATATAGACACTGACTGGTCTAGTCTATATAGACACTGACTGGTCTAGTCTATATAGACACTGACTGGACTAGTCTATATAGACACTGACTGGACTAGTCTATATAGACACAGACTGGTCTAGTCTATATAGACACTGACTGGACTAGTCTATATAGACACTGACTGGCCTAGTCTACATAGACACTGACTGGACGAGTCAATATAGTATAGGCACGGACTGGTCTAGTCTATATAGACACGGACTGGACTTCTCTATATAGACACTGACTGGTCTAGTCTATATAGACACTGACTGGACTAGTCTATATAGACACTGACTGGACTAGTCTATATAGACACTGACTGGTCTAGTCTATATATGGACTGGTCTAGTCTATATAGACACTGACTGGACTAGTCTATATAGACACTGACTGGTCTAGTCTATATAGACACTGACTGGTCTAATCTATATAGACACTGACTGGACTAGTCTATATAGACACTGACTGGTCTAGTCTATATAGACACTGACTGGACTAGTCTATATAGACTGGTCTAGTCTATATAGACACTGACTGGCCTAGTCTATATAGACAATGACTGGACTAGTCTATATAGACACTGACTGGTCTAGTCTATATAGAAACTGACTGGACTAGTCTATATAGACACTGACTGGTCTAGTCTATATATGGACTGGTCTGGTCTATATAGACACTGACTGGTCTAGTCTATATATACACTGACTGGACTAGTCTATATAGACACTGACTGGTCTAGTCTATATATACACTGACTGGACTAGTCTATATAGGCACTGACTGGACTAGTCTATATAGGCACTGACTGGACTAGTCTATACTGTATAGACACTGACTGGTCTAGTCTATATAGACACTGACTGGTCTAGTCTATATAGACACTGACTGGACTAGTCTATATAGACACTGACTTGACTAGTCTATACAGTATAGACACTGACTGGTCTAGTCTGTATAGACACTGACTGGACTGGTCTATATAGACACTGACTGGACTAGTCTATATAGACACTGACTGAACTAGTCTATATAGACACTGACTGGACTAGTCTATATAGACACTGACTGGACTAGTCTATATAGACACTGACTGGTCTAGTCTATATAGACACTGACTGAACTAGTCTATATAGACACTGACTGGTCTAGTCTATATATGGACTGGTCTAGTCTATATAGACACTGACTGGTCTAGTCTATATATGGACTGGTCTAGTCTATATAGACACTGACTGGTCTAGTCTATATAGACTAGACCAGTCAGTGTCTATATAGACTAGACCAGTCAGTGTCTATATATACACTGACTGGTCTAGTCTATATAGACACTGACTGGTCTAGTCTATATAGACACTGACTGGACTAGTCTATATAGACACTGACTGGACTAGTCTATATAGACACTGACTGGTTTAGTCTATATAGACACTGACTAGACTAGTCTATATATGGACTGACTGGACTAGTCTATACAGTATAGACACTGACTGGACTAGTCTATAAAGACACTGACTGGTCTAGTCGATATATGGACTGGTCTAGTCTATATAGACACTGCCTGGTCTAGTCTATATAGACACTGACTGGACTAGTCTATATAGACACTGACTGGACTAGTCTATACAGTATAGACACTGACTGGACTAGTCTATATAGACACTGCCTGGTCTAGTCTATATAGACACTGACTGGACTAGTCTATACAGTATAGACACTGACTGGACTAGTCTATATAGACACTGACTGGACTAGTCTATATAGACACTGACTGGACTAGTCTATACAGTATAGACACTGACTGGAATACTCTATATAGACACTGACTGGACTAGTCTATATAGACACTGACTGGACTAGTCTATATAGACTGGTCTAGTCTATATAGACACTGACTGGACTAGTCTATATAGACACTGACTGGTCTAGTCTATAAAGACACTGACTGGCCTAGTCTATATAGACACTGACTGGACTAGTCTATATAGACACTGACTGGTCTAGTCTATATAGACACTGACTGGTCTAGTCTATACAGACACTGACTGGACTAGTCTATATAGACACTGACTGGACTAGTCTATATAGACACTGACTGGTCTAGTCTATATAGACACTGACTGGACTAGTCTATACAGTATCTACACTGACTGGACTAGTCTATATAGACACTGACTGGTCTAGTCTATATAGACACTGACTGGACTAGTCTATATAGACACTGACTGGACTAGTCTATATAGACACTGACTGGTCTAGTCTATATAGACACTGACTGGACTAGTCTATATAGACACTGACTGCACTAGTCTATATAGACACTGACTGGACTAGTCTATATAGACACTGACTGGTCTAGTCTATATAGACACTGACTGGACTAGTCTATATAGACACTGACTGGACTAGTCTATATAGACACTGACTGGTCTAGTCTATATATGGACTGGTCTAGTCTATATAGACACTGCCTGGACTAGTCTGAATAGACACTGACTGGTCTAGTCTATATAGACACTGACTGGACTAGTCTATACAGTATAGACACTGATTGGTCTAGTCTATATAGACACTGACTGGTCTAGTCTATATAGACACTGACTGGACTAGTCTATATAGACACTGACTGGTCTAGTCTATATAGACACTGACTGGACTAGTCTATATAGACACTGACTGGACTAGTCTATATAGACACTGACTGGTCTAGTCTATATAGACACTGACTGGACTAGTCTATATAGACACTGACTGGACTAGTCTATATAGACACTGACTGGTCTAGTCTATATATGGACTGGTCTAGTCTATATAGACACTGCCTGGACTAGTCTATATAGACACTGACTGGTCTAGTCTATATAGACACTGACTGGACTAGTCTATACAGTATAGACACTGATTGGTCTAGTCTATATAGACACTGACTGGTCTAGTCTATATAGACACTGACTGGACTAGTCTATACACTATAGACACTGACTGGACTAGTCTATATAGACACTGACTGGACTAGTCTATATAGACTGGTCTAGTCTATATAGACACTGACTGGACTAGTCTATATAGACACTGACTGGTCTAGTCTATATAGACACTGACTGGACTAGTCTATATAGACACTGACTGGTCTAGTCTATATAGACACTGACTGGACTAGTCTATACAGTATAGACACTGACTGGTCTAGTCTATATAGACACTGACTGGACTAGTCTATATAGACACTGACTGGTCTAGTCTATATAGACACTGACTGGTCTAGTTTATATAGACATTGACTGGTCTAGTCTATATAGACACTGACTGGACTAGTCTATAGAGTATAGACACTGACTGGTCTAGTCTATATAGACACTGACTGGTCTAGTCTATATAGACTGGTCTAGTCTATATAGACACTTACTGGACTAGTCTATATAGACTGGTCTAGTCTATATAGACACTGACTGGACTAGTCTATATAGACACTGACTGGACTAGTCTATATAGACACTGACTGGTCTAGTCTATATAGACACTTGCTGGACCAGTCTATAAAGTATAGACACTGACTGGACTAGTCTATACAGTATAGACACTGACTGGACTAGTCTATATAGACACTGGCTGGACTAGTCTATATAGACATTGACTGGTTTAGTCTATATAGACACTGACTGGACTAGTCTATACAGTATAGACACTGACTGGACTAGTCTATATAGACACTGACTGGACTAGTCTATATAGACACTGACTGGACTAGTCTATATAGACTGGTTTAGTCTATATAGACACTGACTGGACTAGTCTATATAGACACTGACTGGTCTAGTCTATATAGACACTGACTGGACTAGTCTATACAGTATAGACACTGACTGGTCTAGTCTATATAGACACTGACTGGTCTAGTCTATATAGACACTGACTGGACTAGTCTATATAGACACTGACTGGTCTAGTCTATATAGACACTGACTGGTCTAGTCTATATAGACACTGACTGGACTAGTCTATATAGACACTGACTGGACTAGTCTATATAGACACAGACTGGTCTAGTCTATATAGACACTGACTGGACTAGTCTATATAGACACTGACTGGCCTAGTCTACATAGACACTGACTGGACGAGTCAATATAGTATAGGCACGGACTGGTCTAGTCTATATAGACACGGACTGGACTTCTCTATATAGACACTGACTGGTCTAGTCTATATAGACACTGACTGGACTAGTCTATATAGACACTGACTGGACTAGTCTATATAGACACTGACTGGTCTAGTCTATATATGGACTGGTCTAGTCTATATAGACACTGACTGGACTAGTCTATATAGACACTGACTGGTCTAGTCTATATAGACACTGACTGGTCTAATCTATATAGACACTGACTGGACTAGTCTATATAGACACTGACTGGTCTAGTCTATATAGACACTGACTGGACTAGTCTATATAGACTGGTCTAGTCTATATAGACACTGACTGGCCTAGTCTATATAGACAATGACTGGACTAGTCTATATAGACACTGACTGGTCTAGTCTATATAGAAACTGACTGGACTAGTCTATATAGACACTGACTGGTCTAGTCTATATATGGACTGGTCTGGTCTATATAGACACTGACTGGTCTAGTCTATATATACACTGACTGGACTAGTCTATATAGACACTGACTGGTCTAGTCTATATATACACTGACTGGACTAGTCTATATAGGCACTGACTGGACTAGTCTATATAGGCACTGACTGGACTAGTCTATACTGTATAGACACTGACTGGTCTAGTCTATATAGACACTGACTGGTCTAGTCTATATAGACACTGACTGGACTAGTCTATATAGACACTGACTTGACTAGTCTATACAGTATAGACACTGACTGGTCTAGTCTGTATAGACACTGACTGGACTGGTCTATATAGACACTGACTGGACTAGTCTATATAGACACTGACTGAACTAGTCTATATAGACACTGACTGGACTAGTCTATATAGACACTGACTGGACTAGTCTATATAGACACTGACTGGTCTAGTCTATATAGACACTGACTGAACTAGTCTATATAGACACTGACTGGTCTAGTCTATATATGGACTGGTCTAGTCTATATAGACACTGACTGGTCTAGTCTATATATGGACTGGTCTAGTCTATATAGACACTGACTGGTCTAGTCTATATAGACTAGACCAGTCAGTGTCTATATAGACTAGACCAGTCAGTGTCTATATATACACTGACTGGTCTAGTCTATATAGACACTGACTGGTCTAGTCTATATAGACACTGACTGGACTAGTCTATATAGACACTGACTGGACTAGTCTATATAGACACTGACTGGTTTAGTCTATATAGACACTGACTAGACTAGTCTATATATGGACTGACTGGACTAGTCTATACAGTATAGACACTGACTGGACTAGTCTATAAAGACACTGACTGGTCTAGTCGATATATGGACTGGTCTAGTCTATATAGACACTGCCTGGTCTAGTCTATATAGACACTGACTGGACTAGTCTATATAGACACTGACTGGACTAGTCTATACAGTATAGACACTGACTGGACTAGTCTATATAGACACTGCCTGGTCTAGTCTATATAGACACTGACTGGACTAGTCTATACAGTATAGACACTGACTGGACTAGTCTATATAGACACTGACTGGACTAGTCTATATAGACACTGACTGGACTAGTCTATACAGTATAGACACTGACTGGAATACTCTATATAGACACTGACTGGACTAGTCTATATAGACACTGACTGGACTAGTCTATATAGACTGGTCTAGTCTATATAGACACTGACTGGACTAGTCTATATAGACACTGACTGGTCTAGTCTATAAAGACACTGACTGGCCTAGTCTATATAGACACTGACTGGACTAGTCTATATAGACACTGACTGGTCTAGTCTATATAGACACTGACTGGTCTAGTCTATACAGACACTGACTGGACTAGTCTATATAGACACTGACTGGACTAGTCTATATAGACACTGACTGGTCTAGTCTATATAGACACTGACTGGACTAGTCTATACAGTATCTACACTGACTGGACTAGTCTATATAGACACTGACTGGTCTAGTCTATATAGACACTGACTGGACTAGTCTATATAGACACTGACTGGACTAGTCTATATAGACACTGACTGGTCTAGTCTATATAGACACTGACTGGACTAGTCTATATAGACACTGACTGCACTAGTCTATATAGACACTGACTGGACTAGTCTATATAGACACTGACTGGTCTAGTCTATATAGACACTGACTGGACTAGTCTATATAGACACTGACTGGACTAGTCTATATAGACACTGACTGGTCTAGTCTATATATGGACTGGTCTAGTCTATATAGACACTGCCTGGACTAGTCTGAATAGACACTGACTGGTCTAGTCTATATAGACACTGACTGGACTAGTCTATACAGTATAGACACTGATTGGTCTAGTCTATATAGACACTGACTGGTCTAGTCTATATAGACACTGACTGGACTAGTCTATATAGACACTGACTGGTCTAGTCTATATAGACACTGACTGGACTAGTCTATATAGACACTGACTGGACTAGTCTATATAGACACTGACTGGTCTAGTCTATATAGACACTGACTGGACTAGTCTATATAGACACTGACTGGACTAGTCTATATAGACACTGACTGGTCTAGTCTATATATGGACTGGTCTAGTCTATATAGACACTGCCTGGACTAGTCTATATAGACACTGACTGGTCTAGTCTATATAGACACTGACTGGACTAGTCTATACAGTATAGACACTGATTGGTCTAGTCTATATAGACACTGACTGGTCTAGTCTATATAGACACTGACTGGACTAGTCTATACACTATAGACACTGACTGGACTAGTCTATATAGACACTGACTGGACTAGTCTATATAGACTGGTCTAGTCTATATAGACACTGACTGGACTAGTCTATATAGACACTGACTGGTCTAGTCTATATAGACACTGACTGGACTAGTCTATATAGACACTGACTGGTCTAGTCTATATAGACACTGACTGGACTAGTCTATACAGTATAGACACTGACTGGTCTAGTCTATATAGACACTGACTGGACTAGTCTATATAGACACTGACTGGTCTAGTCTATATAGACACTGACTGGTCTAGTTTATATAGACATTGACTGGTCTAGTCTATATAGACACTGACTGGACTAGTCTATAGAGTATAGACACTGACTGGTCTAGTCTATATAGACACTGACTGGTCTAGTCTATATAGACTGGTCTAGTCTATATAGACACTTACTGGACTAGTCTATATAGACTGGTCTAGTCTATATAGACACTGACTGGACTAGTCTATATAGACACTGACTGGACTAGTCTATATAGACACTGACTGGTCTAGTCTATATAGACACTTGCTGGACCAGTCTATAAAGTATAGACACTGACTGGACTAGTCTATACAGTATAGACACTGACTGGACTAGTCTATATAGACACTGGCTGGACTAGTCTATATAGACATTGACTGGTTTAGTCTATATAGACACTGACTGGACTAGTCTATACAGTATAGACACTGACTGGACTAGTCTATATAGACACTGACTGGACTAGTCTATATAGACACTGACTGGACTAGTCTATATAGACTGGTTTAGTCTATATAGACACTGACTGGACTAGTCTATATAGACACTGACTGGTCTAGTCTATATAGACACTGACTGGACTAGTCTATACAGTATAGACACTGACTGGTCTAGTCTATATAGACACTGACTGGTCTAGTCTATATAGACACTGACTGGACTAGTCTATATAGACACTGACTGGTCTAGTCTATATAGACACTGACTGGTCTAGTCTATATAGACACTGACTGGACTAGTCTATATAGACACTGACTGGACTAGTCTATATAGACACATACTGGTCTAGTCTATATAGACACTGACTGGCCTAGTCTATATAGACACTGACTGGCCTAGTCTATATAGACTGGATTAGTCTATATAGACACTGACTGGACTAGTGTATATAGACACTGACTGGACTAGTCTATATAGACACTGACTGGTCTAGTCTATATAGACACTGACTGGACTAGTCTATATATGGACTGGTCTAGTCTATATAGACACTGACTGGACTAGTCTATACAGTATAGACACTGACTGGTCTAGTCTATATAGACACTGACTGGACTAGTCTATATAGACACTGACTGGACTAGTCTATATAGACACTGACTGGACTAGTCTATATAGTATAGACACTGACTGGTCTAGTCTATATAGACACTGACTGGACTAGTCTATATAGACACTGACTGGTCTAGTCTATATAGACACTGACTGGACTAGTCTATACAGTATAGACACTGACTGGTCTAGTCTATATAGACACTGACTGGTCTAGTCTATATAGACACTGACTGGACTAGTCTATATAGACACTGACTGGTCTAGTCTATATAGACACTGACTGGTCTAGTCTATATAGACACTGACTGGACTAGTCTATATAGACACTGACTGGACTAGTCTATATAGACACAGACTGGTCTAGTCTATATAGACACTGACTGGACTAGTCTATATAGACACTGACTGGCCTAGTCTACATAGACACTGACTGGACGAGTCAATATAGTATAGGCACGGACTGGTCTAGTCTATATAGACACAGACTGGACTACTCTATATAGACACTGACTGGTCTAGTCTATATAGACACTGACTGGACTAGTCTATATAGACACTGACTGGACTAGTCTATATAGACACTGACTGGTCTAGTCTATATATGGACTGGTCTAGTCTATATAGACACTGACTGGACTAGTCTATATAGACACTGACTGGTCTAGTCTATATAGACACTGACTGGTCTAATCTATATAGACACTGACTGGACTAGTCTATATAGACACTGACTGGTCTAGTCTATATAGACACTGACTGGACTAGTCTATATAGACTGGTCTAGTCTATATAGACACTGACTGGCCTAGTCTATATAGACAATGACTGGACTAGTCTATATAGACACTGACTGGTCTAGTCTATATAGAAACTGACTGGACTAGTCTATATAGACACTAACTGGTCTAGTCTATATATGGACTGGTCTGGTCTATATAGACACTGACTGGTCTAGTCTATATATACACTGACTGGACTAGTCTATATAGACACTGACTGGTCTAGTCTATATATACACTGACTGGACTAGTCTATATAGGCAATGACTGGACTAGTCTATATAGGCACTGACTGGACTAGTCTATACTGTATAGACACTGACTGGTCTAGTCTATATAGACACTGACTGGTCTAGTCTATATAGACACTGACTGGACTAGTCTATATAGACACTGACTTGACTAGTCTATACAGTATAGACACTGACTGGTTTAGTCTGTATAGACACTGACTGGACTGGTCTATATAGACACTGACTGGACTAGTCTATATAGACACTGACTGAACTAGTCTATATAGACACTGACTGGACTAGTCTATATAGACACTGACTGGACTAGTCTATATAGACACTGACTGGTCTAGTCTATATAGACACTGACTGAACTAGTCTATATAGACACTGACTGGTCTAGTCTATATATGGACTGGTCTAGTCTATATAGACACTGACTGGTCTAGTCTATATAGACACTGACTGGTCTAGTCTATATAGACTAGACCAGTCAGTGTCTATATAGACTAGACCAGTCAGTGTCTATATATACACTGACTGGTCTAGTCTATATAGACACTGACTGGTCTAGTCTATATAGACACTGACTGGACTAGTCTATATAGACACTGACTGGTTTAGTCTATATAGACAATGACTAGACTAGTCTATATATGGACTGACTGGACTAGTCTATACAGTATAGACACTGACTGGACTAGTCTATAAAGACACTGACTGGTCTAGTCGATATATGGACTGGTCTAGTCTATATAGACACTGCCTGGTCTAGTCTATATAGACACTGACTGGACTAGTCTATATAGACACTGACTGGACTAGTCTATACAGTATAGACACTGACTGGACTAGTCTATATAGACACTGCCTGGTCTACTCTATATAGACACTGACTGGACTAGTCTATACAGTATAGACACTGACTGGACTAGTCTATATAGACACTGACTGGACTAGTCTATATAGACACTGACTGGACTAGTCTATACAGTATAGACACTGACTGGAATACTCTATATAGACACTGACTGGACTAGTCTATATAGACACTGACTGGACTAGTCTATATAGACACTGACTGGTCTAGTCTATAAAGACACTGACTGGCCTAGTCTATATAGACACTGACTGGACTAGTCTATATAGACACTGACTGGTCTAGTCTATATAGACACTGACTGGTCTAGTCTATACAGACACTGACTGGACTAGTCTATATAGACACTGACTGGACTAGTCTATATAGACACTGACTGGTCTAGTCTATATAGACACTGACTGGACTAGTCTATACAGTATCTACACTGACTGGACTAGTCTATATAGACACTGACTGGTCTAGTCTATATAGACACTGACTGGACTAGTCTATATAGACACTGACTGGACTAGTCTATATAGACACTGACTGGTCTAGTCTATATAGACACTGACTGGACTAGTCTATATAGACACTGACTGGACTAGTCTATATAGACACTGACTGGACTAGTCTATATAGACACTGACTGGTCTAGTCTATATATGGACTGGTCTAGTCTATATAGACACTGCCTGGACTAGTCTGAATAGACACTGACTGGTCTAGTCTATATAGACACTGACTGGTCTAGTCTATATATGGACTGGTCTAGTCTATATAGACACTGACTGGTCTAGTCTATATAGACACTGACTGGTCTAGTCTATATAGACTAGACCAGTCAGTGTCTATATAGACTAGACCAGTCAGTGTCTATATATACACTGACTGGTCTAGTCTATATAGACACTGACTGGTCTAGTCTATATAGACACTGACTGGACTAGTCTATATAGACACTGACTGGTTTAGTCTATATAGACAATGACTAGACTAGTCTATATATGGACTGACTGGACTAGTCTATACAGTATAGACACTGACTGGACTAGTCTATAAAGACACTGACTGGTCTAGTCGATATATGGATTGGTCTAGTCTATATAGACACTGCCTGGTCTAGTCTATATAGACACTGACTGGACTAGTCTATATAGACACTGACTGGACTAGTCTATACAGTATAGACACTGACTGGACTAGTCTATATAGACACTGCCTGGTCTACTCTATATAGACACTGACTGGACTAGTCTATACAGTATAGACACTGACTGGACTAGTCTATATAGACACTGACTGGACTAGTCTATATAGACACTGACTGGACTAGTCTATACAGTATAGACACTGACTGGAATACTCTATATAGACACTGACTGGACTAGTCTATATAGACACTGACTGGACTAGTCTATATAGACACTGACTGGTCTAGTCTATAAAGACACTGACTGGCCTAGTCTATATAGACACTGACTGGACTAGTCTATATAGACACTGACTGGTCTAGTCTATATAGACACTGACTGGTCTAGTCTATACAGACACTGACTGGACTAGTCTATATAGACACTGACTGGACTAGTCTATATAGACACTGACTGGTCTAGTCTATATAGACACTGACTGGACTAGTCTATACAGTATCTACACTGACTGGACTAGTCTATATAGACACTGACTGGTCTAGTCTATATAGACACTGACTGGACTAGTCTATATAGACACTGACTGGACTAGTCTATATAGACACTGACTGGTCTAGTCTATATAGACACTGACTGGACTAGTCTATATAGACACTGACTGGTCTAGTCTATATAGACACTGACTGGACTAGTCTATATAGACACTGACTGGACTAGTCTATATAGACACTGACTGGTCTAGTCTATATATGGACTGGTCTAGTCTATATAGACACTGCCTGGACTAGTCTGAATAGACACTGACTGGTCTAGTCTATATAGACACTGACTGGACTAGTCTATACAGTATAGACACTGATTGGTCTAGTCTATATAGACACTGACTGGTCTAGTCTATATAGACACTGACTGGACTAGTCTATATAGACACTGACTGGTCTAGTCTATATAGACACTGACTGGACTAGTCTATATAGACACTGACTGGACTAGTCTATATAGACACTGACTGGTCTAGTCTATATAGACACTGACTGGACTAGTCTATATAGACACTGACTGGACTAGTCTATATAGACACTGACTGGTCTAGTCTATATATGGACTGGTCTAGTCTATATAGACACTGCCTGGACTAGTCTATATAGACACTGACTGGTCTAGTCTATATAGACACTGACTGGACTAGTCTATACTGTATAGACACTGATTGGTCTAGTCTATATAGACACTGACTGGTCTAGTCTATATAGACACTGACTGGACTAGTCTATACAGTATAGACACTGACTGGACTAGTCTATATAGACACTGACTGGACTAGTCTATATAGACACTGACTGGACTAGTCTATATAGACACTGACTGGACTAGTCTATATAGACACTGACTGGCCTAGTCTACATAGACACTGACTGGACGAGTCTATATAGTATAGACACAGACTGGTCTAGTCTATATAGACACGGACTGGACTAGTCTATATAGACACTGACTGGTCTAGTCTATATAGACACTGACTGGACTAGTCTATATAGACACTGACTGGACTAGTCTATATAGACACTGACTGGTCTAGTCTATATATGGACTGGTCTAGTCTATATAGACACTGACTGGACTAGTCTATATAGACACTGACTGGTCTAGCCTATATAGACACTGACTGGTCTAATCTATATAGACACTGACTGGACTAGTCTATATAGACACTGACTGGTCTAGTCTATATAGACACTGACTGGACTAGTCTATATAGACTGGTCTAGTCTATATAGAGACTGACTGGCCTAGTCTATATAGACAATGACTGGACTAGTCTATATAGACACTGACTGGTCTAGTCTATATAGAAACTGACTGGACTAGTCTATATAGACACTGACTGGTCTAGTCTATATATGGACTGGTCTGGTCTATATAGACACTGACTGGTCTAGTCTATATAGACACTTACTGGACTAGTCTATATAGACACTGACTGGTCTAGTCTATATATACACTGACTGGACTAGTCTATATAGGCACTGACTGGACTAGTCTATACTGTATAGACACTGACTGGTCTAGTCTATATAGACACTGACTGGTCTAGTCTATATAGACACTTACTGGACTAGTCTATATAGACACTGACTGGTCTAGTCTATATAGACACTGACTGGTCTAGTCTATATAGACACTGACTGGACTAGTCTATATAGACACTGACTTGACTAGTCTATACAGTATAGACACTGACTGGTCTAGTCTGTATAGACACTGACTGGACTGGTCTATATAGACACTGACTGGACTAGTCTATATAGACACTGACTGAACAAGTCTATATAGACACTGACTGGACTAGTCTATATAGACACTGACTGAACTAGTCTATATAGACACTGACTGGTCTAGTCTATATATGGACTGGTCTAGTCTATATAGACACTGACTGGTCTAGTCTATATATGGACTGGTCTAGTCTATATAGACACTGACTGGTCTAGTCTATATAGACTAGACCAGTCAGTGTCTATATAGACTAGACCAGTCAGTGTCTATATATACACTGACTGGTCTAGTCTATATAGACACTGACTGGTCTAGTCTATATAGACACTGACTGGACTAGTCTATATAGACACTGACTGGTTTAGTCTATATAGACACTGACTAGACTAGTCTATACATGGACTGACTGGACTAGTTTATACAGTATAGACACTGACTGGACTAGTCTATAAAGACACTGACTGGTCTAGTCTATATATGGACTGGTCTAGTCTATATAGACACTGCCTGGTCTAGTCTATATAGACACTGACTGGACTAGTCTATATAGACACTGACTGGACTAGTCTATACAGTATAGACACTGACTGGACTAGTCTATATAGACACTGCCTGGTCTAGTCTATATAGACACTGACTGGACTAGTCTATACAGTATTGACACTGACTGGACTAGTCTATATAGACACTGCCTGGTCTAGTCTATATAGACACTGACTGGACTAGTCTATATAGACACTGACTGGACTAGTCTATACAGTATAGACACTGACTGGACTACTCTATATAGACACTGACTGGACTAGTCTATATAGACACTGTCTGGACTAGTCTATATAGACTGGTCTAGTCTATATAGACACTGACTGGACTAGTCTATATAGACTGGTCTAGTCTATAAAGACACTGACTGGCCTAGTCTATATAGACACTGACTGGACTAGTCTATATAGACACTGACTGGTCTAGTCTATATAGACACTGACTGGTCTAGTCTATACAGACACTGACTGGACTAGTCTATACAGTATAGACACTGACTGGACTAGTCTATATAGACACTGACTGGACTAGTCTATATAGACACTGACTGGTCTAGTCTATATAGACACTGACTGGTCTAGTCTATATAGACACTGACTGGACTAGTCTATACAGTATATACACTGACTGGACTAGTCTATATAGACACTGACTGGTCTAGTCTATATAGACACTGACTGGACTAGTCTATATAGACACTGACTGGACTAGTCTATATAGACACTGACTGGTCTAGTCTATATAGACACTGACTGGACTAGTCTATATAGACACTGACTGGACTAGTCTATATAGACACTGACTGGACTAGTCTATATAGACACTGACTGGACTAGTCTATATAGACACTGACTGGTCTAGTCTATATAGACACTGACTGGACTAGTCTATATAGACACTGACTGGACTAGTCTATATAGACACTGACTGGTCTAGTCTATATATGGACTGGTCTAGTCTATATAGACACTGCCTGGACTAGTCTGAATAGACACTGACTGGTCTAGTCTATATAGACACTGACTGGACTAGTCTATATAGACACTGACTGGTCTAGTCTATATAGACACTGACTGGTCTAGTTTATATAGACATTGACTGGTCTAGTCTATATAGACACTGACTGGACTAGTCTATACAGTATAGACACTGACTGGTCTAGTCTATATAGACACTGACTGGACTAGTCTATATAGACTGGTCTAGTCTATATAGACACTTACTGGACTAGTCTATATAGACACTGACTGGACTAGTCTATATAGACACTGACTGGTCTAGTCTATATAGACACTTGCTGGACCAGTCTATAAAGTATAGACACTGACTGGACTAGTCTATACAGTATAGACACTGACTGGACTAGTCTATATAGACACTGACTGGACTAGTCTATATAGACACTGGCTGGACTAGTCTATATAGACATTGACTGGTTTAGTCTATATAGACACTGACTGGACTAGTCTATACAGTATAGACACTGACTGGACTAGTCTATATAGACACTGACTGGACTAGTCTATATAGACACTGACTGGACAAGTCTATATAGACTGGTCTAGTCTATATAGACACTGACTGGACTAGTCTATATAGACACTGACTGGTCTAGTCTATATAGACACTGACTGGCCTAGTCTATATAGACTGGTCTAATCTATATAGACACTGACTGGACTAGTCTATATAGACACTGACTGGTCTAGTCTATATAGACACTGACTGGACTAGTCTATACAGTATAGACACTGACTGGTCTAGTCTATATAGACACTGACTGGTCTAGTCTATATAGACACTGACTGGACTAGTCTATACAGTATAGACACTGACTGGACTAGTCTATATAGACTGGTCTAGTCTATATAGACACTGACTGGACTAGTCTATATAGACACTGACTGGTCTACTCTATATAGACACTGACTGGACTAGTCTATACAGTATAGACACTGACTGGACTAGTCAATATATACACTGACTGGTCTAGTCTATATAGACACTGACTGGACTAGTCTATATAGACACTGACTGGACGAGTCTATATAGACACTGACTGGTCTAGTCTATATATGGACTGGTCTAGTCTATATAGACACTGCCTGGTCTAGTCTATATAGACACTGACTGGACTAGTCTATATAGACACTGACTGGTCTAGTCTATATAGACACTGACTGGACTAGTCTATATAGACACTGACTGGTCTAGTCTATATAGACACTGACTGGACTAGTCTATACAGTATAGACACTGACTGGTCTAGTCAATATAGACACTGACTGGACTAGTCTATATAGACACTGACTGGTCTAGTCTATATAGACACTGACTGGTCTAGTTTATATAGACACTGACTGGTCTAGTCTATATAGACACTGACTGGACTAGTCTATACAGTATAGACACTGACTGGTCTAGACTATATAGACACTGACTGGACTAGTCTATATAGACTGGTCTAGTCTATATAGACACTGACTGGACTAGTCTATATAGACTGGTCTAGTCTATATAGACACTGACTGGACTAGTCTATATAGACACTGACTGGACTAGTCTATATAGACACTGACTGGACTAGTCTATATAGACACTGACTGGACTAGTCTATACAGTATAGACACTGATTGGTCTAGTCTCTATAGACACTGACTGGTCTAGTCTATATAGACA
This sequence comes from Salmo salar, assembly GCF_965601325.2. Lineage (NCBI taxonomy): Eukaryota > Metazoa > Chordata > Actinopteri > Salmoniformes > Salmonidae > Salmo > Salmo salar. The sequence continues at coordinate 12,103,875 of NC_138305.1, forward strand.
CTGACTTGACTAGTCTATATAGACACTGACTGGACTAGTCTATATAGACTGGACTAGTCTATATAGACACTGACTGGACTAGTCTATACAGTATAGACACTGACTGGTCTAGTCTATATAGACACTGACTGGACTAGTCTATATAGACTGGTCTAGTCTATATAGACACTGACTGGACTAGTCTATATAGACACTGACTGGACTAGTCTATATAGACACTGACTGGTCTAGTCTATACAGTATAGACACTGACTAGTCTAGTCTATATAGACACTGACTGGTCTAGTCTATATAGACACTGACTGGACTAGTCTATACAGTATAGACACTGACTGGTCTAGTCTATATAGACACTGACTGGACTAGTCTATATAGACTGGTCTAGTCTATATAGACACTGACTGGACAAGTCTATATAGACACTGACTGGACTAGTCTATATAGACACTGACTGGTCTAGTCTATATAGACACTGACTGGACTAGTCTATATAGACACTGACTGGTCTAGTCTATATAGACACTGACTGGTCTAGTCTATATAGACACTGACTGGACTAGTCTATACAGTATAGACACTGACTAGTCTAGTCTATATAGGCACTGACTGGTCTAGTCTATATAGACACTGACTGGACTAGTCTATACAGTATAGACACTGACTGGTCTAGTCTATATAGACACTGACTGGTCTAGTCTATATAGACACTGACTGGACTAGTCTATATAGTGTAGACACTGACTGTACTAGTCTATATAGACTGGTCTAGTCTATATAGACACTTACTGGACTAGTCTATATAGACACTGACTGGTCTAGTCTATATAGACACTGACTGGCCTAGTCTATATAGACTGGTCTAATCTATATAGACACTGACTGGACTAGTCTATATAGACACTGACTGGTCTAGTCTATATAGACACTGACTGGACTAGTCTATACAGTATAGACACTGACTGGTCTAGTCTATATAGACACTGACTGGTCTAGTCTATATAGACACTGACTGGACTAGTCTATACAGTATAGACACTGACTGGACTAGTCTATATAGACTGGTCTAGTCTATATAGACACTGACTGGACTAGTCTATATAGACACTGACTGGTCTAGTCTATATAGACACTGACTGGACTAGTCTATACAGTATAGACACTGACTGGACTAGTCAATATATACACTGACTGGTCTAGTCTATATAGACACTGACTGGACTAGTCTATATAGACACTGACTGGACGAGTCTATATAGACACTGACTGGTCTAGTCTATATATGGACTGGTCTAGTCTATATAGACACTGCCTGGTCTAGTCTATATAGACACTGACTGGACTAGTCTATATAGACACTGACTGGTCTAGTCTATATAGACACTGACTGGACTAGTCTATATAGACACTGACTGGTCTAGTCTATATAGACACTGACTGGACTAGTCTATACAGTATAGACACTGACTGGTCTAGTCAATATAGACACTGACTGGACTAGTCTATATAGACACTGACTGGTCTAGTCTATATAGACACTGACTGGTCTAGTTTATATAGACACTGACTGGTCTAGTCTATATAGACACTGACTGGACTAGTCTATACAGTATAGACACTGACTGGTCTAGTCTATATAGACACTGACTGGACTAGTCTATATAGACTGGTCTAGTCTATATAGACACTGACTGGACTAGTCTATATAGACTGGTCTAGTCTATATAGACACTGACTGGACTAGTCTATATAGACACTGACTGGACTAGTCTATATAGACACTGACTGGACTAGTCTATATAGACACTGACTGGACTAGTCTATACAGTATAGACACTGATTGGTCTAGTCTCTATAGACACTGACTGGTCTAGTCTATATAGACACTGACTTGACTAGTCTATATAGACACTGACTGGACTAGTCTATATAGACTGGACTAGTCTATATAGACACTGACTGGACTAGTCTATACAGTATAGACACTGACTGGTCTAGTCTATATAGACACTGACTGGACTAGTCTATATAGACTGGTCTAGTCTATATAGACACTGACTGGACTAGTCTATATAGACACTGACTGGACTAGTCTATATAGACACTGACTGGTCTAGTCTATACAGACACTGACTAGTCTAGTCTATATAGACACTGACTGGTCTAGTCTATATAGACACTGACTGGTCTTGTCTATATAGACACTGACTGGACTAGTCTATACAGTATAGACACTGACTGGACTAGTCAATATATACACTGACTGGTCTAGTCTATATAGACACTGACTGGACTAGTCTATATAGACACTGACTGGACGAGTCTATATAGACACTGACTGGTCTAGTCTATATATGGACTGGTCTAGTCTATATAGACACTGCCTGGTCTAGTCTATATAGACACTGACTGGACTAGTCTATATAGACACTGACTGGTCTAGTCTATATAGACACTGACTGGACTAGTCTATATAGACACTGACTGGTCTAGTCTATATAGACACTGACTGGACTAGTCTATACAGTATAGACACTGACTGGTCTAGTCAATATAGACACTGACTGGACTAGTCTATATAGACACTGACTGGTCTAGTCTATATAGACACTGACTGGTCTAGTTTATATAGACACTGACTGGTCTAGTCTATATAGACACTGACTGGACTAGTCTATACAGTATAGACACTGACTGGTCTAGTCTATATAGACACTGACTGGACTAGTCTATATAGACTGGTCTAGTCTATATAGACACTGACTGGACTAGTCTATATAGACTGGTCTAGTCTATATAGACTGGTCTAGTCTATATAGACACTGACTGGACTAGTCTATATAGACACTGACTGGACTAGTCTATATAGACACTGACTGGACTAGTCTATACAGTATAGACACTGATTGGTCTAGTCTCTATAGACACTGACTGGTCTAGTCTATATAGACACTGACTTGACTAGTCTATATAGACACTGACTGGACTAGTCTATATAGACTGGACTAGTCTATATAGACACTGACTGGACTAGTCTATACAGTATAGACACTGACTGGTCTAGTCTATATAGACACTGACTGGACTAGTCTATATAGACTGGTCTAGTCTATATAGACACTGACTGGACTAGTCTATATAGACACTGACTGGACTAGTCTATATAGACACTGACTGGTCTAGTCTATACAGACACTGACTAGTCTAGTCTATATAGACACTGACTGGTCTAGTCTATATAGACACTGACTGGACTAGTCTATACAGTATAGACACTGACTGGTCTAGTCTATATAGACACTGACTGGACTAGTCTATATAGACTGGTCTAGTCTATATAGACACTGACTGGACAAGTCTATATAGACACTGACTGGACTAGTCTATATAGACACTGACTGGTCTAGTCTATATAGACACTGACTGGACTACTCTATATAGACACTGACTGGTCTAGTCTATATAGACACTGACTGGTCTAGTCTATATAGACACTGACTGGACTAGTCTATACAGTATAGACACTGACTAGTCTAGTCTATATAGGCACTGACTGGTCTAGTCTATATAGACACTGACTGGACTAGTCTATACAGTATAGACACTGACTGGTCTAGTCTATATAGACACTGACTGGTCTAGTCTATATAGACACTGACTGGACTAGTCTATATAGTATAGACACTGACTGTACTAGTCTATATAGACTGGTCTAGTCTATATAGACACTTACTGGACTAGTCTATATAGACTGGTCTAGTCTATATAGACACTGACTGGACTAGTCTATATAGACACTGACTGGTCTAGTCTATATAGACACTGACTGGACTAGTCTATATAGACACTGACTGGACTAGTCTATACAGTATAGACACTGACTGGTCTAGTCTATATAGACTGGTCTAGTCTATATAGACACTGACTGGACTAGTCTATATAGACACTGACTGGACTAGTCTATACAGTATAGACACTGACTGGTCTAGTCTATATAGACACTGACTGGTCTAGTCTATATAGACACTGACTGGACTAGTCTATATAGACTGGTCTAGTCTATATAGACACTTACTGGACTAGTCTATATAGACTGGTCTAGTCTATATAGACACTGACTGGACTAGTCTATATAGACACTGACTGGTCTAGTCTATATAGACACTGACTGGACTAGTCTATATAGACACTGACTGGACTAGTCTATACAGTATAGACACTGACTGGTCTAGTCTATATAGACTGGTCTAGTCTATATAGACACTGACTGGACTAGTCTATATAGACACTGACTGGTCTAGTCTATATAGACACTGACTGGACTAGTCTATACAGTATAGACACTGATTGGTCTAGTCTATATAGACACTGACGGGTCTAGTCTATATAGACACTGACTGGACTAGTCTATATAGACACTGACTGGACTAGTCTAGATAGACACTAACTGGTCTAGTCTATATAGACACTGACTGGACTAGTCTATATAGACACTGACTGGTCTAGTCTATATAGACACTGACTGGACTAGTCTATACAGTATAGACACTGACTGGTCTAGTCTATATAGACATTGACTGGTCTAGTCTATATAGACACTGACTGGACTAGTCTATACAGTATAGACACTGACTGGACTAGTCTATATAGACACTGACTGGACTAGTCTATATAGACACTGACTGGACTAGTCTATATAGACTGGTCTAGTCTATATAGACACTGACTGGACTAGTCTATATAGACACTGACTGGTCTAGTCTATATAGACACTGACTGGCCTAGTCTATATAGACTGGTCTAGTCTATATAGACACTGACTGGACTAGTCTATATAGACACTGACTGGTCTAGTCTATATAGACACTGACTGGACTAGTCTATACAGTATAGACACTGACTGGTCTAGTCTATATAGACACTGACTGGTCTAGTCTATATAGACACTGACTGGACTAGTCTATATAGACACTGACTGGCCTAGTCTACATAGACACTGACTGGACGAGTCTATATAGTATAGACACGGACTGGTCTAGTCTATATAGACACGGACTGGACTAGTCTATATAGACACTGACTGGTCTAGTCTATATAGACACTGACTGGACTAGTCTATATAGACACTGACTGGACTAGTCTATATAGACACTGACTGGTCTAGTCTATATATGGACTGGTCTAGTCTATATAGACACTGACTGGACTAGTCTATATAGACACTGACTGGTCTAGTCTATATAGACACAGACTGGTCTAATCTATATAGACACTGACTGGACTAGTCTATATAGACACTGACTGGTCTAGTCTATACAGTATAGACACTGACTGGACTAGTCTATATAGACACTGACTGGACTAGTCTATATAGACACTGACTGGACTAGTCTATATAGACACTGACTGGACTAGTCTATATAGACACTGACTGGCCTAGTCTACATAGACACTGACTGGACGAGTCTATATAGTATAGACACGGACTGGTCTAGTCTATATAGACACGGACTGGACTAGTCTATATACACACTGACTGGTCTAGTCTATATAGACACTGACTGGACTAGTCTATATAGACACTGACTGGACTAGTCTATATAGACACTGACTGGTCTAGTCTATATATGGACTGGTCTAGTCTATATAGACACTGACTGGACTAGTCTATATAGACACTGACTGGTCTAGTCTATATAGACACTGACTGGTCTAATCTATATAGACACTGACTGGACTAGTCTATATAGACACTGACTGGTCTAGTCTATATAGACACTGACTGGACTAGTCTATATAGACTGGTCTAGTCTATATAGAGACTGACTGGCCTAGTCTATATAGACAATGACTGGACTAGTCTATATAGACACTGACTGGTCTAGTCTATATAGAAACTGACTGGACTTGTCTATATAGACACTGACTGGTCTAGTCTATATATGGACTGGTCTGGTCTATATAGACACTGACTGGTCTAGTCTATATAGACACTTACTGGACTAGTCTATATAGACACTGACTGGTCTAGTCTATATATACACTGACTGGACTAGTCTATATAGGCACTGACTGGACTAGTCTATACTGTATAGACACTGACTGGTCTAGTCTATATAGACACTGACTGGTCTAGTCTATATAGACACTTACTGGACTAGTCTATATAGACACTGACTGGTCTAGTCTATATAGACACTGACTGGTCTAGTCTATATAGACACTGACTGGACTAGTCTATATAGACACTGACTTGACTAGTCTATACAGTATAGACACTGACTGGTCTAGTCTATATAGACACTGACTGGACTAGTCTATATAGACACTGACTGGTCTAGTCGATATAGACACTGACTGAACTAGTCTATATAGACACTGACTGGTCTAGTCTATATATGGACTGGTCTAGTCTATATAGACACTGACTGGTCTAGTCTATATATGGACTGGTCTAGTCTATATAGACACTGACTGGTCTAGTCTATTTAGACTAGACCAGTCAGTGTCTATATAGACTAGACCAGTCAGTGTCTATATATACACTGACTGGTCTAGTCTATATAGACACTGACTGGTCTAGTCTATATAGACACTGACTGGACTAGTCTATATAGACACTGACTGGTTTAGTCTATATAGACACTGACTAGACTAGTCTATACATGGACTGACTGGACTAGTCTATACAGTATAGACACTGACTGGACTAGTCTATAAAGACACTGACTGGTCTAGTCTATATATGGACTGGTCTAGTCTATATAGACACTGCCTGGTCTAGTCTATATAGACACTGACTGGACTAGTCTATACAGTATAGACACTGACTGGACTAGTCTATATAGACACTGCCTGGTCTAGTCTATATAGACACTGACTGGACTAGTCTATACAGTATAGACACTGACTGGACTAGTCTATATAGACACTGCCTGGTCTAGTCTATATAGACACTGACTGGACTAGTCTATATAGACACTGACTGGACTAGTCTATACAGTATAGACACTGACTGGACTACTCTATATAGACACTGACTGGACTAGTCTATATAGACACTGACTGGACTAGTCTATATAGACTGGTCTAGTCTATATAGACACTGACTGGACTAGTCTATATAGACACTGACTGGTCTAGTCTATAAAGAAACTGACTGGCCTAGTCTATATAGACACTGACTGGACTAGTCTATATAGACACTGACTGGTCTAGTCTATATAGACACTGACTGGTCTAGTCTATACAGACACTGACTGGACTAGTCTATACAGTATAGACACTGACTGGACTAGTCTATATAGACACTGACTGGACTAGTCTATATAGACACTGACTGGTCTAGTCTATATAGACACTGACTGGTCTAGTCTATATAGACACTGACTGGACTAGTCTATACAGTATATACACTGACTGGACTAGTCTATATAGACACTGACTGGTCTAGTCTATATAGACACTGACTGGACTAGTCTATATAGACAGTGACTGGACTAGTCTATATAGACACTGACTGGTCTAGTCTATATAGACACTGACTGGACTAGTCTATATAGACACTGACTGGACTAGTCTATATAGACACTGACTGGACTAGTCTATATAGACACTGACTGGACTAGTCTATATAGACACTGACTGGTCTAGTCTATATAGACACTGACTGGACTAGTCTATATAGACACTGACTGGACTAGTCTATATAGACACTGACTGGTCTAGTCTATATATGGACTGGTCTAGTCTATATAGACACTGCCTGGACTAGTCTGAATAGACACTGACTGGTCTAGTCTATATAGACACTGACTGGACTAGTCTATACAGTATAGACACTGATTGGTCTAGTCTATATAGACACTGACTGGTCTAGTCTATATAGACACTGATTGGACTAGTCTATATAGACACTGACTGGTCTAGTCTATATAGACACTGACTGGACTAGTCTATATAGACACTGACTGGACTAGTCTATATAGACACTGACTGGTCTAGCCTATATAGACACTGACTGGACTAGTCTATATAGACACTGACTGGACTAGTCTATATAGACACTGACTGGTCTAGTCTATATAGACACTGACTGGCCTAGTCTACATAGACACTGACTGGACGAGTCTATATAGTATAGACACGGACTGGTCTAGTCTATATAGACACGGACTGGACTAGTCTATATACACACTGACTGGTCTAGTCTATATAGACACTGACTGGACTAGTCTATATAGACACTGACTGGACTAGTCTATATAGACACTGACTGGTCTAGTCTATATATGGACTGGTCTAGTCTATATAGACACTGACTGGACTAGTCTATATAGACACTGACTGGTCTAGTCTATATAGACACTGACTGGTCTAGTCTATATAGACACTGACTGGTCTAATCTATATAGACACTGACTGGACTAGTCTATATAGACACTGACTGGTCTAGTCTATATAGACACTGACTGGACTAGTCTATATAGACTGGTCTAGTCTATATAGAGACTGACTGGCCTAGTCTATATAGACAATGACTGGACTAGTCTATATAGACACTGACTGGTCTAGTCTATATAGAAACTGACTGGACTAGTCTATATAGACACTGACTGGTCTAGTCTATATATGGACTGGTCTGGTCTATATAGACACTGACTGGTCTAGTCTATATAGACACTTACTGGACTAGTCTATATAGACACTGACTGGTCTAGTCTATATATACACTGACTGGACTAGTCTATATAGGCACTGACTGGACTAGTCTATACTGTATAGACACTGACTGGTCTAGTCTATATAGACACTGACTGGTCTAGTCTATATAGACACTTACTGGACTAGTCTATATAGACACTGACTGGTCTAGTCTATATAGACACTGACTGGTCTAGTCTATATAGACACTGACTGGACTAGTCTATATAGACACTGACTTGACTAGTCTATACAGTATAGACACTGACTGGTCTAGTCTGTATAGACACTGACTGGACTGGTCTATATAGACACTGACTGGACTAGTCTATATAGACACTGACTGAACAAGTCTATATAGACACTGACTGGACTAGTCTATATAGACACTGACTGGACTAGTCTATATAGACACTGACTGGTCTAGTCTATATAGACACTGACTGAACTAGTCTATATAGACACTGACTGGTCTAGTCTGTATATGGACTGGTCTAGTCTATATAGACACTGACTGGTCTAGTCTATATATGGACTGGTCTAGTCTATATAGACACTGACTGGTCTAGTCTATTTAGACTAGACCAGTCAGTGTCTATATAGACTAGACCAGTCAGTGTCTATATATACACTGACTGGTCTAGTCTATATAGACACTGACTGGTCTAGTCTATATAGACACTGACTGGACTAGTCTATATAGACACTGACTGGTTTAGTCTATATAGACACTGACTAGACTAGTCTATACATGGACTGACTGGACTAGTCTATACAGTATAGACACTGACTGGACTAGTCTATAAAGACACTGACTGGTCTAGTCTATATATGGACTGGTCTAGTCTATATAGACACTGCCTGGTCTAGTCTATATAGACACTGACTGGACTAGTCTATACAGTATAGACACTGACTGGACTAGTCTATATAGACACTGCCTGGTCTAGTCTATATAGACACTGACTGGACTAGTCTATACAGTATAGACACTGACTGGACTAGTCTATATAGACACTGCCTGGTCTAGTCTATATAGACACTGACTGGACTAGTCTATATAGACACTGACTGGACTAGTCTATACAGTATAGACACTGACTGGACTACTCTATATAGACACTGACTGGACTAGTCTATATAGACACTGACTGGACTAGTCTATATAGACTGGTCTAGTCTATATAGACACTGACTGGACTAGTCTATATAGACACTGACTGGTCTAGTCTATAAAGAAACTGACTGGCCTAGTCTATATAGACACTGACTGGACTAGTCTATATAGACACTGACTGGTCTAGTCTATATAGACACTGACTGGTCTAGTCTATACAGACACTGACTGGACTAGTCTATACAGTATAGACACTGACTGGACTAGTCTATATAGACACTGACTGGACTAGTCTATATAGACACTGACTGGTCTAGTCTATATAGACACTGACTGGTCTAGTCTATATAGACACTGACTGGACTAGTCTATACAGTATATACACTGACTGGACTAGTCTATATAGACACTGACTGGTCTAGTCTATATAGACACTGACTGGACTAGTCTATATAGACAGTGACTGGACTAGTCTATATAGACACTGACTGGTCTAGTCTATATAGACACTGACTGGACTAGTCTATATAGACACTGACTGGACTAGTCTATATAGACACTGACTGGACTAGTCTATATAGACACTGACTGGACTAGTCTATATAGACACTGACTGGTCTAGTCTATATAGACACTGACTGGACTAGTCTATATAGACACTGACTGGACTAGTCTATATAGACACTGACTGGTCTAGTCTATATATGGACTGGTCTAGTCTATATAGACACTGCCTGGACTAGTCTGAATAGACACTGACTGGTCTAGTCTATATAGACACTGACTGGACTAGTCTATACAGTATAGACACTGATTGGTCTAGTCTATATAGACACTGACTGGTCTAGTCTATATAGACACTGATTGGACTAGTCTATATAGACACTGACTGGTCTAGTCTATATAGACACTGACTGGACTAGTCTATATAGACACTGACTGGACTAGTCTATATAGACACTGACTGGTCTAGCCTATATAGACACTGACTGGACTAGTCTATATAGACACTGACTGGACTAGTCTATATAGACACTGACTGGTCTAGTCTATATAGACACTGACTGGCCTAGTCTACATAGACACTGACTGGACGAGTCTATATAGTATAGACACGGACTGGTCTAGTCTATATAGACACGGACTGGACTAGTCTATATACACACTGACTGGTCTAGTCTATATAGACACTGACTGGACTAGTCTATATAGACACTGACTGGACTAGTCTATATAGACACTGACTGGTCTAGTCTATATATGGACTGGTCTAGTCTATATAGACACTGACTGGACTAGTCTATATAGACACTGACTGGTCTAGTCTATATAGACACTGACTGGTCTAATCTATATAGACACTGACTGGACTAGTCTATATAGACACTGACTGGTCTAGTCTATATAGACACTGACTGGACTAGTCTATATAGACTGGTCTAGTCTATATAGAGACTGACTGGCCTAGTCTATATAGACAATGACTGGACTAGTCTATATAGACACTGACTGGTCTAGTCTATATAGAAACTGACTGGACTAGTCTATATAGACACTGACTGGTCTAGTCTATATATGGACTGGTCTGGTCTATATAGACACTGACTGGTCTAGTCTATATAGACACTTACTGGACTAGTCTATATAGACACTGACTGGTCTAGTCTATATATACACTGACTGGACTAGTCTATATAGGCACTGACTGGACTAGTCTATACTGTATAGACACTGACTGGTCTAGTCTATATAGACACTGACTGGTCTAGTCTATATAGACACTTACTGGACTAGTCTATATAGACACTGACTGGTCAAGTCTATATAGACACTGACTGGTCTAGTCTATATAGACACTGACTGGACTAGTCTATATAGACACTGACTTGACTAGTCTATACAGTATAGACACTGACTGGTCTAGTCTGTATAGACACTGACTGGACTGGTCTATATAGACACTGACTGGACTAGTCTATATAGACACTGACTGAACAAGTCTATATAGACACTGACTGGACTAGTCTATATAGACACTGACTGGACTAGTCTATATAGACACTGACTGGTCTAGTCTATATAGACACTGACTGAACTAGTCTATATAGACACTGACTGGTCTAGTCTATATATGGACTGGTCTAGTCTATATAGACACTGACTGGTCTAGGCTATATATGGACTGGTCTAGTCTATATAGACACTGACTGGTCTAGTCTATTTAGACTAGACCAGTCAGTGTCTATATAGACTAGACCAGTCAGTGTCTATATATACACTGACTGGTCTAGTCTATATAGACACTGACTGGTCTAGTCTATATAGACACTGACTGGACTAGTCTATATAGACACTGACTGGTTTAGTCTATATAGACACTGACTAGACTAGTCTATACATGGACTGACTGGACTAGTCTATACAGTATAGACACTGACTGGACTAGTCTATAAAGACACTGACTGGTCTAGTCTATATATGGACTGGTCTAGTCTATATAGACACTGCCTGGTCTAGTCTATATAGACACTGACTGGACTAGTCTATACAGTATAGACACTGACTGGACTAGTCTATATAGACACTGCCTGGTCTAGTCTATATAGACACTGACTGGACTAGTCTATACAGTATAGACACTGACTGGACTAGTCTATATAGACACTGCCTGGTCTAGTCTATATAGACACTGACTGGACTAGTCTATATAGACACTGACTGGACTAGTCTATACAGTATAGACACTGACTGGACTACTCTATATAGACACTGACTGGACTAGTCTATATAGACACTGACTGGACTAGTCTATATAGACTGGTCTAGTCTATATAGACACTGACTGGACTAGTCTATATAGACACTGACTGGTCTAGTCTATAAAGAAACTGACTGGCCTAGTCTATATAGACACTGACTGGACTAGTCTATATAGACACTGACTGGTCTAGTCTATATAGACACTGACTGGTCTAGTCTATACAGACACTGACTGGACTAGTCTATACAGTATAGACACTGACTGGACTAGTCTATATAGACACTGACTGGACTAGTCTATATAGACACTGACTGGTCTTGTCTATATAGACACTGACTGGTCTAGTCTATATAGACACTGACTGGACTAGTCTATACAGTATATACACTGACTGGACTAGTCTATATAGACACTGACTGGTCTAGTCTATATAGACACTGACTGGACTAGTCTATATAGACAGTGACTGGACTAGTTTATATAGACACTGACTGGTCTAGTCTATATAGACACTGACTGGACTAGTCTATATAGACACTGACTGGACTAGTCTATATAGACACTGACTGGACTAGTCTATATAGACACTGACTGGACTAGTCTATATAGACACTGACTGGTCTAGTCTATATAGACACTGACTGGACTAGTCTATATAGACACTGACTGGACTAGTCTATATAGACACTGACTGGTCTAGTCTATATATGGACTGGTCTAGTCTATATAGACACTGCCTGGACTAGTCTGAATAGACACTGACTGGTCTAGTCTATATAGACACTGACTGGACTAGTCTATACAGTATAGACACTGATTGGTCTAGTCTATATAGACACTGACTGGTCTAGTCTATATAGACACTGATTGGACTAGTCTATATAGACACTGACTGGTCTAGTCTATATAGACACTGACTGGACTAGTCTATATAGACACTGACTGGACTAGTCTATATAGACACTGACTGGTCTAGTCTATATAGACACTGACTGGACTAGTCTATATAGACACTGACTGGACTAGTCTATATAGACACTGACTGGTCTAGTCTATATAGACACTGACTGGTCTAGTCTATATATGGACTGGTCTAGTCTATATAGACACTGCCTGGACTAGTCTATATAGACACTGACTGGTCTAGTCTATATAGACACTGACTGGACTAGTCTATACAGTATAGACACTGATTGGTCTAGTCTATATAGACACTGACTGGTCTAGTCTATATAGACACTGACTGGACTAGTCTATACAGTATAGACACTGACTGGACTAGTCTATATAGACACTGACTGGACTAGTCTATAAAGACAATGACTGGACTAGTCTATATAGACACTGACTGGACTAGTCTATACAGTATAGACACTGACCAGTCTAGTCTATATAGACACTGACTGGACTAGTCTATATAGACTGGTCTAGTCTATATAGACACTGACTGGACTAGTCTATATAGACACTGACTGGTCTAGTCTATATAGACACTGACTGGACTAGTCTATATAGACACTGACTGGTCTAGTCTATATAGACACTGACTGGACTAGTCTATACAGTATAGACACTGACTGGTCTAGTCTATATAGACACTGACTGGACTAGTCTATATAGACACTGACTGGTCTAGTCTATATAGACACTGACTGGTCTAGTCTATATAGACACTGACTGGTCTAGTTTATATAGACATTGACTGGTCTAGTCTATATAGACACTGACTGGACTAGTCTATACAGTATAGACACTGACTGGTCTAGTCTATATAGACACTGACTGAACTAGTCTATATAGACTGGTCTAGTCTATATAGACACTTACTGGACTAGTCTATATAGACTGGTCTAGTCTATATAGACACTGACTGGACTAGTCTATATAGACACTGACTGGACTAGTCTATATAGACACTGACTGGTCTAGTCTATATAGACACTTGCTGGACCAGTCTATAAAGTATAGACACTGACTGGACTAGTCTATACAGTATAGACACTGACTGGACTAGTCTATATAGACACTGACTGGTCTAGTCTATATAGACACTGGCTGGACTAGTCTATATAGACATTGACTGGTTTAGTCTATATAGACACTGACTGGACTAGTCTATACAGTATAGACACTGACTGGACTAGTCTATATAGACACTGACTGGACTAGTCTATATAGACACTGACTGGACTAGTCTATATAGACTGGTCTAGTCTATATAGACACTGACTGGACTAGTCTATATAGACACTGACTGGTCTAGTCTATATAGACACTGACTGGCCTAGTCTATATAGACTGGTCTAGTCTATATAGACACTGACTGGACTAGTCTATATAGACACTGACTGGTCTAGTCTATATAGACACTGACTGGACTAGTCTATACAGTATAGACACTGACTGGTCTAGTCTATATAGACACTGACTGGTCTAGTCTATATAGACACTGACTGGACTAGTCTATACAGTATAGACACTAACTGGACTAGTCCATATAGACTGGTCTAGTCTATATAGACACTGACTGGACTAGTCTATATAGACACTGACTGGTCTAGTCTATATAGACACTGACTGGACTAGTCTATACAGTATAGACACTGACTGGACTAGTCAATATATACGCTGACTGGTCTAGTCTATATAGACACTGACTGGACTAGTCTATATAGACACTGACTGGACGAGTCTATATAGACACTGACTGGTCTAGTCTATATATGGACTGGTCTAGTCTATATAGACACTGCCTGGTCTAGTCTATATAGACACTGACTGGACTAGTCTATATAGACACTGACTGGTCTAGTCTATATAGACACTGACTGGACTAGTCTATATAGACTGGTCTAGTCTATATAGAGACTGACTGGCCTAGTCTATATAGACAATGACTGGACTAGTCTATATAGACACTGACTGGTCTAGTCTATATAGAAACTGACTGGACTAGTCTATATAGACACTGACTGGTCTAGTCTATATATGGACTGGTCTGGTCTATATAGACACTGACTGGTCTAGTCTATATAGACACTTACTGGACTAGTCTATATAGACACTGACTGGTCTAGTCTATATATACACTGACTGGACTAGTCTATATAGGCACTGACTGGACTAGTCTATACTGTATAGACACTGACTGGTCTAGTCTATATAGACACTGACTGGTCTAGTCTATATAGACACTTACTGGACTAGTCTATATAGACACTGACTGGTCAAGTCTATATAGACACTGACTGGTCTAGTCTATATAGACACTGACTGGACTAGTCTATATAGACACTGACTTGACTAGTCTATACAGTATAGACACTGACTGGTCTAGTCTGTATAGACACTGACTGGACTGGTCTATATAGACACTGACTGGACTAGTCTATATAGACACTGACTGAACAAGTCTATATAGACACTGACTGGACTAGTCTATATAGACACTGACTGGACTAGTCTATATAGACACTGACTGGTCTAGTCTATATAGACACTGACTGAACTAGTCTATATAGACACTGACTGGTCTAGTCTATATATGGACTGGTCTAGTCTATATAGACACTGACTGGTCTAGGCTATATATGGACTGGTCTAGTCTATATAGACACTGACTGGTCTAGTCTATTTAGACTAGACCAGTCAGTGTCTATATAGACTAGACCAGTCAGTGTCTATATATACACTGACTGGTCTAGTCTATATAGACACTGACTGGTCTAGTCTATATAGACACTGACTGGACTAGTCTATATAGACACTGACTGGTTTAGTCTATATAGACACTGACTAGACTAGTCTATACATGGACTGACTGGACTAGTCTATACAGTATAGACACTGACTGGACTAGTCTATAAAGACACTGACTGGTCTAGTCTATATATGGACTGGTCTAGTCTATATAGACACTGCCTGGTCTAGTCTATATAGACACTGACTGGACTAGTCTATACAGTATAGACACTGACTGGACTAGTCTATATAGACACTGCCTGGTCTAGTCTATATAGACACTGACTGGACTAGTCTATACAGTATAGACACTGACTGGACTAGTCTATATAGACACTGCCTGGTCTAGTCTATATAGACACTGACTGGACTAGTCTATATAGACACTGACTGGACTAGTCTATACAGTATAGACACTGACTGGACTACTCTATATAGACACTGACTGGACTAGTCTATATAGACACTGACTGGACTAGTCTATATAGACTGGTCTAGTCTATATAGACACTGACTGGACTAGTCTATATAGACACTGACTGGTCTAGTCTATAAAGAAACTGACTGGCCTAGTCTATATAGACACTGACTGGACTAGTCTATATAGACACTGACTGGTCTAGTCTATATAGACACTGACTGGTCTAGTCTATACAGACACTGACTGGACTAGTCTATACAGTATAGACACTGACTGGACTAGTCTATATAGACACTGACTGGACTAGTCTATATAGACACTGACTGGTCTTGTCTATATAGACACTGACTGGTCTAGTCTATATAGACACTGACTGGACTAGTCTATATAGACAGTGACTGGACTAGTTTATATAGACACTGACTGGTCTAGTCTATATAGACACTGACTGGACTAGTCTATATAGACACTGACTGGACTAGTCTATATAGACACTGACTGGACTAGTCTATATAGACACTGACTGGACTAGTCTATATAGACACTGACTGGTCTAGTCTATATAGACACTGACTGGACTAGTCTATATAGACACTGACTGGACTAGTCTATATAGACACTGACTGGTCTAGTCTATATATGGACTGGTCTAGTCTATATAGACACTGCCTGGACTAGTCTGAATAGACACTGACTGGTCTAGTCTATATAGACACTGACTGGACTAGTCTATACAGTATAGACACTGATTGGTCTAGTCTATATAGACACTGACTGGTCTAGTCTATATAGACACTGATTGGACTAGTCTATATAGACACTGACTGGTCTAGTCTATATAGACACTGACTGGACTAGTCTATATAGACACTGACTGGACTAGTCTATATAGACACTGACTGGTCTAGTCTATATAGACACTGACTGGACTAGTCTATATAGACACTGACTGGACTAGTCTATATAGACACTGACTGGTCTAGTCTATATAGACACTGACTGGTCTAGTCTATATATGGACTGGTCTAGTCTATATAGACACTGCCTGGACTAGTCTATATAGACACTGACTGGTCTAGTCTATATAGACACTGACTGGACTAGTCTATACAGTATAGACACTGATTGGTCTAGTCTATATAGACACTGACTGGTCTAGTCTATATAGACACTGACTGGACTAGTCTATACAGTATAGACACTGACTGGACTAGTCTATATAGACACTGACTGGACTAGTCTATAAAGACAATGACTGGACTAGTCTATATAGACACTGACTGGACTAGTCTATACAGTATAGACACTGACCAGTCTAGTCTATATAGACACTGACTGGACTAGTCTATATAGACTGGTCTAGTCTATATAGACACTGACTGGACTAGTCTATATAGACACTGACTGGTCTAGTCTATATAGACACTGACTGGACTAGTCTATATAGACACTGACTGGTCTAGTCTATATAGACACTGACTGGACTAGTCTATACAGTATAGACACTGACTGGTCTAGTCTATATAGACACTGACTGGACTAGTCTATATAGACACTGACTGGTCTAGTCTATATAGACACTGACTGGTCTAGTTTATATAGACATTGACTGGTCTAGTCTATATAGACACTGACTGGACTAGTCTATACAGTATAGACACTGACTGGTCTAGTCTATATAGACACTGACTGAACTAGTCTATATAGACTGGTCTAGTCTATATAGACACTTACTGGACTAGTCTATATAGACTGGTCTAGTCTATATAGACACTGACTGGACTAGTCTATATAGACACTGACTGGACTAGTCTATATAGACACTGACTGGTCTAGTCTATATAGACACTTGCTGGACCAGTCTATAAAGTATAGACACTGACTGGACTAGTCTATACAGTATAGACACTGACTGGACTAGTCTATATAGACACTGACTGGTCTAGTCTATATAGACACTGGCTGGACTAGTCTATATAGACATTGACTGGTTTAGTCTATATAGACACTGACTGGACTAGTCTATACAGTATAGACACTGACTGGACTAGTCTATATAGACACTGACTGGACTAGTCTATATAGACACTGACTGGACTAGTCTATATAGACTGGTCTAGTCTATATAGACACTGACTGGACTAGTCTATATAGACACTGACTGGTCTAGTCTATATAGACACTGACTGGCCTAGTCTATATAGACTGGTCTAGTCTATATAGACACTGACTGGACTAGTCTATATAGACACTGACTGGTCTAGTCTATATAGACACTGACTGGACTAGTCTATACAGTATAGACACTGACTGGTCTAGTCTATATAGACACTGACTGGTCTAGTCTATATAGACACTGACTGGACTAGTCTATATAGTATAGACACTGACTAGTCTAGTCTATATAGGCACTGACTGGTCTAGTCTATATAGACACTGACTGGACTAGTCTATACAGTATAGACACTGACTAGTCTAGTCTATATAGGCACTGACTGGTCTAGTCTATATAGACACTGACTGGACTAGTCTATACAGTATAGACACTGACTGGTCTAGTCTATATAGACACTGACTGGTCTAGTCTATATAGACACTGACTGGACTAGTCTATATAGTATAGACACTGACTGTACTAGTCTATATAGACTGGTCTAGTCTATATAGACACTTACTGGACTAGTCTATATAGACTGGTCTAGTCTATATAGACACTGACTGGACTAGTCTATATAGACACTGACTGGTCTAGTCTATATAGACACTGACTGGACTAGTCTATATAGACACTGACTGGACTAGTCTATACAGTATAGACACTGACTGGTCTAGTCTATATAGACTGGTCTAGTCTATATAGACACTGACTGGACTAGTCTATATAGACACTGACTGGTCTAGTCTATATAGACACTGACTGGACTAGTCTATATAGACACTGACTGGACTAGTCTATACAGTATAGACACTGACTGGTCTAGTCTATATAGACTGGTCTAGTCTATATAGACACTGACTGGACTAGTCTATATAGACACTGACTGGACTAGTCTATACAGTATAGACACTGACTGGTCTAGTCTATATAGACACTGACTGGTCTAGTTTATATAGACACTGACTGGACTAGTCTATATAGTATAGACACTGACTGTACTAGTCTATATAGACTGGTCTAGTCTATATAGACACTTACTGGACTAGTCTATATAGACTGGTCTAGTCTATATAGACACTGACTGGACTAGTCTATATAGACACTGACTGGTCTAGTCTATATAGACACTGACTGGACTAGTCTATATAGACACTGACTGGACTAGTCTATACAGTATAGACACTGACTGGTCTAGTCTATATAGACTGGTCTAGTCTATATAGACACTGACTGGACTAGTCTATATAGACACTGACTGGTCTAGTCTATATAGACACTGACTGGACTAGTCTACACAGTATAGACACTGATTGGTCTAGTCTATATAGACACTGACGGGTCTAGTCTATATAGACACTGACTGGACTAGTCTATATAGACACTGACTGGACTAGTCTAGATAGACACTGACTGGTCTAGTCTATATAGACACTGACTGGACTAGTCTATATAGACACTGACTGGTCTAGTCTATATAGACACTGACTGGACTAGTCTATACAGTATAGACACTGACTGGTCTAGTCTATATAGACATTGACTGTTCTAGTCTATATAGACACTGACTGGACTAGTCTATACAGTATAGACACTGACTGGACTAGTCTATATAGACACTGACTGGACTAGTCTATATAGACACTGACTGGACTAGTCTATATAGACTGGTCTAGTCTATATAGACACTGACTGGACTAGTCTATATAGACACTGACTGGTCTAGTCTATATAGACACTGACTGGACTAGTCTATATAGACACTGACTGGTCTAGTCTATATAGACACTGACTGGTCTAGTCTATATAGACACTGACTGGACTAGTCTATACAGTATAGACACTGACTAGTCTAGTCTATATAGGCACTGACTGGGCTAGTCTATATAGACACTGACTGGACTAGTCTATACAGTATAGACACTGACTGGTCTAGTGTATATAGACACTGACTGGTCTAGTCTATATAGACACTGACTGGACTAGTCTATATAGTATAGACACTGACTGTACTAGTCTATATAGACTGGTCTAGTCTATATAGACACTTACTGGACTAGTCTATATAGACTGGTCTAGTCTATATAGACACTGACTGGACTAGTCTATATAGACACTGACTGGTCTAGTCTATATAGACACTGAATGGACTAGTCTATATAGACACTGACTGGACTAGTCTATACAGTATAGACACTGACTGGTCTAGTCTATATAGACTGGTCTAGTCTATATAGACACTGACTGGACTAGTCTATATAGACACTGACTGGACTAGTCTATACAGTATAGACACTGACTGGTCTAGTCTATATAGACACTGACTGGTCTAGTTTATATAGACACTGACTGGACTTGTCTATATAGTATAGACACTGACTGTACTAGTCTATATAGACTGGTCTAGTCTATATAGACACTTACTGGACTAGTCTATATAGACTGGTCTAGTCTATATAGACACTGACTGGACTAGTCTATATAGACACTGACTGGTCTAGTCTATATAGACACTGACTGGACTAGTCTATATAGACACTGACTGGACTAGTCTATACAGTATAGACACTGACTGGTCTAGTCTATATAGACTGGTCTAGTCTATATAGACACTGACTGGACTAGTCTATATAGACACTGACTGGTCTAGTCTATATAGACACTGACTGGACTAGTCTACACAGTATAGACACTGATTGGTCTAGTCTATATAGACACTGACGGGTCTAGTCTATATAGACACTGACTGGACTAGTCTATATAGACACTGACTGGACTAGTCTATATAGACACTGACTGGTCTAGTCTATATAGACACTGACTGGACTAGTCTATATAGACACTGACTGGTCTAGTCTATATAGACACTGACTGGACTAGTCTATACAGTATAGACACTGACTGGTCTAGTCTATATAGACACTGACTGGACTAGTCTATATAGACACTGACTGGTCTAGTCTATATAGACACTGACTGGTCTAGTTTATATAGACATTGACTGGTCTAGTCTATATAGACACTGACTGGACTAGTCTATACAGTATAGACACTGACTGGTCTAGTCTATATAGACACTGACTGAACTAGTCTATATAGACTGGTCTAGTCTATATAGACACTGACTGGACTAGTCTATATAGACACTGACTGGACTAGTCTATATAGACACTGACTGGTCTAGTCTATATAGACACTTGCTGGACCAGTCTATAAAGTATAGACACTGACTGGACTAGTCTATACAGTATAGACACTGACTGGACTAGTCTATATAGACACTGACTGGTCTAGTCTATATAGACACTGGCTGGACTAGTCTATATAGACATTGACTGGTTTAGTCTATATAGACACTGACTGGACTAGTCTATACAGTATAGACACTGACTGGACTAGTCTATACAGTATAGACACTGACTGGACTAGTCTATATAGACACTGACTGGACTAGTCTATATAGACACTGACTGGACTAGTCTATATAGACTGGTCTAGTCTATATAGACACTGACTGGACTAGTCTATATAGACACTGACTGGTCTAGTCTATATAGACACTGACTGGCCTAGTCTATATAGACTGGTCTAGTCTATATAGACACTGACTGGACTAGTCTATATAGACACTGACTGGTCTAGTCTATATAGACACTGACTGGACTAGTCTATACAGTATAGACACTGACTGGTCTAGTCTATATAGACACTGACTGGTCTAGTCTATATAGACACTGACTGGACTAGTCTATACAGTACAGACACTAACTGGACTAGTCTATATAGACTGGTCTAGTCTATATAGACACTGACTGGACTAGTCTATATAGACACTGACTGGTCTAGTCTATATAGACACTGACTGGACTAGTCTATACAGTATAGACACTGACTGGACTAGTCAATATATACGCTGACTGGTCTAGTCTATATAGACACTGACTGGACTAGTCTATATAGACACTGACTGGACGAGTCTATATAGACACTGACTGGTCTAGTCTATATATGGACTGGTCTAGTCTATATAGACACTGCCTGGTCTAGTCTATATAGACACTGACTGGACTAGTCTATATAGACACTGACTGGTCTAGTCTATATAGACACTGACTGGACTAGTCTATATAGACACTGACTGGTCTAGTCTATATAGACACTGACTGGACTAGTCTATACAGTATAGACACTGACTGTTCTAGTCAATATAGACACTGACTGGACTAGTCTATATAGACACTGACTGGTCTAGTCTATATAGACACTGACTGGTCTAGTTTATATAGACACTGACTGGTCTAGTCTATATAGACACTGACTGGACTAGTCTATACAGTATAGACACTTACTGGTCTAGTCTATATAGACACTGACTGGACTAGTCTATATAGACTGGTCTAGTCTATATAGACACTGACTGGACTAGTCTATATAGACTGGTCTAGTCTATATAGACACTGACTGGACTAGTCTATATAGACACTGACTGGACTAGTCTATATAGACACTGACTGGACTAGTCTATATAGACACTGACTGGACTAGTCTATACAGTATAGACACTGATTGGTCTAGTCTCTATAGACACTGACTGGTCTAGTCTATATAGACACTGACTTGACTAGTCTATATAGACACTGACTGGACTAGTCTATATAGACTGGACTAGTCTATATAGACACTGACTGGACTAGTCTATACAGTATAGACACTGACTGGTCTAGTCTATATAGACACTGACTGGACTAGTCTATATAGACTGGTCTAGTCTATATAGACACTGACTGGACTAGTCTATATAGACACTGACTGGACTAGTCTATATAGACACTGACTGGTCTAGTCTATACAGTATAGACACTGACTGGTCTAGTCTATATAGACACTGACTGGACTAGTCTATACAGTATAGACACTGACTGGTCTAGTCTATATAGACACTGACTGGACTAGTCTATATAGACTGGTCTAGTCTATATAGACACTGACTGGACAAGTCTATATAGACACTGACTGGACTAGTCTATATAGACACTGACTGGTCTAGTCTATATAGACACTGACTGGACTAGTCTATATAGACACTGACTGGTCTAGTCTATATAGACACTGACTGGTCTAGTCTATACAGTATAGACACTGACTGGTCTAGTCTATATAGACACTGACTGGTCTAGTCTATATAGACACTGACTGGACTAGTCTATATAGTATAGACACTGACTGTACTAGTCTATATAGACTGGTCTAGTCTATATAGACACTTACTGGACTAGTCTATATAGACTGGTCTAGTCTATATAGACACTGACTGGACTAGTCTATATAGACACTGACTGGTCTAGTCTATATAGACACTGACTGGACTAGTCTATATAGACACTGACTGGACTAGTCTATACAGTATAGACACTGACTGGTCTAGTCTATATAGACTGGTCTAGTCTATATAGACACTGACTGGACTAGTCTATATAGACACTGACTGGACTAGTCTATACAGTATAGACACTGACTGGTCTAGTCTATATAGACACTGACTGGTCTAGTTTATATAGACACTGACTGGACTAGTCTATATAGTATAGACACTGACTGTACTAGTCTATATAGACTGGTCTAGTCTATATAGACACTTACTGGACTAGTCTATATAGACTGGTCTAGTCTATATAGACACTGACTGGACTAGTCTATATAGACACTGACTGGTCTAGTCTATATAGACACTGACTGGACTAGTCTATATAGACACTGACTGGACTAGTCTATACAGTATAGACACTGACTGGTCTAGTCTATATAGACTGGTCTAGTCTATATAGACACTGACTGGACTAGTCTATATAGACACTGACTGGTCTAGTCTATATAGACACTGACTGGACTAGTCTACACAGTATAGACACTGATTGGTCTAGTCTATATAGACACTGACGGGTCTAGTCTATATAGACACTGACTGGACTAGTCTATATAGACACTGACTGGACTAGTCTAGATAGACACTGACTGGTCTAGTCTATATAGACACTGACTGGACTAGTCTATATAGACACTGACTGGTCTAGTCTATATAGACACTGACTGGACTAGTCTATACAGTATAGACACTGACTGGTCTAGTCTATATAGACATTGACTGTTCTAGTCTATATAGACACTGACTGGACTAGTCTATACAGTATAGACACTGACTGGACTAGTCTATATAGACACTGACTGGACTAGTCTATATAGACACTGACTGGACTAGTCTATATAGACTGGTCTAGTCTATATAGACACTGACTGGACTAGTCTATATAGACACTGACTGGTCTAGTCTATATAGACACTGACTGGACTAGTCTATATAGACACTGACTGGTCTAGTCTATATAGACACTGACTGGTCTAGTCTATATAGACACTGACTGGACTAGTCTATATAGACACTGACTGGACTAGTCTATATAGACACTGACTGGTCTAGTCTATATAGACACTGACTGGACTAGTCTATATAGACACTGACTGGTCTAGTCTATATAGACACTGACTGGAATAGTCTATACAGTATAGACACTGACTGGTCTAGTCTATATAGACACTGACTGGACTAGTCTATATAGACACTGACTGGTCTAGTCTATATAGACACTGACTGGTCTAGTTTATATAGACATTGACTGGTCTAGTCTATATAGACACTGACTGGACTAGTCTATACAGTATAGACACTGACTGGTCTAGTCTATATAGACACTGACTGAACTAGTCTATATAGACTGGTCTAGTCTATATAGACACTTACTGGACTAGTCTATATAGACTGGTCTAGTCTATATAGACACTGACTGGACTAGTCTATATAGACACTGACTGGACTAGTCTATATAGACACTGACTGGTCTAGTCTATATACACACTTGCTGGACCAGTCTATAAAGTATAGACACTGACTGGACTAGTCTATACAGTATAGACACTGACTGGACTAGTCTATATAGACACTGACTGGTCTAGTCTATATAGACACTGGCTGGACTAGTCTATATAGACATTGACTGGTTTAGTCTATATAGACACTGACTGGACTAGTCTATACAGTATAGACACTGACTGGACTAGTCTATATAGACACTGACTGGACTAGTCTATATAGACACTGACTGGACTAGTCTATATAGACTGGTCTAGTCTATATAGACACTGACTGGACTAGTCTATATAGACACTGACTGGTCTAGTCTATATAGACACTGACTGGCCTAGTCTATATAGACTGGTCTAGTCTATATAGACACTGACTGGACTAGTCTATATAGACGCTGACTGGTCTAGTCTATATAGACACTGACTGGACTAGTCTATACAGTATAGACACTGACTGGTCTAGTCTATATAGACACTGACTGGTCTAGTCTATATAGACACTGACTGGACTAGTCTATACAGTATAGACACTGACTGGACTAGTCTATATAGACTGGTCTAGTCTATATAGACACTGACTGGACTAGTCTATATAGACACTGACTGGTCTAGTCTATATAGACACTGACTGGACTAGTCTATACAGTATAGACACTGACTGGACTAGTCAATATATACGCTGACTGGTCTAGTCTATATAGACACTGACTGGACTAGTCTATATAGACACTGACTGGACGAGTCTATATAGACACTGACTGGTCTAGTCTATATATGGACTGGTCTAGTCTATATAGACACTGCCTGGTCTAGTCTATATAGACACTGACTGGACTAGTCTATATAGACACTGACTGGTCTAGTCTATATAGACACTGACTGGACTAGTCTATATAGACACTGACTGGTCTAGTCTATATAGACACTGACTGGACTAGTCTATACAGTATAGACACTGACTGTTCTAGTCAATATAGACACTGACTGGACTAGTCTATATAGACACTGACTGGTCTAGTCTATATAGACACTGACTGGTCTAGTTTATATAGACACTGACTGGTCTAGTCTATATAGACACTGACTGGACTAGTCTATACAGTATAGACACTTACTGGTCTAGTCTATATAGACACTGACTGGACTAGTCTATATAGACTGGTCTAGTCTATATAGACACTGACTGGACTAGTCTATATAGACACTGACTGGACTAGTCTATATAGACACTGACTGGACTAGTCTATATAGACACTGACTGGACTAGTCTATACAGTATAGACACTGATTGGTCTAGTCTCTATAGACACTGACTGGTCTAGTCTATATAGACACTGACTTGACTAGTCTATATAGACACTGACTGGACTAGTCTATATAGACTGGACTAGTCTATATAGACACTGACTGGACTAGTCTATACAGTATAGACACTGACTGGTCTAGTCTATATAGACACTGACTGGACTAGTCTATATAGACTGGTCTAGTCTATATAGACACTGACTGGACTAGTCTATATAGACACTGACTGGACTAGTCTATATAGACACTGACTGGTCTAGTCTATACAGTATAGACACTGACTAGTCTAGTCTATATAGACACTGACTGGTCTAGTCTATATAGACACTGACTGGACTAGTCTATACAGTATAGACACTGACTGGTCTAGTCTATATAGACACTGACTGGACTAGTCTATATAGACTGGTCTAGTCTATATAGACACTGACTGGACAAGTCTATATAGACACTGACTGGACTAGTCTATATAGACACTGACTGGTCTAGTCTATATAGACACTGACTGGACTAGTCTATATAGACACTGACTGGTCTAGTCTATATAGACACTGACTGGTCTAGTCTATATAGACACTGACTGGACTAGTCTATACAGTATAGACACTGACTAGTCTAGTCTATATAGGCACTGACTGGTCTAGTCTATATAGACACTGACTGGACTAGTCTATACAGTATAGACACTGACTGGTCTAGTCTATATAGACACTGACTGGTCTAGTCTATATAGACACTGACTGGACTAGTCTATATAGTATAGACACTGACTGTACTAGTCTATATAGACTGGTCTAGTCTATATAGACACTTACTGGACTAGTCTATATAGACTGGTCTAGTCTATATAGACACTGACTGGACTAGTCTATATAGACACTGACTGGTCTAGTCTATATAGACACTGACTGGACTAGTCTATATAGACACTGACTGGACTAGTCTATACAGTATAGACACTGACTGGTCTAGTCTATATAGACTGGTCTAGTCTATATAGACACTGACTGGACTAGTCTATATAGACACTGACTGGACTAGTCTATACAGTATAGACACTGACTGGTCTAGTCTATATAGACACTGACTGGTCTAGTTTATATAGACACTGACTGGACTAGTCTATATAGTATAGACACTGACTGTACTAGTCTATATAGACTGGTCTAGTCTATATAGACACTTACTGGACTAGTCTATATAGACTGGTCTAGTCTATATAGACACTGACTGGACTAGTCTATATAGACACTGACTGGTCTAGTCTATATAGACACTGACTGGACTAGTCTATATAGACACTGACTGGACTAGTCTATACAGTATAGACACTGACTGGTCTAGTCTATATAGACTGGTCTAGTCTATATGGACACTGACTGGACTAGTCTATATAGACACTGACTGGACTAGTCTATATAGACACTGACTGGACTAGTCTATACAGTATAGACACTGACTGGTCTAGTCTATATAGACACTGACTGGTCTAGTTTATATAGACACTGACTGGACTAGTCTATATAGTATAGACACTGACTGTACTAGTCTATATAGACTGGTCTAGTCTATATAGACACTTACTGGACTAGTCTATATAGACTGGTCTAGTCTATATAGACACTGACTGGACTAGTCTATATAGACACTGACTGGTCTAGTCTATATAGACACTGACTGGACTAGTCTATATAGACACTGACTGGACTAGTCTATACAGTATAGACACTGACTGGTCTAGTCTATATAGACTGGTCTAGTCTATATAGACACTGACTGGACTAGTCTATATAGACACTGACTGGTCTAGTCTATATAGACACTGACTGGACTAGTCTACACAGTATAGACACTGATTGGTCTAGTCTATATAGACACTGACGGGTCTAGTCTATATAGACACTGACTGGACTAGTCTATATAGACACTGACTGGACTAGTCTAGATAGACACTGACTGGTCTAGTCTATATAGACACTGACTGGACTAGTCTATATAGACACTGACTGGTCTAGTCTATATAGACACTGACTGGACTAGTCTATACAGTATAGACACTGACTGGTCTAGTCTATATAGACATTGACTGTTCTAGTCTATATAGACACTGACTGGACTAGTCTATACAGTATAGACACTGACTGGACTAGTCTATATAGACACTGACTGGACTAGTCTATATAGACACTGACTGGACTAGTCTATATAGACTGGTCTAGTCTATATAGACACTGACTGGACTAGTCTATATAGACACTGACTGGTCTAGTCTATATAGACACTGACTGGACTAGTCTATATAGACACTGACTGGTCTAGTCTATATAGACACTGACTGGTCTAGTCTATATAGACACTGACTGGACTAGTCTATACAGTATAGACACTGACTAGTCTAGTCTATATAGGCACTGACTGGGCTAGTCTATATAGACACTGACTGGACTAGTCTATACAGTATAGACACTGACTGGTCTAGTGTATATAGACACTGACTGGTCTAGTCTATATAGACACTGACTGGACTAGTCTATATAGTATAGACACTGACTGTACTAGTCTATATAGACTGGTCTAGTCTATATAGACACTTACTGGACTAGTCTATATAGACTGGTCTAGTCTATATAGACACTGACTGGACTAGTCTATATAGACACTGACTGGTCTAGTCTATATAGACACTGAATGGACTAGTCTATATAGACACTGACTGGACTAGTCTATACAGTATAGACACTGACTGGTCTAGTCTATATAGACTGGTCTAGTCTATATAGACACTGACTGGACTAGTCTATATAGACACTGACTGGACTAGTCTATACAGTATAGACACTGACTGGTCTAGTCTATATAGACACTGACTGGTCTAGTTTATATAGACACTGACTGGACTTGTCTATATAGTATAGACACTGACTGTACTAGTCTATATAGACTGGTCTAGTCTATATAGACACTTACTGGACTAGTCTATATAGACTGGTCTAGTCTATATAGACACTGACTGGACTAGTCTATATAGACACTGACTGGTCTAGTCTATATAGACACTGACTGGACTAGTCTATATAGACACTGACTGGACTAGTCTATACAGTATAGACACTGACTGGTCTAGTCTATATAGACTGGTCTAGTCTATATAGACACTGACTGGACTAGTCTATATAGACACTGACTGGTCTAGTCTATATAGACACTGACTGGACTAGTCTACACAGTATAGACACTGATTGGTCTAGTCTATATAGACACTGACGGGTCTAGTCTATATAGACACTGACTGGACTAGTCTATATAGACACTGACTGGACTAGTCTATATAGACACTGACTGGTCTAGTCTATATAGACACTGACTGGACTAGTCTATATAGACACTGACTGGTCTAGTCTATATAGACACTGACTGGACTAGTCTATACAGTATAGACACTGACTGGTCTAGTCTATATAGACACTGACTGGACTAGTCTATATAGACACTGACTGGTCTAGTCTATATAGACACTGACTGGTCTAGTTTATATAGACATTGACTGGTCTAGTCTATATAGACACTGACTGGACTAGTCTATACAGTATAGACACTGACTGGTCTAGTCTATATAGACACTGACTGAACTAGTCTATATAGACTGGTCTAGTCTATATAGACACTGACTGGACTAGTCTATATAGACACTGACTGGACTAGTCTATATAGACACTGACTGGTCTAGTCTATATAGACACTTGCTGGACCAGTCTATAAAGTATAGACACTGACTGGACTAGTCTATACAGTATAGACACTGACTGGACTAGTCTATATAGACACTGACTGGTCTAGTCTATATAGACACTGGCTGGACTAGTCTATATAGACATTGACTGGTTTAGTCTATATAGACACTGACTGGACTAGTCTATACAGTATAGACACTGACTGGACTAGTCTATACAGTATAGACACTGACTGGACTAGTCTATATAGACACTGACTGGACTAGTCTATATAGACACTGACTGGACTAGTCTATATAGACTGGTCTAGTCTATATAGACACTGACTGGACTAGTCTATATAGACACTGACTGGTCTAGTCTATATAGACACTGACTGGCCTAGTCTATATAGACTGGTCTAGTCTATATAGACACTGACTGGACTAGTCTATATAGACACTGACTGGTCTAGTCTATATAGACACTGACTGGACTAGTCTATACAGTATAGACACTGACTGGTCTAGTCTATATAGACACTGACTGGTCTAGTCTATATAGACACTGACTGGACTAGTCTATACAGTATAGACACTAACTGGACTAGTCTATATAGACTGGTCTAGTCTATATAGACACTGACTGGACTAGTCTATATAGACACTGACTGGTCTAGTCTATATAGACACTGACTGGACTAGTCTATACAGTATAGACACTGACTGGACTAGTCAATATATACGCTGACTGGTCTAGTCTATATAGACACTGACTGGACTAGTCTATATAGACACTGACTGGACGAGTCTATATAGACACTGACTGGTCTAGTCTATATATGGACTGGTCTAGTCTATATAGACACTGCCTGGTCTAGTCTATATAGACACTGACTGGACTAGTCTATATAGACACTGACTGGTCTAGTCTATATAGACACTGACTGGACTAGTCTATATAGACACTGACTGGTCTAGTCTATATAGACACTGACTGGACTAGTCTATACAGTATAGACACTGACTGTTCTAGTCAATATAGACACTGACTGGACTAGTCTATATAGACACTGACTGGTCTAGTCTATATAGACACTGACTGGTCTAGTTTATATAGACACTGACTGGTCTAGTCTATATAGACACTGACTGGACTAGTCTATACAGTATAGACACTTACTGGTCTAGTCTATATAGACACTGACTGGACTAGTCTATATAGACTGGTCTAGTCTATATAGACACTGACTGGACTAGTCTATATAGACTGGTCTAGTCTATATAGACACTGACTGGACTAGTCTATATAGACACTGACTGGACTAGTCTATATAGACACTGACTGGACTAGTCTATATAGACACTGACTGGACTAGTCTATACAGTATAGACACTGATTGGTCTAGTCTCTATAGACACTGACTGGTCTAGTCTATATAGACACTGACTTGACTAGTCTATATAGACACTGACTGGACTAGTCTATATAGACTGGACTAGTCTATATAGACACTGACTGGACTAGTCTATACAGTATAGACACTGACTGGTCTAGTCTATATAGACACTGACTGGACTAGTCTATATAGACTGGTCTAGTCTATATAGACACTGACTGGACTAGTCTATATAGACACTGACTGGACTAGTCTATATAGACACTGACTGGTCTAGTCTATACAGTATAGACACTGACTGGTCTAGTCTATATAGACACTGACTGGACTAGTCTATACAGTATAGACACTGACTGGTCTAGTCTATATAGACACTGACTGGACTAGTCTATATAGACTGGTCTAGTCTATATAGACACTGACTGGACAAGTCTATATAGACACTGACTGGACTAGTCTATATAGACACTGACTGGTCTAGTCTATATAGACACTGACTGGACTAGTCTATATAGACACTGACTGGTCTAGTCTATATAGACACTGACTGGTCTAGTCTATACAGTATAGACACTGACTGGTCTAGTCTATATAGACACTGACTGGTCTAGTCTATATAGACACTGACTGGACTAGTCTATATAGTATAGACACTGACTGTACTAGTCTATATAGACTGGTCTAGTCTATATAGACACTTACTGGACTAGTCTATATAGACTGGTCTAGTCTATATAGACACTGACTGGACTAGTCTATATAGACACTGACTGGTCTAGTCTATATAGACACTGACTGGACTAGTCTATATAGACACTGACTGGACTAGTCTATACAGTATAGACACTGACTGGTCTAGTCTATATAGACTGGTCTAGTCTATATAGACACTGACTGGACTAGTCTATATAGACACTGACTGGACTAGTCTATACAGTATAGACACTGACTGGTCTAGTCTATATAGACACTGACTGGTCTAGTTTATATAGACACTGACTGGACTAGTCTATATAGTATAGACACTGACTGTACTAGTCTATATAGACTGGTCTAGTCTATATAGACACTTACTGGACTAGTCTATATAGACTGGTCTAGTCTATATAGACACTGACTGGACTAGTCTATATAGACACTGACTGGTCTAGTCTATATAGACACTGACTGGACTAGTCTATATAGACACTGACTGGACTAGTCTATACAGTATAGACACTGACTGGTCTAGTCTATATAGACTGGTCTAGTCTATATAGACACTGACTGGACTAGTCTATATAGACACTGACTGGTCTAGTCTATATAGACACTGACTGGACTAGTCTACACAGTATAGACACTGATTGGTCTAGTCTATATAGACACTGACGGGTCTAGTCTATATAGACACTGACTGGACTAGTCTATATAGACACTGACTGGACTAGTCTAGATAGACACTGACTGGTCTAGTCTATATAGACACTGACTGGACTAGTCTATATAGACACTGACTGGTCTAGTCTATATAGACACTGACTGGACTAGTCTATACAGTATAGACACTGACTGGTCTAGTCTATATAGACATTGACTGTTCTAGTCTATATAGACACTGACTGGACTAGTCTATACAGTATAGACACTGACTGGACTAGTCTATATAGACACTGACTGGACTAGTCTATATAGACACTGACTGGACTAGTCTATATAGACTGGTCTAGTCTATATAGACACTGACTGGACTAGTCTATATAGACACTGACTGGTCTAGTCTATATAGACACTGACTGGACTAGTCTATATAGACACTGACTGGTCTAGTCTATATAGACACTGACTGGTCTAGTCTATATAGACACTGACTGGACTAGTCTATATAGACACTGACTGGACTAGTCTATATAGACACTGACTGGTCTAGTCTATATAGACACTGACTGGACTAGTCTATATAGACACTGACTGGTCTAGTCTATATAGACACTGACTGGAATAGTCTATACAGTATAGACACTGACTGGTCTAGTCTATATAGACACTGACTGGACTAGTCTATATAGACACTGACTGGTCTAGTCTATATAGACACTGACTGGTCTAGTTTATATAGACATTGACTGGTCTAGTCTATATAGACACTGACTGGACTAGTCTATACAGTATAGACACTGACTGGTCTAGTCTATATAGACACTGACTGAACTAGTCTATATAGACTGGTCTAGTCTATATAGACACTTACTGGACTAGTCTATATAGACTGGTCTAGTCTATATAGACACTGACTGGACTAGTCTATATAGACACTGACTGGACTAGTCTATATAGACACTGACTGGTCTAGTCTATATACACACTTGCTGGACCAGTCTATAAAGTATAGACACTGACTGGACTAGTCTATACAGTATAGACACTGACTGGACTAGTCTATATAGACACTGACTGGTCTAGTCTATATAGACACTGGCTGGACTAGTCTATATAGACATTGACTGGTTTAGTCTATATAGACACTGACTGGACTAGTCTATACAGTATAGACACTGACTGGACTAGTCTATATAGACACTGACTGGACTAGTCTATATAGACACTGACTGGACTAGTCTATATAGACTGGTCTAGTCTATATAGACACTGACTGGACTAGTCTATATAGACACTGACTGGTCTAGTCTATATAGACACTGACTGGCCTAGTCTATATAGACTGGTCTAGTCTATATAGACACTGACTGGACTAGTCTATATAGACGCTGACTGGTCTAGTCTATATAGACACTGACTGGACTAGTCTATACAGTATAGACACTGACTGGTCTAGTCTATATAGACACTGACTGGTCTAGTCTATATAGACACTGACTGGACTAGTCTATACAGTATAGACACTGACTGGACTAGTCTATATAGACTGGTCTAGTCTATATAGACACTGACTGGACTAGTCTATATAGACACTGACTGGTCTAGTCTATATAGACACTGACTGGACTAGTCTATACAGTATAGACACTGACTGGACTAGTCAATATATACGCTGACTGGTCTAGTCTATATAGACACTGACTGGACTAGTCTATATAGACACTGACTGGACGAGTCTATATAGACACTGACTGGTCTAGTCTATATATGGACTGGTCTAGTCTATATAGACACTGCCTGGTCTAGTCTATATAGACACTGACTGGACTAGTCTATATAGACACTGACTGGTCTAGTCTATATAGACACTGACTGGACTAGTCTATATAGACACTGACTGGTCTAGTCTATATAGACACTGACTGGACTAGTCTATACAGTATAGACACTGACTGTTCTAGTCAATATAGACACTGACTGGACTAGTCTATATAGACACTGACTGGTCTAGTCTATATAGACACTGACTGGTCTAGTTTATATAGACACTGACTGGTCTAGTCTATATAGACACTGACTGGACTAGTCTATACAGTATAGACACTTACTGGTCTAGTCTATATAGACACTGACTGGACTAGTCTATATAGACTGGTCTAGTCTATATAGACACTGACTGGACTAGTCTATATAGACACTGACTGGACTAGTCTATATAGACACTGACTGGACTAGTCTATATAGACACTGACTGGACTAGTCTATACAGTATAGACACTGATTGGTCTAGTCTCTATAGACACTGACTGGTCTAGTCTATATAGACACTGACTTGACTAGTCTATATAGACACTGACTGGACTAGTCTATATAGACTGGACTAGTCTATATAGACACTGACTGGACTAGTCTATACAGTATAGACACTGACTGGTCTAGTCTATATAGACACTGACTGGACTAGTCTATATAGACTGGTCTAGTCTATATAGACACTGACTGGACTAGTCTATATAGACACTGACTGGACTAGTCTATATAGACACTGACTGGTCTAGTCTATACAGTATAGACACTGACTAGTCTAGTCTATATAGACACTGACTGGTCTAGTCTATATAGACACTGACTGGACTAGTCTATACAGTATAGACACTGACTGGTCTAGTCTATATAGACACTGACTGGACTAGTCTATATAGACTGGTCTAGTCTATATAGACACTGACTGGACAAGTCTATATAGACACTGACTGGACTAGTCTATATAGACACTGACTGGTCTAGTCTATATAGACACTGACTGGACTAGTCTATATAGACACTGACTGGTCTAGTCTATATAGACACTGACTGGTCTAGTCTATATAGACACTGACTGGACTAGTCTATACAGTATAGACACTGACTAGTCTAGTCTATATAGGCACTGACTGGTCTAGTCTATATAGACACTGACTGGACTAGTCTATACAGTATAGACACTGACTGGTCTAGTCTATATAGACACTGACTGGTCTAGTCTATATAGACACTGACTGGACTAGTCTATATAGTATAGACACTGACTGTACTAGTCTATATAGACTGGTCTAGTCTATATAGACACTTACTGGACTAGTCTATATAGACTGGTCTAGTCTATATAGACACTGACTGGACTAGTCTATATAGACACTGACTGGTCTAGTCTATATAGACACTGACTGGACTAGTCTATATAGACACTGACTGGACTAGTCTATACAGTATAGACACTGACTGGTCTAGTCTATATAGACTGGTCTAGTCTATATAGACACTGACTGGACTAGTCTATATAGACACTGACTGGACTAGTCTATACAGTATAGACACTGACTGGTCTAGTCTATATAGACACTGACTGGTCTAGTTTATATAGACACTGACTGGACTAGTCTATATAGTATAGACACTGACTGTACTAGTCTATATAGACTGGTCTAGTCTATATAGACACTTACTGGACTAGTCTATATAGACTGGTCTAGTCTATATAGACACTGACTGGACTAGTCTATATAGACACTGACTGGTCTAGTCTATATAGACACTGACTGGACTAGTCTATATAGACACTGACTGGACTAGTCTATACAGTATAGACACTGACTGGTCTAGTCTATATAGACTGGTCTAGTCTATATGGACACTGACTGGACTAGTCTATATAGACACTGACTGGTCTAGTCTATATAGACACTGACTGGACTAGTCTACACAGTATAGACACTGATTGGTCTAGTCTATATAGACACTGACGGGTCTAGTCTATATAGACACTGACTGGACTAGTCTATATAGACACTGACTGGACTAGTCTAGATAGACACTGACTGGTCTAGTCTATATAGACACTGACTGGA
The DNA here is from genome assembly GCF_965601325.2 of Salmo salar. Classification (NCBI taxonomy): domain Eukaryota; kingdom Metazoa; phylum Chordata; class Actinopteri; order Salmoniformes; family Salmonidae; genus Salmo; species Salmo salar. The sequence continues at coordinate 12,141,348 of NC_138305.1, forward strand.
CTAGTCTATATAGACACTGACTGGTCTAGTCTATATAGACACTGACTGGACTAGTCTATACATTATAGACACTGACTGGTCTAGTCTATATAGACATTGACTGTTCTAGTCTATATAGACACTGACTGGACTAGTCTATACAGTATAGACACTGACTGGACTAGTCTATATAGACACTGACTGGACTAGTCTATATAGACTGGTCTAGTCTATATAGACACTGACTGGACTAGTCTATATAGACACTGACTGGTCTAGTCTATATAGACACTGACTGGACTAGTCTATATAGACACTGACTGGTCTAGTCTATATAGACACTGACTGGTCTAGTCTATATAGACACTGACTGGACTAGTCTATACAGTATAGACACTGACTAGTCTAGTCTATATAGGCACTGACTGGGCTAGTCTATATAGACACTGACTGGACTAGTCTATACAGTATAGACACTGACTGGTCTAGTCTATATAGACACTGACTGGTCTAGTCTATATAGACACTGACTGGACTAGTCTATATAGTATAGACACTGACTGTACTAGTCTATATAGACTGGTCTAGTCTATATAGACACTTACTGGACTAGTCTATATAGACTGGTCTAGTCTATATAGACACTGACTGGACTAGTCTATATAGACACTGACTGGTCTAGTCTATATAGACACTGACTGGACTAGTCTATATAGACACTGACTGGACTAGTCTATACAGTATAGACACTGACTGGTCTAGTCTATATAGACTGGTCTAGTCTATATAGACACTGACTGGACTAGTCTATATAGACACTGACTGGACTAGTCTATACAGTATAGACACTGACTGGTCTAGTCTATATAGACACTGACTGGTCTAGTTTATATAGACACTGACTGGACTAGTCTATATAGTATAGACACTGACTGTACTAGTCTATATAGACTGGTCTAGTCTATATAGACACTTACTGGACTAGTCTATATAGACTGGTCTAGTCTATATAGACACTGACTGGACTAGTCTATATAGACACTGACTGGTCTAGTCTATATAGACACTGACTGGACTAGTCTATATAGACACTGACTGGACTAGTCTATACAGTATAGACACTGACTGGTCTAGTCTATATAGACTGGTCTAGTCTATATAGACACTGACTGGACTAGTCTATATAGACACTGACTGGTCTAGTCTATATAGACACTGACTGGACTAGTCTACACAGTATAGACACTGATTGGTCTAGTCTATATAGACACTGACGGGTCTAGTCTATATAGACACTGACTGGACTAGTCTATATAGACACTGACTGGTCTAGTCTATATAGACACTGACTGGACTAGTCTATACAGTATAGACACTGACTGGTCTAGTCTATATAGACACTGACTGGTCTAGTCTATATAGACACTGACTGGACTAGTCTATATAGTATAGACACTGACTGTACTAGTCTATATAGACTGGTCTAGTCTATATAGACACTTACTGGACTAGTCTATATAGACTGGTCTAGTCTATATAGACACTGACTGGACTAGTCTATATAGACACTGACTGGACTAGTCTATATAGACACTGACTGGACTAGTCTATACAGTATAGACACTGACTGGTCTAGTCTATATAGACTGGTCTAGTCTATATAGACACTGACTGGACTAGTCTATATAGACACTGACTGGACTAGTCTATACAGTATAGACACTGACTGGTCTAGTCTATATAGACACTGACTGGTCTAGTTTATATAGACACTGACTGGACTAGTCTATATAGTATAGACACTGACTGTACTAGTCTATATAGACTGGTCTAGTCTATATAGACACTTACTGGACTAGTCTATATAGACTGGTCTAGTCTATATAGACACTGACTGGACTAGTCTATATAGACACTGACTGGTCTAGTCTATATAGACACTGACTGGACTAGTCTATATAGACACTGACTGGACTAGTCTATACAGTATAGACACTGACTGGTCTAGTCTATATAGACTGGTCTAGTCTATATGGACACTGACTGGACTAGTCTATATAGACACTGACTGGTCTAGTCTATATAGACACTGACTGGACTAGTCTACACAGTATAGACACTGATTGGTCTAGTCTATATAGACACTGACGGGTCTAGTCTATATAGACACTGACTGGACTAGTCTATATAGACACTGACTGGACTAGTCTAGATAGACACTGACTGGTCTAGTCTATATAGACACTGACTGGACTAGTCTATATAGACACTGACTGGTCTAGTCTATATAGACACTGACTGGACTAGTCTATACATTATAGACACTGACTGGTCTAGTCTATATAGACATTGACTGTTCTAGTCTATATAGACACTGACTGGACTAGTCTATACAGTATAGACACTGACTGGACTAGTCTATATAGACACTGACTGGACTAGTCTATATAGACTGGTCTAGTCTATATAGACACTGACTGGACTAGTCTATATAGACACTGACTGGTCTAGTCTATATAGACACTGACTGGACTAGTCTATATAGACACTGACTGGTCTAGTCTATATAGACACTGACTGGTCTAGTCTATATAGACACTGACTGGACTAGTCTATACAGTATAGACACTGACTAGTCTAGTCTATATAGGCACTGACTGGGCTAGTCTATATAGACACTGACTGGACTAGTCTATACAGTATAGACACTGACTGGTCTAGTCTATATAGACACTGACTGGTCTAGTCTATATAGACACTGACTGGACTAGTCTATATAGTATAGACACTGACTGTACTAGTCTATATAGACTGGTCTAGTCTATATAGACACTTACTGGACTAGTCTATATAGACTGGTCTAGTCTATATAGACACTGACTGGACTAGTCTATATAGACACTGACTGGTCTAGTCTATATAGACACTGACTGGACTAGTCTATATAGACACTGACTGGACTAGTCTATACAGTATAGACACTGACTGGTCTAGTCTATATAGACTGGTCTAGTCTATATAGACACTGACTGGACTAGTCTATATAGACACTGACTGGACTAGTCTATACAGTATAGACACTGACTGGTCTAGTCTATATAGACACTGACTGGTCTAGTTTATATAGACACTGACTGGACTAGTCTATATAGTATAGACACTGACTGTACTAGTCTATATAGACTGGTCTAGTCTATATAGACACTTACTGGACTAGTCTATATAGACTGGTCTAGTCTATATAGACACTGACTGGACTAGTCTATATAGACACTGACTGGTCTAGTCTATATAGACACTGACTGGTCTAGTCTATATAGACACTGACTGGACTAGTCTATATAGACACTGACTGGACTAGTCTATACAGTATAGACACTGACTGGTCTAGTCTATATAGACTGGTCTAGTCTATATAGACACTGACTGGACTAGTCTATATAGACACTGACTGGTCTAGTCTATATAGACACTGACTGGACTAGTCTACACAGTATAGACACTGATTGGTCTAGTCTATATAGACACTGACGGGTCTAGTCTATATAGACACTGACTGGACTAGTCTATATAGACACTGACTGGACTAGTCTAGATAGACACTGACTGGTCTAGTCTATATAGACACTGACTGGACTAGTCTATATAGACACTGACTGGTCTAGTCTATATAGACACTGACTGGACTAGTCTATACAGTATAGACACTGACTGGTCTAGTCTATATAGACATTGACTGTTCTAGTCTATATAGACACTGACTGGACTAGTCTATACAGTATAGACACTGACTGGACTAGTCTATATAGACACTGACTGGACTAGTCTATATAGACACTGACTGGACTAGTCTATATAGACTGGTCTAGTCTATATAGACACTGACTGGACTAGTCTATATAGACACTGACTGGTCTAGTCTATATAGACACTGACTGGACTAGTCTATATAGACACTGACTGGTCTAGTCTATATAGACACTGACTGGTCTAGTCTATATAGACACTGACTGGACTAGTCTATACAGTATAGACACTGACTAGTCTAGTCTATATAGGCACTGACTGGTCTAGTCTATATAGACACTGACTGGACTAGTCTATACAGTATAGACACTGACTGGTCTAGTCTATATAGACACTGACTGGTCTAGTCTATATAGACACTGACTGGACTAGTCTATATAGTATAGACACTGACTGTACTAGTCTATATAGACTGGTCTAGTCTATATAGACACTTCCTGGACTAGTCTATATAGACTGGTCTAGTCTATATAGACACTGACTGGACTAGTCTATATAGACACTGACTGGTCTAGTCTATATAGACACTGACTGGACTAGTCTATATAGACACTGACTGGACTAGTCTATACAGTATAGACACTGACTGGTCTAGTCTATATAGACTGGTCTAGTCTATATAGACACTGACTGGACTAGTCTATATAGACACTGACTGGACTAGTCTATACAGTATAGACACTGACTGGTCTAGTCTATATAGACACTGACTGGTCTAGTCTATATAGACACTGACTGGACTAGTCTATATAGTATAGACACTGACTGTACTAGTCTATATAGACTGGTCTAGTCTATATAGACACTTACTGGACTAGTCTATATAGACTGGTCTAGTCTATATAGACACTGACTGGACTAGTCTATATAGACACTGACTGGTCTAGTCTATATAGACACTGACTGGACTAGTCTATATAGACACTGACTGGACTAGTCTATACAGTATAGACACTGACTTGTCTAGTCTATATAGACTGGTCTAGTCTATATAGACACTGACTGGACTAGTCTATATAGACACTGACTGGTCTAGTCTATATAGACACTGACTGGACTAGTCTATACAGTATAGACACTGATTGGTCTAGTCTATATAGACACTGACGGGTCTAGTCTATATAGACACTGACTGGACTAGTCTATATAGACACTGACTGGACTAGTCTAGATAGACACTGACTGGTCTAGTCTATATAGACACTGACTGGACTAGTCTATATAGACACTGACTGGTCTAGTCTATATAGACACTGACTGGACTAGTCTATACAGTATAGACACTGACTGGTCTAGTCTATATAGACATTGACTGTTCTAGTCTATATAGACACTGACTGGACTAGTCTATACAGTATAGACACTGACTGGACTAGTCTATATAGACACTGACTGGACTAGTCTATATAGACACTGACTGGACTAGTCTATATAGACTGGTCTAGTCTATATAGACACTGACTGGACTAGTCTATATAGACACTGACTGGTCTAGTCTATATAGACACTGACTGGCCTAGTCTATATAGACTGGTCTAGTCTATATAGACACTGACTGGACTAGTCTATATAGACACTGACTGGTCTAGTCTATATAGACACTGACTGGACTAGTCTATACAGTATAGACACTGACTGGTCTAGTCTATATAGACACTGACTGGTCTAGTCTATATAGACACTGACTGGACTAGTCTATATAGACACTGACTGGCCTAGTCTACATAGACACTGACTGGACGAGTCTATATAGTATAGACACGGACTGGTCTAGTCTATATAGACACGGACTGGACTAGTCTATATAGACAATGACTGGTCTAGTCTATATAGACACTGACTGGACTAGTCTATATAGACACTGACTGGACTAGTCTATATAGACACTGACTGGTCTAGTCTATATATGGACTGGTCTAGTCTATATAGACACTGACTGGACTAGTCTATATAGACACTGACTGGTCTAGTCTATATAGACACTGACTGGTCTAATCTATATAGACACTGACTGGACTAGTCTATATAGACACTGACTGGTCTAGTCTATACAGTATAGACACTGACTGGACTAGTCTATATAGACACTGACTGGACTAGTCTATATAGACACTGACTGGACTAGTCTATATAGACACTGACTGGACTAGTCTATATAGACACTGACTGGCCTAGTCTACATAGACACTGACTGGACGAGTCTATATAGTATAGACACGGACTGGTCTAGTCTATATAGACACGGACTGGACTAGTCTATATACACACTGACTGGTCTAGTCTATATAGACACTGACTGGACTAGTCTATATAGACACTGACTGGACTAGTCTATATAGACACTGACTGGTCTAGTCTATATATGGACTGGTCTAGTCTATATAGACACTGACTGGACTAGTCTATATAGACACTGACTGGTCTAGTCTATATAGACACTGACTGGTCTAATCTATATAGACACTGACTGGACTAGTCTATATAGACACTGACTGGACTAGTCTATATAGACACTGACTGGTCTAGTCTATATAGACACTGACTGGACTAGTCTATATAGACTGGTCTAGTCTATATAGAGACTGACTGGCCTAGTCTATATAGACAATGACTGGACTAGTCTATATAGACACTGACTGGTCTAGTCTATATAGAAACTGACTGGACTAGTCTATATAGACACTGACTGGTCTAGTCTATATATGGACTGGTCTGGTCTATATAGACACTGACTGGTCTAGTCTATATAGACACTTACTGGACTAGTCTATATAGACACTGACTGGTCTAGTCTATATATACACTGACTGGACTAGTCTATATAGGCACTGACTGGACTAGTCTATACTGTATAGACACTGACTGGTCTAGTCTATATAGACACTGACTGGTCTAGTCTATATAGACACTTACTGGACTAGTCTATATAGACACTGACTGGTCTAGTCTATATAGACACTGACTGGACTAGTCTATATAGACACTGACTTGACTAGTCTATACAGTGTAGACACTGACTGGTCTAGTCTGTATAGACACTGACTGGACTGGTCTATATAGACACTGACTGGACTAGTCTATATAGACACTGACTGAACTAGTCTATATAGACACTAACTGGTCTAGTCTATATAGACACTGACTGGTCTAGTCTATATAGACACTGACTGGACTAGTCTATATAGACACTGACTGGACTAGTCTATATAGACACTGACTGGACTAGTCTATATAGACACTGACTGGACTAGTCTATATAGACACTGACTGGACTAGTCTATATAGACACTGACTGGACTAGTCTATATAGACACTGACTGGACTAGTCTATATAGACACTGACTGGACTAGTCTATATAGACACTGACTGGTCTAGTCTATATAGACACTGACTGGACTAGTCTATATAGACACTGACTGGACTAGTCTATATAGACACTGACTGGTCTAGTCTATATATGGACTGGTCTAGTCTATATAGACACTGCCTGGACTAGTCTGAATAGACACTGACTGGTCTAGTCTATATAGACACTGACTGGACTAGTCTATACAGTATAGACACTGATTGGTCTAGTCTATATAGACACTGACTGGTCTAGTCTATATAGACACTGACTGGACTAGTCTATATAGACACTGACTGGTCTAGTCTATATAGACACTGACTGGACTAGTCTATATAGACACTGACTGGACTAGTCTATATAGACACTGACTGGCCTAGTCTATATAGACACTGACTGGACTAGTCTATATAGACACTGACTGGACTAGTCTATATAGACACTGACTGGACTAGTCTATATAGACACTGACTGGTCTAGTCTATATAGACACTGACTGGTCTGGTCTATATATGGACTGGTCTAGTCTATATAGACACTGCCTGGACTAGTCTATATAGACACTGACTGGTCTAGTCTATATAGACACTGACTGGACTAGTCTATACAGTATAGACACTGATTGGTCTAGTCTATATAGACACTGACTGGTCTAGTCTATATAGACACTGACTGGACTAGTCTATACAGTATAGACACTGACTGGACTAGTCTATATAGACACTGACTGGACTAGTCTATATAGACACTGACTGGACTAGTCTATATAGACACTGACTGGACTAGTCTATACAGTATAGACACTGACCAGTCTAGTCTATATAGACACTGACTGGACTAGTCTATATAGACTGGTCTAGTCTATATAGACACTGACTGGACTAGTCTATATAGACACTGACTGGTCTAGTCTATATAGACACTGACTGGACTAGTCTATATAGACACTGACTGGTCTAGTCTATATAGACACTGACTGGACTAGTCTATACAGTATAGACACTGACTGGTCTAGTCTATATAGACACTGACTGGACTAGTCTATATAGACACTGACTGGTCTAGTCTATATAGACACTGACTGGTCTAGTTTATATAGACATTGACTGGTCTAGTCTATATAGACACTGACTGGACTAGTCTATACAGTATAGACACTGACTGGTCTAGTCTATATAGACACTGACTGGACTAGTCTATATAGACTGGTCTAGTCTATATAGAAACTTACTGGACTAGTCTATATAGACTGGTCTAGTCTATATAGACACTGACTGGACTAGTCTATATAGACACTGACTGGACTAGTCTATATAGACACTGACTGGTCTAGTCTATATAGACACTTGCTGGACCAGTCTATAAAGTATAGACACTGACTGGACTAGTCTATACAGTATAGACACTGACTGGACTAGTCTATATAGACCCTGACTGGTCTAGTCTATATAGACACTGGCTGGACTAGTCTATATAGACATTGACTGGTTTAGTCTATATAGACACTGACTGGACTAGTCTATACAGTATAGACACTGACTGGACTAGTCTATATAGACACTGACTGGACTAGTCTATATAGACTGGTCTAGTCTATATAGACACTGACTGGACTTGTCTATATAGACACTGACTGGTCTAGTCTATATAGACACTGACTGGCCTAGTCTATATAGACTGGTCTAGTCTATATAGACACTGACTGGACTAGTCTATATAGACACTGACTGGTCTAGTCTATATAGACACTGACTGGACTAGTCTATACAGTATAGACACTGACTGGTCTAGTCTATATAGACACTGACTGGTCTAGTCTATATAGACACTGACTGGACTAGTCTATACAGTATAGACACTGACTGGACTAGTCTATATAGACTGGTCTAGTCTATATAGACACTGACTGGACTAGTCTATATAGACACTGACTGGTCTAGTCTATATAGACACTGACTGGACTAGTCTATACAGTATAGACACTGACTGGACTAGTCAATATATACACTGACTGGTCTAGTCTATATAGACACTGACTGGACGAGTCTATATAGACACTGACTGGTCTACTCTATATATGGACTGGTCTAGTCTATATAGACACTGCCTGGTCTAGTCTATATAGACACTGACTGGACTAGTCTATATAGACACTGACTGGTCTAGTCTATATAGACACTGACTGGACTAGTCTATATAGACACTGACTGGTCTAGTCTATATAGACACTGATTGGACTAGTCAATATATACACTGACTGGTCTAGTCTATATAGACACTGACTGGACTAGTCTATACAGTATAGACACTGACTGGTCTAGTCAATATAGACACTGACTGGACTAGTCTATATAGACACTTACTGGTCTAGTCTATATAGACACTGACTGGTCTAGTTTATATAGACACTGACTGGTCTAGTCTATATAGACACTGACTGGACTAGTCTATACAGTATAGACACTGACTGGTCTAGTCTATATAGACACTGACTGGACTAGTCTACATAGACTGGTCTAGTCTATATAGACACTGACTGGACTAGTCTATATAGACTGGTCTAGTCTATATAGACACTGACTGGACTAGTCTATATAGACACTGACTGGACTAGTCTATACAGTATAGACACTGATTGGTCTAGTCTCTATAGACACTGACTGGTCTAGTCTATATAGACACTGACTTGACTAGTCTATATAGACACTGACTGGACTAGTCTATATAGACTCGACTAGTCTATATAGACACTGACTGGACTAGTCTATACAGTATAGACACTGACTGGTCTAGTCTATATAGACACTGACTGGACTAGTCTATATAGACTGGTCTAGTCTATATAGACACTGACTGGACTAGTCTATATAGACACTGACTGGACTAGTCTATATAGACACTGACTGGTCTAGTCTATACAGTATAGACACTGACTAGTCTAGTCTATATAGACACTGACTGGTCTAGTCTATATAGACACTGACTGGACTAGTCTATACAGTATAGACACTGACTGGTCTAGTCTATATAGACACTGACTGGACTAGTCTATATAGACTGGTCTAGTCTATATAGACACTGACTGGACAAGTCTATATAGACACTGACTGGACTAGTCTATATAGACACTGACTGGTCTAGTCTATATAGACACTGACTGGACTAGTCTATAGAGACACTGACTGGTCTAGTCTATATAGACACTGACTGGTCTAGTCTATATAGACACTGACTGGACTAGTCTATACAGTATAGACACTGACTAGTCTAGTCTATATAGGCACTGACTGGTCTAGTCTATATAGACACTGACTGGACTAGTCTATACAGTATAGACACTGACTGGTCTAGTCTATATAGACACTGACTGGTCTAGTCTATATAGACACTGACTGGACTAGTCTATACAGTATAGACACTGACTAGTCTAGTCTATATAGGCACTGACTGGTCTAGTCTATATAGACACTGACTGGACTAGTCTATACAGTATAGACACTGACTGGTCTAGTCTATATAGACACTGACTGGTCTAGTCTATATAGACACTTACTGGACTAGTCTATATAGACTGGTCTAGTCTATATAGACACTGACTGGACTAGTCTATATAGACATTGACTGGCCTAGTCTATATAGACACTGACTGGACTAGTCTATATAGACACTGACTGGACTAGTCTATACAGTATAGACACTGACTGGTCTAGTCTATATAGACTGGTCTAGTCTATATAGACACTGACTGGACTAGTCTATATAGACACTGACTGGTCTAGTCTATATAGACACTGACTGGACTAGTCTATACAGTATAGACACTGATTGGTCTAGTCTATATAGACACTGACTGGTCTAGTCTATATAGACACTGACTGGACTAGTCTATATATACACTGACTGGACTAGTCTAGATAGACACTGACTGGTCTAGTCTATATAGACACTGACTGGACTAGTCTATATAGACACTGACTGGTCTAGTCTATATAGACACTGACTGGACTAGTCTATACAGTATAGACACTGACTGGTCTAGTCTATATAGACATTGACTGGTCTAGTCTATATAGACACTGACTGGACTAGTCTATACAGTATAGACACTGACTGGACTAGTCTATATAGACACTGACTGGACTAGTCTATATAGACACTGACTGGACTAGTCTATATAGACTGGTCTAGTCTATATAGACACTGACTGGACTAGTCTATATAGACACTGACTGGTCTAGTCTATATAGACACTGACTGGCCTAGTCTATATAGACTGGTCTAGTCTATATAGACACTGACTGGACTAGTCTATATAGACACTGACTGGTCTAGTCTATATAGACACTGACTGGACTAGTCTATACAGTATAGACACTGACTGGTCTAGTCTATATAGACACTGACTGGTCTAGTCTATATAGACACTGACTGGACTAGTCTATATAGACACTGACTGGCCTAGTCTACATAGACACTGACTGGACGAGTCTATATAGTATAGACACGGACTGGTCTAGTCTATATAGACACGGACTGGACTAGTCTATATAGACACTGACTGGTCTAGTCTATATAGACACTGCCTGGACTAGTCTGAATAGACACTGACTGGTCTAGTCTATATATGGACTGGTCTAGTCTATATAGACACTGCCTGGACTAGTCTATATAGACACTGACTGGTCTAGTCTATATAGACACTGACTGGACTAGTCTATACAGTATAGACACTGATTGGTCTAGTCTATATAGACACTGACTGGTCTAGTCTATATAGACACTGACTGGACTAGTCTATACAGTATAGACACTGACTGGACTAGTCTATATAGACACTGACTGGACTAGTCTATATAGACACTGACTGGACTAGTCTATATAGACACTGACTGGACTAGTCTATACAGTATAGACACTGACCAGTATAGTCTATATAGACACTGACTGGACTAGTCTATATAGACTGGTCTAGTCTATATAGACACTGACTGGACTAGTCTATATAGACACTGACTGGTCTAGTCTATATAGACACTGACTGGACTAGTCTATATAGACACTGACTGGTCTAGTCTATATAGACACTGACTGGACTAGTCTATACAGTATAGACACTGACTGGTCTAGTCTATATAGACACTGACTGGACTAGTCTATATAGACACTGACTGGTCTAGTCTATATAGACACTGACTGGTCTAGTTTATATAGACATTGACTGGTCTAGTCTATATAGACACTGACTGGACTAGTCTATACAGTATAGACACTGACTGGTCTAGTCTATATAGACACTGACTGGACTAGTGTATATAGACTGGTCTAGTCTATATAGACACTTACTGGACTAGTCTATATAGACTGGTCTAGTCTATATAGACACTGACTGGACTAGTCTATATAGACACTGACTGGACTAGTCTATATAGACACTGACTGGTCTAGTCTATATAGACACTTGCTGGACCAGTCTATAAAGTATAGACACTGACTGGACTAGTCTATACAGTATAGACACTGACTGGACTAGTCTATATAGACCCTGACTGGTCTAGTCTATATAGACACTGGCTGGACTAGTCTATATAGACATTGACTGGTTTAGTCTATATAGACACTGACTGCACTAGTCTATACAGTATAGACACTGACTGGACTAGTCTATATATACACTGACTGGACTAGTCTATATAGACTGGTCTAGTCTATATAGACACTGACTGGACTTGTCTATATAGACACTGACTGGTCTAGTCTATATAGACACTGACTGGCCTAGTCTATATAGACACTGACTGGACTAGTCTATATAGTATAGACACTGACTGTACTAGTCTATATAGACTGGTCTAGTCTATATAGACACTTACTGGACTAGTCTATATAGACTGGTCTAGTCTATATAGACACTGACTGGACTAGTCTATATAGACATTGACTGGCCTAGTCTATATAGACACTGACTGGACTAGTCTATATAGACACTGACTGGACTAGTCTATACAGTATAGACACTGACTGGTCTAGTCTATATAGACTGGTCTAGTCTATATAGACACTGACTGGACTAGTCTATATAGACACTGACTGGTCTAGTCTATATAGACACTGACTGGACTAGTCTATACAGTATAGACACTGATTGGTCTAGTCTATATAGACACTGACTGGTCTAGTCTATATAGACACTGACTGGACTAGTCTATATAGACACTGACTGGACTAGTCTAGATAGACACTGACTGGTCTAGTCTATATAGACACTGACTGGACTAGTCTATATAGACACTGACTGGTCTAGTCTATATAGACACTGACTGGACTAGTCTATACAGTATAGACACTGACTGGTCTAGTCTATATAGACATTGACTGGTCTAGTCTATATAGACACTGACTGGACTAGTCTATACAGTATAGACACTGACTGGACTAGTCTATATAGACACTGACTGGACTAGTCTATATAGACACTGACTGGACTAGTCTATATAGACTGGTCTAGTCTATATAGACACTGACTGGACTAGTCTATATAGACACTGACTGGTCTAGTCTATATAGACACTGACTGGCCTAGTCTATATAGACTGGTCTAGTCTATATAGACACTGACTGGACTAGTCTATATAGACACTGACTGGTCTAGTCTATATAGACACTGACTGGACTAGTCTATACAGTATAGACACTGACTGGTCTAGTCTATATAGACACTGACTGGTCTAGTCTATATAGACACTGACTGGACTAGTCTATATAGACACTGACTGGCCTAGTCTACATAGACACTGACTGGACGAGTCTATATAGTATAGACACGGACTGGTCTAGTCTATATAGACACGGACTGGACTAGTCTATATAGACACTGACTGGTCTAGTCTATATAGACACTGCCTGGACTAGTCTGAATAGACACTGACTGGTCTAGTCTATATAGACACTGACTGGACTAGTCTATACAGTATAGACACTGATTGGTCTAGTCTATATAGACACTGACTGGTCTAGTCTATATAGACACTGACTGGACTAGTCTATATAGACACTGACTGGTCTAGTCTATATAGACACTGACTGGACTAGTCTATATAGACACTGACTGGACTAGTCTATATAGACACTGACTGGCCTAGTCTATATAGACACTGACTGGACTAGTCTATATAGACACTGACTGGACTAGTCTATATAGACACTGACTGGTATAGTCTATATAGACACTGACTGGTCTAGTCTATATATGGACTGGTCTAGTCTATATAGACACTGCCTGGACTAGTCTATATAGACACTGACTGGTCTAGTCTATATAGACACTGACTGGACTAGTCTATACAGTATAGACACTGATTGGTCTAGTCTATATAGACACTGACTGGTCTAGTCTATATAGACACTGACTGGACTAGTCTATACAGTATAGACACTGACTGGACTAGTCTATATAGACACTGACTGGACTAGTCTATATAGACACTGACTGGACTAGTCTATACAGTATAGACACTGACTGGACTAGTCTATACAGTATAGACACTGACTGGTCTAGTCTATATAGACACTGACTGGACTAGTCTATATAGACACTGACTGGTCTAGTCTATATAGACACTGACTGGTCTAGTTTATATAGACATTGACTGGTCTAGTCTATATAGACACTGACTGGACTAGTCTATACAGTATAGACACTGACTGGTCTAGTCTATATAGACACTGACTGGACTAGTGTATATAGACTGGTCTAGTCTATATAGACACTTACTGGACTAGTCTATATAGACTGGTCTAGTCTATATAGACACTGACTGGACTAGTCTATATAGACACTGACTGGACTAGTCTATATAGACACTGACTGGTCTAGTCTATATAGACACTTGCTGGACCAGTCTATAAAGTATAGACACTGACTGGACTAGTCTATACAGTATAGACACTGACTGGACTAGTCTATATAGACCCTGACTGGTCTAGTCTATATAGACACTGGCTGGACTAGTCTATATAGACATTGACTGGTTTAGTCTATATAGACACTGACTGGACTAGTCTATACAGTATAGACACTGACTGGACTAGTCTATATATACACTGACTGGACTAGTCTATATAGACTGGTCTAGTCTATATAGACACTGACTGGACTTGTCTATATAGACACTGACTGGTCTAGTCTATATAGACACTGACTGGCCTAGTCTATATAGACACTGACTGGACTAGTCTATATAGTATAGACACTGACTGTACTAGTCTATATAGACTGGTCTAGTCTATATAGACACTTACTGGACTAGTCTATATAGACTGGTCTAGTCTATATAGACACTGACTGGACTAGTCTATATAGACATTGACTGGCCTAGTCTATATAGACACTGACTGGACTAGTCTATATAGACACTGACTGGACTAGTCTATACAGTATAGACACTGACTGGTCTAGTCTATATAGACTGGTCTAGTCTATATAGACACTGACTGGACTAGTCTATATAGACACTGACTGGTCTAGTCTATATAGACACTGACTGGACTAGTCTATACAGTATAGACACTGATTGGTCTAGTCTATATAGACACTGACTGGTCTAGTCTATATAGACACTGACTGGACTAGTCTATATAGACACTGACTGGACTAGTCTAGATAGACACTGACTGGTCTAGTCTATATAGACACTGACTGGACTAGTCTATATAGACACTGACTGGTCTAGTCTATATAGACACTGACTGGACTAGTCTATACAGTATAGACACTGACTGGTCTAGTCTATATAGACATTGACTGGTCTAGTCTATATAGACACTGACTGGACTAGTCTATACAGTATAGACACTGACTGGACTAGTCTATATAGACACTGACTGGACTAGTCTATATAGACACTGACTGGACTAGTCTATATAGACTGGTCTAGTCTATATAGACACTGACTGGACTAGTCTATATAGACACTGACTGGTCTAGTCTATATAGACACTGACTGGCCTAGTCTATATAGACTGGTCTAGTCTATATAGACACTGACTGGACTAGTCTATATAGACACTGACTGGTCTAGTCTATATAGACACTGACTGGACTAGTCTATACAGTATAGACACTGACTGGTCTAGTCTATATAGACACTGACTGGTCTAGTCTATATAGACACTGACTGGACTAGTCTATATAGACACTGACTGGCCTAGTCTACATAGACACTGACTGGACGAGTCTATATAGTATAGACACGGACTGGTCTAGTCTATATAGACACGGACTGGACTAGTCTATATAGACACTGACTGGTCTAGTCTATATAGACACTGCCTGGACTAGTCTGAATAGACACTGACTGGTCTAGTCTATATAGACACTGACTGGACTAGTCTATACAGTATAGACACTGATTGGTCTAGTCTATATAGACACTGACTGGTCTAGTCTATATAGACACTGACTGGACTAGTCTATATAGACACTGACTGGTCTAGTCTATATAGACACTGACTGGACTAGTCTATATAGACACTGACTGGACTAGTCTATATAGACACTGACTGGCCTAGTCTATATAGACACTGACTGGACTAGTCTATATAGACACTGACTGGACTAGTCTATATAGACACTGACTGGTATAGTCTATATAGACACTGACTGGTCTAGTCTATATATGGACTGGTCTAGTCTATATAGACACTGCCTGGACTAGTCTATATAGACACTGACTGGTCTAGTCTATATAGACACTGACTGGACTAGTCTATACAGTATAGACACTGATTGGTCTAGTCTATATAGACACTGACTGGTCTAGTCTATATAGACACTGACTGGACTAGTCTATACAGTATAGACACTGACTGGACTAGTCTATATAGACACTGACTGGACTAGTCTATATAGACACTGACTGGACTAGTCTATACAGTATAGACACTGACCAGTCTAGTCTATATAGACACTGACTGGACTAGTCTATATAGACTGGTCTAGTCTATATAGACACTGACTGGACTAGTCTATATAGACACTGACTGGTCTAGTCTATATAGACACTGACTGGACTAGTCTATATAGACACTGACTGGTCTAGTCTATATAGACACTGACTGGACTAGTCTATACAGTATAGACACTGACTGGTCTAGTCTATATAGACACTGACTGGACTAGTCTATATAGACACTGACTGGTCTAGTCTATATAGACACTGACTGGTCTAGTTTATATAGACATTGACTGGTCTAGTCTATATAGACACTGACTGGACTAGTCTATACAGTATAGACACTGACTGGTCTAGTCTATATAGACACTGACTGGACTAGTCTATATAGACTGGTCTAGTCTATATAGACACTTACTGGACTAGTCTATATAGACTGGTCTAGTCTATATAGACACTGACTGGACTAGTCTATATAGACACTGACTGGACTAGTCTATATAGACACTGACTGGTCTAGTCTATATAGACACTTGCTGGACCAGTCTATAAAGTATAGACACTGACTGGACTAGTCTATACAGTATAGACACTGACTGGACTAGTCTATATAGACCCTGACTGGTCTAGTCTATATAGACACTGGCTGGACTAGTCTATACAGTATAGACACTGACTGGACTAGTCTATATAGACACTGACTGGACTAGTCTATATAGACTGGTCTAGTCTATATAGACACTGACTGGACTTGTCTATATAGACACTGACTGGTCTAGTCTATATAGACACTGACTGGCCTAGTCTATATAGACTGGTCTAGTCTATATAGACACTGACTGGACTAGTCTATATAGACACTGACTGGTCTAGTCTATATAGACACTGACTGGCCTAGTCTATACAGTATAGACACTGACTGGTCTAGTCTATATAGACACTGACTGGTCTAGTCTATATAGACACTGACTGGACTAGTCTATACAGTATAGACACTGACTGGACTAGTCTATATAGACTGGTCTAGTCTATATAGACACTGACTGGACTAGTCTATATAGACACTGACTGGTCTAGTCTATATAGACACTGACTGGACTAGTCTATACAGTATAGACACTGACTGGACTAGTCAATATATACACTGACTGGTCTAGTCTATATAGACACTGACTGGACTAGTCTATATAGACACTGACTGGACGAGTCTATATAGACACTGACTGGTCTACTCTATATATGGACTGGTCTAGTCTATATAGACACTGCCTGGTCTAGTCTATATAGACACTGACTGGACTAGTCTATATAGACACTGACTGGTCTAGTCTATATAGACACTGACTGGACTAGTCTATATAGACACTGACTGGACTAGTCTATATAGACACTGACTGGACTAGTCTATATATGGACTGGTCTAGTCTATATAGACACTGACTGGACTAGTCTATATAGACACTGACTGGTCTAATCTATATAGACACTGACTGGACTAGTCTATATAGACACTGACTGGTCTAGTCTATATAGACACTGACTGGACTAGTCTATATAGACTGGTCTAGTCTATATAGACACTGACTGGCCTAGTCTATATAGACAATGACTGGACTAGTCTATATAGACACTGACTGGTCTAGTCTATATAGAAACTGACTGGACTAGTCTATATAGACACTGACTGGTCTAGTCTATATATGGACTGGTCTGGTCTATATAGACACTGACTGGTCTAGTCTATATAGACACTGACTTGACTAGTCTATATAGACACTGACTGGTCTAGTCTATATATACACTGACTGGACTAGTCTATATAGGCACTGACTGGACTAGTCTATACTGTATAGACACTGACTGGTCTAGTCTATATAGACACTGACTGGTCTAGTGTATATAGACACTTACTGGACTAGTCTATATAGACACTGACTGGTCTAGTCTATATAGACACTGACTGGTCTAGTCTATATAGACACTGACTGGACTAGTCTATATAGACACTGACTTGACTAGTCTATACAGTATAGACACTGACTGGTCTAGTCTGTATAGACACTGACTGGACTGGTCTATATAGACACTGACTGGACTAGTCTATATAGACACTGACTGAACTAGTCTATATAGACACTGACTGGACTAGTCTATATAGACACTGACTGGACTAGTCTATATAGACACTGACTGGTCTAGTCTATATAGACACTGACTGAACTAGTCTATATAGACACTGACTGGTCTAGTCTATATATGGACTGGTCTAGTCTATATAGACACTGACTGGTCTAGTCTATATATGGACTGGTCTAGTCTATATAGACACTGACTGGTCTAGTCTATATAGACTAGACCAGTCAGTGTCTATATAGACTAGACCAGTCAGTGTCTATATATACACTGACTGGTCTAGTCTATATAGACACTGACTGGTCTAGTCTATATAGACACGGACTGGACTAGTCTATATAGACACTGACTGGTTTAGTCTATATAGACACTGACTAGACTAGTCTATATATGGACTGACTGGACTAGTCTATACAGTATAGACACTGACTGGACTAGTCTATATATGGACTGGTCTAGTCTATATAGACACTGCCTGGTCTAGTCTATATAGACACTGACTGGACTAGTCTATATAGACACTGACTGGACTAGTCTATACAGTATAGACACTGATTGGTCTAGTCTCTATAGACACTGACTGGTCTAGTCTATATAGACACTGACTTGACTAGTCTATATAGACACTGACTGGACTAGTCTATATAGACTGGACTAGTCTATATAGACACTGACTGGACTAGTCTATACAGTATAGACACTGACTGGTCTAGTCTATATAGACACTGACTGGACTAGTCTATATAGACTGGTCTAGTCTATATAGACACTGACTGGACTAGTCTATATAGACACTGACTGGACTAGTCTATATAGACACTGACTGGTCTAGTCTATACAGTATAGACACTGACTAGTCTAGTCTATATAGACACTGACTGGTCTAGTCTATATAGACACTGACTGGACTAGTCTATACAGTATAGACACTGACTGGTCTAGTCTATATAGACACTGACTGGACTAGTCTATATAGACTGGTCTAGTCTATATAGACACTGACTGGACAAGTCTATATAGACACTGACTGGACTAGTCTATATAGACACTGACTGGTCTAGTCTATATAGACACTGACTAGTCTAGTCTATATAGGCACTGACTGGTCTAGTCTATATAGACACTGACTGGACTAGTCTATACAGTATAGACACTGACTGGTCTAGTCTATATAGACACTGACTGGTCTAGTCTATATAGACACTGACTGGACTAGTCTATATAGTATAGACACTGACTGTACTAGTCTATATAGACTGGTCTAGTCTATATAGACACTTACTGGACTAGTCTATATAGACTGGTCTAGTCTATATAGACACTGACTGGACTAGTCTATATAGACATTGACTGGCCTAGTCTATATAGACACTGACTGGACTAGTCTATATAGACACTGACTGGACTAGTCTATACAGTATAGACACTGACTGGTCTAGTCTATATAGACTGGTCTAGTCTATATAGACACTGACTGGACTAGTCTATATAGACACTGACTGGTCTAGTCTATATAGACACTGACTGGACTAGTCTATACAGTATAGACACTGATTGGTCTAGTCTATATAGACACTGACTGGTCTAGTCTATATAGACACTGACTGGACTAGTCTATATAGACACTGACTGGACTAGTCTAGATAGACACTGACTGGTCTAGTCTATATAGACACTGACTGGACTAGTCTATATAGACACTGACTGGTCTAGTCTATATAGACACTGACTGGACTAGTCTATACAGTATAGACACTGACTGGTGTAGTCTATATAGACATTGACTGGTCTAGTCTATATAGACACTGACTGGACTAGTCTATACAGTATAGACACTGACTGGACTAGTCTATATAGACACTGACTGGACTAGTCTATATAGACACTGACTGGACTAGTCTATATAGACTGGTCTAGTCTATATAGACACTGACTGGACTAGTCTATATAGACACTGACTGGTCTAGTCTATATAGACACTGACTGGCCTAGTCTATATAGACTGGTCTAGTCTATATAGACACTGACTGGACTAGTCTATATAGACACTGACTGGTTTTGTCTATATAGACACTGACTGGACTAGTCTATACAGTATAGACACTGACTGGTCTAGTCTATATAGACACTGACTGGTCTAGTCTATATAGACACTGACTGGACTAGTCTATATAGACACTGACTGGCCTAGTCTACATAGACACTGACTGGACGAGTCTATATAGTATAGACACGGACTGGTCTAGTCTATATAGACACGGACTGGACTAGTCTATATAGACACTGACTGGTCTAGTCTATATAGACACTGACTGGACTAGTCTATATAGACACTGACTGGACTAGTCTATATAGACACTGACTGGACTAGTCTATATATGGACTGGTCTAGTCTATATAGACACTGACTGGACTAGTCTATATAGACACTGACTGGTCTAATCTATATAGACACTGACTGGACTAGTCTATATAGACACTGACTGGTCTAGTCTATATAGACACTGACTGGACTAGTCTATATAGACTGGTCTAGTCTATATAGACACTGACTGGCCTAGTCTATATAGACAATGACTGGACTAGTCTATATAGACACTGACTGGTCTAGTCTATATAGAAACTGACTGGACTAGTCTATATAGACACTGACTGGTCTAGTCTATATATGGACTGGTCTGGTCTATATAGACACTGACTGGTCTAGTCTATATAGACACTGACTTGACTAGTCTATATAGACACTGACTGGTCTAGTCTATATATACACTGACTGGACTAGTCTATATAGGCACTGACTGGACTAGTCTATACTGTATAGACACTGACTGGTCTAGTCTATATAGACACTGACTGGTCTAGTGTATATAGACACTTACTGGACTAGTCTATATAGACACTGACTGGTCTAGTCTATATAGACACTGACTGGTCTAGTCTATATAGACACTGACTGGACTAGTCTATATAGACACTGACTTGACTAGTCTATACAGTATAGACACTGACTGGTCTAGTCTGTATAGACACTGACTGGACTGGTCTATATAGACACTGACTGGACTAGTCTATATAGACACTGACTGAACTAGTCTATATAGACACTGACTGGACTAGTCTATATAGACACTGACTGGACTAGTCTATATAGACACTGACTGGTCTAGTCTATATAGACACTGACTGAACTAGTCTATATAGACACTGACTGGTCTAGTCTATATATGGACTGGTCTAGTCTATATAGACACTGACTGGTCTAGTCTATATATGGACTGGTCTAGTCTATATAGACACTGACTGGTCTAGTCTATATAGACTAGACCAGTCAGTGTCTATATAGACTAGACCAGTCAGTGTCTATATATACACTGACTGGTCTAGTCTATATAGACACTGACTGGTCTAGTCTATATAGACACGGACTGGACTAGTCTATATAGACACTGACTGGTTTAGTCTATATAGACACTGACTAGACTAGTCTATATATGGACTGACTGGACTAGTCTATACAGTATAGACACTGACTGGACTAGTCTATATATGGACTGGTCTAGTCTATATAGACACTGCCTGGTCTAGTCTATATAGACACTGACTGGACTAGTCTATATAGACACTGACTGGACTAGTCTATACAGTATAGACACTGACTGGACTAGTCTATATAGACACTGCCTGGTCTAGTCTATATAGACACTGACTGGACTAGTCTATATAGACACTGACTGGTCTAGTCTATATATGGACTGGTCTAGTCTATATAGACACTGCCTGGTCTAGTCTATATAGACACTGACTGGTCTAGTCTATATAGACACTGACTGGACTAGTCTATACAGTATAGACACTGACTGGACTAGTCTATATAGACACTGACTGGACTAGTCTATATAGACACTGACTGGACTAGTCTATACAGTATAGACACTGACCAGTCTAGTCTATATAGACACTGACTGGACTAGTCTATATAGACTGGTCTAGTCTATATAGACACTGACTGGACTAGTCTATATAGACACTGACTGGTCTAGTCTATATAGACACTGACTGGACTAGTCTATATAGACACTGACTGGTCTAGTCTATATAGACACTGACTGGACTAGTCTATACAGTATAGACACTGACTGGTCTAGTCTATATAGACACTGACTGGACTAGTCTATATAGACACTGACTGGTCTAGTCTATATAGACACTGACTGGTCTAGTTTATATAGACATTGACTGGTCTAGTCTATATAGACACTGACTGGACTAGTCTATACAGTATAGACACTGACTGGTCTAGTCTATATAGACACTGACTGGACTAGTCTATATAGACTGGTCTAGTCTATATAGACACTTACTGGACTAGTCTATATAGACTGGTCTAATCTATATAGACACTGACTGGACTAGTCTATATAGACACTGACTGGACTAGTCTATATAGACACTGACTGGTCTAGTCTATATAGACACTTGCTGGACCAGTCTATAAAGTATAGACACTGACTGGACTAGTCTATACAGTATAGACACTGACTGGACTAGTCTATATAGACCCTGACTGGTCTAGTCTATATAGACACTGGCTGGACTAGTCTATACAGTATAGACACTGACTGGACTAGTCTATATAGACACTGACTGGACTAGTCTATATAGACTGGTCTAGTCTATATAGACACTGACTGGACTTGTCTATATAGACACTGACTGGTCTAGTCTATATAGACACTGACTGGCCTAGTCTATATAGACTGGTCTAGTCTATATAGACACTGACTGGACTAGTCTATATAGACACTGACTGGTCTAGTCTATATAGACACTGACTGGACTAGTCTATACAGTATAGACACTGACTGGTCTAGTCTATATAGACACTGACTGGTCTAGTCTATATAGACACTGACTGGACTAGTCTATACAGTATAGACACTGACTGGACTAGTCTATATAGACTGGTCTAGTCTATATAGACACTGACTGGACTAGTCTATATAGACACTGACTGGTCTAGTCTATATAGACACTGACTGGACTAGTCTATACAGTATAGACACTGACTGGACTAGTCAATATATACACTGACTGGTCTAGTCTATATAGACACTGACTGGACTAGTCTATATAGACACTGACTGGACGAGTCTATATAGACACTGACTGGTCTACTCTATATATGGACTGGTCTAGTCTATATAGACACTGCCTGGTCTAGTCTATATAGACACTGACTGGACTAGTCTATATAGACACTGACTGGTCTAGTCTATATAGACACTGACTGGACTAGTCTATATAGACACTGACTGGTCTAGTCTATATAGACACTGATTGGACTAGTCAATATATACACTGACTGGTCTAGTCTATATAGACACTGACTGGACTAGTCTATATATACACTGACTGGACTAGTCTATATAGACACTGACTGGTCTAGTCTATATATGGACTGGTCTAGTCTATATAGACACTGCCTGGTCTAGTCTATATAGACACTGACTGGACTAGTCTATATAGACACTGACTGGTCTAGTCTATATAGACACTGACTGGACTAGTCTATATAGACACTGACTGGTCTAGTCTATATAGACACTGACTGGACTAGTCTATACAGTATAGACACTGACTGGTCTAGTCAATATAGACACTGACTGGACTAGTCTATATAGACACTTACTGGTCTAGTCTATATAGACACTGACTGGTCTAGTTTATATAGACACTGACTGGTCTAGTCTATATAGACACTGACTGGACTAGTCTATACAGTATAGACACTGACTGGTCTAGTCTATATAGACACTGACTGGACTAGTCTACATAGACTGGTCTAGTCTATATAGACACTGACTGGACTAGTCTATATAGACTGGTCTAGTCTATATAGACACTGACTGGACTAGTCTATGTAGACACTGACTGGACTAGTCTATACAGTATAGACACTGATTGGTCTAGTCTCTATAGACACTGACTGGTCTAGTCTATATAGACACTGACTTGACTAGTCTATATAGACACTGACTGGACTAGTCTATATAGACTGGACTAGTCTATATAGACACTGACTGGACTAGTCTATACAGTATAGACACTGACTGGTCTAGTCTATATAGACACTGACTGGACTAGTCTATATAGACTGGTCTAGTCTATATAGACACTGACTGGACTAGTCTATATAGACACTGACTGGACTAGTCTATATAGACACTGACTGGTCTAGTCTATACAGTATAGACACTGACTAGTCTAGTCTATATAGACACTGACTGGTCTAGTCTATATAGACACTGACTGGACTAGTCTATACAGTATAGACACTGACTGGTCTAGTCTATATAGACACTGACTGGACTAGTCTATATAGACTGGTCTAGTCTATATAGACACTGACTGGACAAGTCTATATAGACACTGACTGGACTAGTCTATATAGACACTGACTGGTCTAGTCTATATAGACACTGACTAGTCTAGTCTATATAGGCACTGACTGGTCT
Source organism: Salmo salar (assembly GCF_965601325.2). NCBI lineage: Eukaryota > Metazoa > Chordata > Actinopteri > Salmoniformes > Salmonidae > Salmo > Salmo salar. Next base: position 12,167,079 of record NC_138305.1, read on the forward strand.
AGTCTATATAGACACTGACTGGACTAGTCTATACAGTATAGACACTGACTGGTCTAGTCTATATAGACACTGACTGGTCTAGTCTATATAGACACTGACTGGACTAGTCTATATAGTATAGACACTGACTGTACTAGTCTATATAGACTGGTCTAGTCTATATAGACACTTACTGGACTAGTCTATATAGACTGGTCTAGTCTATATAGACACTGACTGGACTAGTCTATATAGACATTGACTGGCCTAGTGTATATAGACACTGACTGGACTAGTCTATATAGACACTGACTGGACTAGTCTATACAGTATAGACACTGACTGGTCTAGTCTATATAGACTGGTCTAGTCTATATAGACACTGACTGGACTAGTCTATATAGACACTGACTGGTCTAGTCTATATAGACACTGACTGGACTAGTCTATACAGTATAGACACTGATTGGTCTAGTCTATATAGACACTGACTGGTCTAGTCTATATAGACACTGACTGGACTAGTCTATATAGACACTGACTGGACTAGTCTAGATAGACACTGACTGGTCTAGTCTATATAGACACTGACTGGACTAGTCTATATAGACACTGACTGGTCTAGTCTATATAGACACTGACTGGACTAGTCTATACAGTATAGACACTGACTGGTCTAGTCTATATAGACATTGACTGGTCTAGTCTATATAGACACTGACTGGACTAGTCTATACAGTATAGACACTGACTGGACTAGTCTATATAGACACTGACTGGACTAGTCTATATAGACACTGACTGGACTAGTCTATATAGACTGGTCTAGTCTATATAGACACTGACTGGACTAGTCTATATAGACACTGACTGGTCTAGTCTATATAGACACTGACTGGCCTAGTCTATATAGACTGGTCTAGTCTATATAGACACTGACTGGACTAGTCTATATAGACACTGACTGGTCTAGTCTATATAGACACTGACTGGACTAGTCTATACAGTATAGACACTGACTGGTCTAGTCTATATAGACACTGACTGGTCTAGTCTATATAGACACTGACTGGACTAGTCTATATAGACACTGACTGGCCTAGTCTACATAGACACTGACTGGACGAGTCTATATAGTATAGACACGGACTGGTCTAGTCTATATAGACACGGACTGGACTAGTCTATATAGACACTGACTGGTCTAGTCTATATAGACACTGACTGGACTAGTCTATATAGACTGGTCTAGTCTATATAGACACTGACTGGCCTAGTCTATATAGACAATGACTGGACTAGTCTATATAGACACTGACTGGTCTAGTCTATATAGAAACTGACTGGACTAGTCTATATAGACACTGACTGGTCTAGTCTATATATGGACTTGTCTGGTCTATATAGACACTGACTGGTCTAGTCTATATAGACACTGACTTGACTAGTCTATATAGACACTGACTGGTCTAGTCTATATATACACTGACTGGACTAGTCTATATAGGCACTGACTGGACTAGTCTATACTGTATAGACACTGACTGGTCTAGTCTATATAGACACTGACTGGTCTAGTGTATATAGACACTTACTGGACTAGTCTATATAGACACTGACTGGTCTAGTCTATATAGACACTGACTGGTCTAGTCTATATAGACACTGACTGGACTAGTCTATATAGACACTGACTTGAATAGTCTATACAGTATAGACACTGACTGGTCTAGTCTGTATAGACACTGACTGGACTGGTCTATATAGACACTGACTGGACTAGTCTATATAGACACTGACTGAACTAGTCTATATAGACACTGACTGGACTAGTCTATATAGACACTGACTGGACTAGTCTATATAGACACTGACTGGTCTAGTCTATATAGACACTGACTGAACTAGTCTATATAGACACTGACTGGTCTAGTCTATATATGGACTGGTCTAGTCTATATAGACACTGACTGGTCTAGTCTATATATGGACTGGTCTAGTCTATATAGACACTGACTGGTCTAGTCTATATAGACTAGACCAGTCAGTGTCTATATAGACTAGACCAGTCAGTGTCTATATATACACTGACTGGTCTAGTCTATATAGACACTGACTGGTCTAGTCTATATAGACACGGACTGGACTAGTCTATATAGACACTGACTGGTTTAGTCTATATAGACACTGACTAGACTAGTCTATATATGGACTGACTGGACTAGTCTATACAGTATAGACACTGACTGGACTAGTCTATATATGGACTGGTCTAGTCTATATAGACACTGCCTGGTCTAGTCTATATAGACACTGACTGGACTAGTCTATATAGACACTGACTGGACTAGTCTATACAGTATAGACACTGACTGGACTAGTCTATATAGACACTGCCTGGTCTAGTCTATATAGACACTGACTGGACTAGTCTATATAGACACTGACTGGACTAGTCTATACAGTATAGACACTGACTGGACTACTCTATATTGACACTGACTGGACTAGTCTATATAGACACTGACTGGACTAGTCTATATAGACTGGTCTAGTCTATATAGACACTGACTGGACTAGTCTATATAGACACTGACTGGTCTAGTCTATAAAGACACTGACTGGCCTAGTCTATATAGACACTGACTGGACTAGTCTATATAGACACTGACTGGTCTAGTCTATATAGACACTGACTGGTCTAGTCTATACAGACACTGACTGGACTAGTCTATACAGTATAGACACTGACTGGACTAGTCTATATAGACACTGACTGGACTAGTCTATATAGACACTGACTGGTCTAGTCTATATAGACACTGACTGGTCTAGTCTATATAGACACTGACTGGACTAGTCTATACAGTATATACACTGACTGGACTAGTCTATATAGACACTGACTGGTCTAGTCTATATAGACACTGACTGGACTAGTCTATATAGACACTGACTGGACTAGTCTATATAGACACTGACTGGTCTAGTCTATATAGACACTGACTGGACTAGTCTATATAGACACTGACTGGACTAGTCTATATAGACACTGACTGGACTAGTCTATATAGACACTGACTGGTCTAGTCTATATAGACACTGACTGGACTAGTCTATATAGACACTGACTGGTCTAGTCTATATATGGACTGGTCTAGTCTATATAGACACTGCCTGGACTAGTCTGAATAGACACTGACTGGTCTAGTCTATATAGACACTGACTGGACTAGTCTATACAGTATAGACACTGATTGGTCTAGTCTATATAGACACTGACTGGTCTAGTCTATATAGACACTGACTGGACTATACTATATAGACACTGACTGGTCTAGTCTATATAGACACTGACTGGACTAGTCTATATAGACACTGACTGGACTAGTCTATATAGACACTGACTGGTCTAGTCTATATATGGACTGGTCTAGTCTATATAGACACTGCCTGGACTAGTCTATATAGACACTGACTGGTCTAGTCTATATAGACACTGACTGGACTAGTCTATACAGTATAGACACTGATTGGTCTAGTCTATATAGACACTGACTGGTCTAGTCTATATAGACACTGACTGGACTAGTCTATACAGTATAGACACTGACTGGACTAGTCTATATAGACACTGACTGGACTAGTCTATATAGACACTGACTGGACTAGACTATATAGACACTGACTGGACTAGTCTATACAGTATAGACACTGACCAGTCTAGTCTATATAGACACTGACTGGACTAGTCTATATAGACTGGTCTAGTCTATATAGACACTGACTGGACTAGTCTATATAGACACTGACTGGACTAGTCTATATAGACACTGACTGGTCTAGTCTATATAGACACTGACTGGACTAGTCTATATAGACACTGACTGGTCTAGTCTATATAGACACTGACTGGACTAGTCTATACAGTATAGACACTGACTGGTCTAGTCTATATAGACACTGACTGGACTAGTCTATATAGACACTGACTGGTCTAGTCTATATAGACACTGACTGGTCTAGTTTATATAGACACTGACTGGTCTAGTCTATATAGACACTGACTGGACTAGTCTATACAGTATAGACACAGACTGGTCTAGTCTATATAGACACTGACTGGACTAGTCTATATAGACTGGTCTAGTCTATATAGACACTTACTGGACTAGTCTATATAGACTGGTCTAGTCTATATAGACACTGACTGGACTAGTCTATATAGACACTGACTGGACTAGTCTATATAGACACTGACTGGTCTAGTCTATATAGACACTGGCTGGACTAGTCTATATAGACATTGACTGGTTTAGTCTATATAGACACTGGCTGGACTAGTCTATACAGTATAGACACTGACTGGACTAGTCTATATAGACACTGACTGGACTAGTCTATATAGACACTGACTGGACTAGTCTATATAGACTGATCTAGTCTATATAGACACTGACTGGACTAGTCTATATAGACACTGACTGGTCTAGTCTATATAGACACTGACTGGCCTAGTCTATATAGACTGGTCTAGTCTATATAGACACTGACTGGACTAGTCTATATAGACACTGACTGGACTAGTCTATATAGACACTGACTGGTCTAGTCTATATAGACACTGACTGGACTAGTCTATACAGTATAGACACTGACTGGTCTAGTCTATATAGACACTGACTGGTCTAGTCTATATAGACACTGACTGGACTAGTCTATACAGTATAGACACTGACTGGACTAGTCTATATAGACTGGTCTAGTCTATATAGACACTGACTGGACTAGTCTATATAGACACTGACTGGTCTAGTCTATATAGACACTGACTGGACTAGTCTATACAGTATAGACACTGACTGGACTAGTCAATATATACACTGACTGGTCTAGTCTATATAGACACTGACTGGACTAGTCTATATAGACACTGACTGGACTAGTCTATATAGACACTGACTGGTCTAGTCTATATATGGACTGGTCTAGTCTATATAGACACTGCCTGGTCTAGTCTATATAGACACTAACTGGACTAGTCTATATAGACACTGACTGGTCTAGTCTATATAGACACTGACTGGACTAGTCTATATAGACACTGACTGGTCTAGTCTATATAGACACTGATTGGACTAGTCAATATATACACTGACTGGTCTAGTCTATATAGACACTGACTGGACTAGTCTATATAGACACTGACTGGACTAGTCTATATAGACACTGATTGGTCTAGTCTATATATGGACTGGTCTAGTCTATATAGACACTGCCTGCTCTAGTCTATATAGACACTGACTGGACTAGTCTATATAGACACTGACTGGTCTAGTCTATATAGACACTGACTGGACTAGTCTATATAGACACTGACTGGTCTAGTCTATATAGACACTGACTGGCCTAGTCTATATAGACTGGTCTAGTCTATATAGACACTGACTGGACTAGTCTATATAGACACTGACTGGACTAGTCTATATAGACACTGACTGGTCTAGTCTATATAGACACTGACTGGACTAGTCTATACAGTATAGACACTGACTGGTCTAGTCTATATAGACACTGACTGGTCTAGTCTATATAGACACTGACTGGACTAGTCTATACAGTATAGACACTGACTGGACTAGTCTATATAGACTGGTCTAGTCTATATAGACACTGACTGGACTAGTCTATATAGACACTGACTGGTCTAGTCTATATAGACACTGACTGGACTAGTCTATACAGTATAGACACTGACTGGACTAGTCAATATATACACTGACTGGTCTAGTCTATATAGACACTGACTGGACTAGTCTATATAGACACTGACTGGACTAGTCTATATAGACACTGACTGGTCTAGTCTATATATGGACTGGTCTAGTCTATATAGACACTGCCTGGTCTAGTCTATATAGACACTAACTGGACTAGTCTATATAGACACTGACTGGTCTAGTCTATATAGACACTGACTGGACTAGTCTATATAGACACTGACTGGTCTAGTCTATATAGACACTGATTGGACTAGTCAATATATACACTGACTGGTCTAGTCTATATAGACACTGACTGGACTAGTCTATATAGACACTGACTGGACTAGTCTATATAGACACTGATTGGTCTAGTCTATATATGGACTGGTCTAGTCTATATAGACACTGCCTGGTCTAGTCTATATAGACACTGACTGGACTAGTCTATATAGACACTGACTGGTCTAGTCTATATAGACACTGACTGGACTAGTCTATATAGACACTGACTGGTCTAGTCTATATAGACACTGACTGGACTAGTCTATACAGTATAGACACTGACTGGTCTAGTCTATATAGACACTGACTGGACTAGTCTATATAGACACTGACTGGTCTAGTCTATATAGACACTGACTGGTCTAGTTTATATAGACACTGACAGGTCTAGTCTATATAGACACTGACTGGACTAGTCTATACAGTATAGACACTGACTGGTCTAGTCTATATAGACACTGACTGGACTAGTCTATATAGACTGGTCTAGTCTATATAGACACTGACTGGACTAGTCTATATAGACTGGTCTAGTCTATATAGACACTGACTGGACTAGTCTATATAGACACTGACTGGACTAGTCTATATAGACACTGACTGGACTAGTCTATACAGTATAGACACTGACTGGTCTAGTCTATATAGACTGGTCTAGTCTATATAGACACTGACTGGACTAGTCTATATAGACACTGACTGGTCTAGTCTATATAGACACTGACTGGACTAGTCTATACAGTATAGACACTGATTGGTCTAGTCTATATAGACACTGACTGGTCTAGTCTATATAGACTCTGACTGGACTAGTCTATATAGACACTGACTGGACTAGTTTAGATAGACACTGACTGGTCTAGTCTATATAGACACTGACTGGACTAGTCTATATAGACACTGACTGGTCTAGTCTATATAGACACTGACTGGACTAGTCTATACAGTATAGACACTGACTGGTCTAGTTTATATAGACATTGACTGGTCTAGTCTATATAGACACTGACTGGACTAGTCTATACAGTATAGACACTGACTGGACTAGTCTATATAGACACTGACTGGACTAGTCTATATAGACACTGACTGGACTAGTCTATATAGACTGGTCTAGTCTATATAGACACTGACTGGACTAGTCTATATAGACACTGACTGGTCTAGTCTATATAGACACTGACTGGCCTAGTCTATATAGACTGGTCTAGTCTATATAGACACTGACTGGACTAGTCTATATAGACACTGACTGGTCTAGTCTATATAGACACTGACTGGACTAGTCTATACAGTATAGACACTGACTGGTCTAGTCTATATAGACACTGACTGGTCTAGTCTATATAGACACTGACTGGACTAGTCTATATAGACACTGACTGGCCTAGTCTACATAGACACTGACTGGATGAGTCTATATAGTATAGACACGGACTGGTCTAGTCTATATAGACAAGGACTGGACTAGTCTATATAGACACTGACTGGTCTAGTCTATATAGACACTGACTGGACTAGTCTATATAGACACTGACTGGACTAGTCTATATAGACACTGACTGGACTAGTCTATATATGGACTGGTCTAGTCTATATAGACACTGACTGGACTAGTCTATATAGACACTGACTGGTCTAGTCTATATAGACACTGACTGGTCTAATCTATATAGACACTGACTGGACTAGTCTATATAGACACTGACTGGTCTAGTCTATATAGACACTGACTGGACTAGTCTATATAGACTGGTCTAGTCTATATAGACACTGACTGGCCTAGTCTATATAGACAATGACTGGACTAGTCTATATAGACACTGACTGGTCTAGTCTATATAGAAACTGACTGGACTAGTCTATATAGACACTGACTGGTCTAGTCTATATATGGACTGGTCTGGTCTATATAGACACTGACTGGTCTAGTCTATATAGACACTGACTTGACTAGTCTATATAGACACTGACTGGTCTAGTCTATATATACACTGACTGGACTAGTCTATATAGGCACTGACTGGACTAGTCTATACTGTATAGACACTGACTGGTCTAGTCTATATAGACACTGACTAGTCTAGTCTATATAGACACTTACTGGACTAGTCTATATAGACACTGACTGGTCTAGTCTATATAGACACTGACTGGTCTAGTCTATATAGACACTGACTGGACTAGTCTATATAGACACTGACTTGACTAGTCTATACAGTATAGACACTGACTGGTCTAGTCTGTATAGACACTGACTGGACTGGTCTATATAGACACTGACTGGACTAGTCTATATAGACACTGACTGAACTAGTCTATATAGACACTGACTGGACTAGTCTATATAGACACTGACTGGACTAGTCTATATAGACACTGACTGGTCTAGTCTATATAGACACTGACTGAACTAGTCTATATAGACACTGACTGGTCTAGTCTATATATGGACTGGTCTAGTCTATATAGACACTGACTGGTCTAGTCTATATATGGACTGGTCTAGTCTATATAGACACTGACTGGTCTAGTCTATATAGACTAGACCAGTCAGTGTCTATATAGACTAGACCAGTCAGTGTCTATATATACACTGACTGGTCTAGTCTATATAGACACTGACTGGTCTAGTCTATATAGACACTGACTGGACTAGTCTATATAGACACTGACTGGTTTAGTCTATATAGACACTGACTAGACTAGTCTATATATGGACTGACTGGACTAGTCTATACAGTATAGACACTGACTGGACTAGTCTATATATGGACTGGTCTAGTCTATATAGACACTGCCTGGTCTAGTCTATATAGACACTGACTGGACTAGTCTATATAGACACTGACTGGACTAGTCTATACAGTATAGACACTGACTGGACTAGTCTATATAGACACTGCCTGGTCTAGTCTATATAGACACTGACTGGACTAGTCTATATAGACACTGACTGGACTAGTCTATACAGTATAGACACTGACTGGACTACTCTATATTGACACTGACTGGACTAGTCTATATAGACACTGACTGGACTAGTCTATATAGACTGGTCTAGTCTATATAGACACTGACTGGACTAGTCTATATAGACACTGACTGGTCTAGTCTATAAAGACACTGACTCGCCTAGTCTATATAGACACTGACTGGACTAGTCTATATAGACACTGACTGGTCTAGTCTATATAGACACTGACTGGTCTAGTCTATACAGACACTGACTGGACTAGTCTATACAGTATAGACACTGACTGGACTAGTCTATATAGACACTGACTGGACTGGACTAGTCTATATAGACACTGACTGGTCTAGTCTATATAGACACTGACTGGTCTAGTCTATATACATTTTAGTCATATAGACTGGTCTAGTCTATATATGGACTGGTCTAGTCTATATAGACACTGACTGGACTAGTCTATACAGTATATACACTGACTGGACTAGTCTATATAGACACTGACTGGTCTAGTCTATATTGACACTGACTGGTCTAGTCTATACAGACACTGACTGGACTAGTCTATACAGTATAGACACTGACTGGTCTAGTCTATATAGACACTGACTGGCCTAGTCTATATAGACTGGTCTAGTCTATATAGACACTGACTGGACTAGTCTATATAGACACTGACTGGTCTAGTCTATATAGACACTGACTGGCCTAGTCTATATAGACTGGTCTAGTCTATATAGACACTGACTGGACTAGTCTATATAGACACTGACTGGTCTAGTCTATATAGACACTGACTGGACTAGTCTATACAGTATAGACACTGACTGGTCTAGTCTATATAGACACTGACTGGTCTAGTCTATATAGACACTGACTGGACTAGTCTATACAGTATAGACACTGACTGGACTAGTCTATATAGACTGGTCTAGTCTATATAGACACTGACTGGACTAGTCTATATAGACACTGACTGGTCTAGTCTATATAGACACTGACTGGACTAGTCTATACAGTATAGACACTGACTGGACTAGTCAATATATACACTGACTGGTCTAGTCTATATAGACACTGACTGGACTAGTCTATATAGACACTGACTGGACTAGTCTATATAGACACTGACTGGACTAGTCTATATAGACACTGACTGGACTAGTCTATATAGACACTGACTGGTCTAGTCTATATATGGACTGGTCTAGTCTATATAGACACTGCCTGGTCTAGTCTATATAGACACTGACTGGACTAGTCTATATAGACACTGACTGGTCTAGTCTATATAGACACTGACTGGACTAGTCTATATAGACACTGACTGGACTAGTCTATATAGACACTGACTGGTCTAGTCTATATATGGACTGGTCTAGTCTATATAGACACTGCCTGGTCTAGTCTATATAGACACTGACTGGACTAGTCTATATAGACACTGACTGGTCTAGTCTATATAGACACTGACTGGACTAGTCTATATAGACACTGACTGGTCTAGTCTATATAGACACTGACTGGACTAGTCTATACAGTATAGACACTGACTGGTCTAGTCTATATAGACACTGACTGGACTAGTCTATATAGACACTGACTGGTCTAGTCTATATAGACACTGACTGGCCTAGTCTATATAGACTGGTCTAGTCTATATAGACACTGACTGGACTAGTCTATATAGACACTGACTGGTCTAGTCTATATAGACACTGACTGGACTAGTCTATACAGTATAGACACTGACTGGTCTAGTCTATATAGACACTGACTGGTCTAGTCTATATAGACACTGACTGGACTAGTCTATATAGACACTGACTGGACTAGTCTACATAGACACTGACTGGACGAGTCTATATAGTATAGACACGGACTGGTCTAGTCTATATAGACACGGACTGGACTAGTCTATATAGACACTGACTGGTCTAGTCTATATAGACACTGACTGGACTAGTCTATATAGACACTGACTGGACTAGTCTATATAGACACTGACTGGACTAGTCTATATATGGACTGGTCTAGTCTATATAGACACTGACTGGACTAGTCTATATAGACACTGACTGGTCTAGTCGATATAGACACTGACTGGTCTAATCTATATAGACACTGACTGGACTAGTCTACATAGACACTGACTGGTCTAGTCTATATAGACACTGACTGGACTAGTCTATATAGACTGGTCTAGTCTATATAGACACTGACTGGCCTAGTCTATATAGACAATGACTGGACTAGTCTATATAGACACTGACTGGTCTAGTCTATATAGAAACTGACTGGACTAGTCTATATAGACACTGACTGGTCTAGTCTATATAGACTGGTCTAGTCTATATAGACACTGACTGGACTAGTCTATATAGACACTGACTGGTCTAGTCTATATAGACACTGACTGGACTAGTCTATACAGTATAGACACTGACTGGTCTAGTCTATATAGACACTGACTGGTCTAGTCTATATAGACACTGACTGGACTAGTCTATATAGACACTGACTGGCCTAGTCTACATAGACACTGACTGGACGAGTCTATATAGTATAGACACGGACTGGTCTAGTCTATATAGACACGGACTGGACTAGTCTATATAGACACTGACTGGTCTAGTCTATATAGACACTGACTGGACTAGTCTATATAGACACTGACTGGACTAGTCTATATAGACACTGACTGGACTAGTCTATATATGGACTGGTCTAGTCTATATAGACACTGACTGGACTAGTCTATATAGACACTGACTGGACTAGTCTATATAGACACTGACTGGACTAGTCTATATATGGACTGGTCTAGTCTATATAGACACTGACTGGCCTAGTCTATATAGACACTGACTGGACTAGTCTATATAGACACTGACTGGACTAGTCTATATAGACACTGACTGGACTAGTCTATATATGGACTGGTCTAGTCTATATAGACACTGACTGGACTAGTCTATATAGACACTGACTGGTCTAGTCTATATAGACACTGACTGGTCTAATCTATATAGACACTGACTGGACTAGTCTATATAGACACTGACTGGTCTAGTCTATATAGACACTGACTGGACTAGTCTATATAGACTGGTCTAGTCTATATAGACACTGACTGGCCTAGTCTATATAGACAATGACTGGACTAGTCTATATAGACACTGACTGGTCTAGTCTATATAGAAACTGACTGGACTAGTCTATATAGACACTGACTGGTCTAGTCTATATATGGACTGGTCTGGTCTATATAGACACTGACTGGTCTAGTCTATATAGACACTGACTTGACTAGTCTATATAGACACTGACTGGTCTAGTCTATATATACACTGACTGGACTAGTCTATATAGGCACTGACTGGACTAGTCTATACTGTATAGACACTGACTGGTCTAGTCTATATAGACACTGACTGGTCTAGTCTATATAGACACTTACTGGACTAGTCTATATAGACACTGACTGGTCTAGTCTATATAGACACTGACTGGTCTAGTCTATATAGACACTGACTGGACTAGTCTATATAGACACTGACTTGACTAGTCTATACAGTATAGACACTGACTGGTCTAGTCTGTATAGACACTGACTGGACTGGTCTATATAGACACTGACTGGACTAGTCTATATAGACACTGACTGAACTAGTCTATATAGACACTGACTGGACTAGTCTATATAGACACTGACTGGACTAGTCTATATAGACACTGACTGGTCTAGTCTATATAGACACTGACTGAACTAGTCTATATAGACACTGACTGGTCTAGTCTATATATGGACTGGTCTAGTCTATATAGACACTGACTGGTCTAGTCTATATATGGACTGGTCTAGTCTATATAGACACTGACTGGTCTAGTCTATATAGACTAGACCGGTCTAGTCTATATAGACTAGACCAGTCAGTGTCTATATAGACTAGACCAGTCAGTGTCTATATATACACTGACTGGTCTAGTCTATATAGACACTGACTGGTCTAGTCTATATAGACACTGACTGGACTAGTCTATATAGACACTGACTGGTTTAGTCTATATAGACACTGACTAGACTAGTCTATATATGGACTGACTGGACTAGTCTATACAGTATAGACACTGACTGGACTAGTCTATATATGGACTGGTCTAGTCTATATAGACACTGCCTGGTCTAGTCTATATAGACACTGACTGGACTAGTCTATATAGACACTGACTGGACTAGTCTATACAGTATAGACACTGACTGGACTAGTCTATATAGACACTGCCTGGTCTAGTCTATATAGACACTGACTGGACTAGTCTATATAGACACTGACTGGACTAGTCTATACAGTATAGACACTGACTGGACTACTCTATATTGACACTGACTGGACTAGTCTATATAGACACTGACTGGACTAGTCTATATAGACTGGTCTAGTCTATATAGACACTGACTGGACTAGTCTATATAGACACTGACTGGTCTAGTCTATAAAGACACTGACTGGCCTAGTCTATATAGACACTGACTGGACTAGTCTATATAGACACTGACTGGTCTAGTCTATATAGACACTGACTGGTCTAGTCTATACAGACACTGACTGGACTAGTCTATACAGTATAGACACTGACTGGACTAGTCTATATAGACACTGACTGGACTGGACTAGTCTATATAGACACTGACTGGTCTAGTCTATATAGACACTGACTGGTCTAGTCTATATACATTTTAGTCATATAGACTGGTCTAGTCTATATATGGACTGGTCTAGTCTATATAGACACTGACTGGACTAGTCTATACAGTATATACACTGACTGGACTAGTCTATATAGACACTGACTGGTCTAGTCTATATAGACACTGACTGGACTAGTCTATATAGACACTGACTGGACTAGTCTATATAGACACTGACTGGTCTAGTCTATATAGACACTGACTGGACTAGTCTATATAGACACTGACTGGACTAGTCTATATAGACACTGACTGGACTAGTCTATATAGACACTGACTGGTCTAGTCTATATAGACACTGACTGGACTAGTCTATATAGACACTGACTGGACTAGTCTATATAGACACTGACTGGTCTAGTCTATATATGGACTGGTCTAGTCTATATAGACACTGCCTGGACTAGTCTGAATAGACACTGACTGGTCTAGTCTATATAGACACTGACTGGACTAGTCTATACAGTATAGACACTGATTGGACTAGTCTATACAGTATAGACACTGACTGGTCTAGTCTATATAGACACTGACTGGACTAGTCTATATAGACACTGACTGGTCTAGTCTATATAGACACTGACTGGACTAGTCTATATAGACACTGACTGGACTAGTCTATATAGACACTGACTGGTCTAGTCTATATATGGACTGGTCTAGTCTATATAGACACTGCCTGGACTAGTCTATATAGACACTGACTGGTCTAGTCTATATAGACACTGACTGGACTAGTCTATACAGTATAGACACTGATTGTTCTAGTCTATATAGACACTGACTGGTCTAGTCTATATAGACAATGACTGGACTAGTCTATACAGTATAGACACTGACTGGACTAGTCTATATAGACACTGACTGGACTAGTCTATATAGACACTGACTGGACTAGACTATATAGACACTGACTGGACTAGTCTATACAGTATAGACACTGACCAGTCTAGTCTATATAGACACTGACTGGACTAGTCTATATAGACTGGTCTAGTCTATATAGACACTGACTGGACTAGTCTATATAGACACTGACTGGACTAGTCTATATAGACACTGACTGGTCTAGTCTATATAGACACTGACTGGACTAGTCTATATAGACACTGACTGGTCTAGTCTATATAGACACTGACTGGACTAGTCTATACAGTATAGACACTGACTGGTCTAGTCTATATAGACACTGACTGGACTAGTCTATATAGACACTGACTGGTCTAGTCTATATAGACACTGACTGGTCTAGTTTATATAGACACTGACTGGTCTAGTCTATATAGACACTGACTGGACTAGTCTATACAGTATAGACACAGACTGGTCTAGTCTATATAGACACTGACTGGACTAGTCTATATAGACTGGTCTAGTCTATATAGACACTTACTGGACTAGTCTATATAGACTGGTCTAGTCTATATAGACACTGACTGGACTAGTCTATATAGACACTGACTGGACTAGTCTATATAGACACTGACTGGTCTAGTCTATATAGACACTGGCTGGACTAGTCTATATAGACATTGACTGGTTTAGTCTATATAGACACTGGCTGGACTAGTCTATACAGTATAGACACTGACTGGACTAGTCTATATAGACACTGACTGGACTAGTCTATATAGACACTGACTTGACTAGTCTATATAGACACTGACTGGTCTAGTCTATATAGACACTGACTGGCCTAGTCTATATAGACTGGTCTAGTCTATATAGACACTGACTGGACTAGTCTATATAGACACTGACTGGTCTAGTCTATATAGACACTGACTGGCCTAGTCTATATAGACTGGTCTAGTCTATATAGACACTGACTGGACTAGTCTATATAGACACTGACTGGTCTAGTCTATATAGACACTGACTGGACTAGTCTATACAGTATAGACACTGACTGGTCTAGTCTATATAGACACTGACTGGTCTAGTCTATATAGACACTGACTGGACTAGTCTATACAGTATAGACACTGACTGGACTAGTCTATATAGACTGGTCTAGTCTATATAGACACTGACTGGACTAGTCTATATAGACACTGACTGGTCTAGTCTATATAGACACTGACTGGACTAGTCTATACAGTATAGACACTGACTGGACTAGTCAATATATACACTGACTGGTCTAGTCTATATAGACACTGACTGGACTAGTCTATATAGACACTGACTGGACTAGTCTATATAGACACTGACTGGTCTAGTCTATATATGGACTGGTCTAGTCTATATAGACACTGCCTGGTCTAGTCTATATAGACACTGACTGGACTAGTCTATATAGACACTGACTGGTCTAGTCTATATAGACACTGACTGGACTAGTCTATATAGACACTGACTGGTCTAGTCTATATAGACACTGATTGGACTAGTCAATATATACACTGACTGGTCTAGTCTATATAGACACTGACTGGACTAGTCTATATAGACACTGACTGGACTAGTCTATATAGACACTGACTGGTCTAGTCTATATATGGACTGGTCTAGTCTATATAGACACTGCCTGGTCTAGTCTATATAGACACTGACTGGACTAGTCTATATAGACACTGACTGGTCTAGTCTATATAGACACTGACTGGAGTAGTCTATATAGACACTGACTGGTCTAGTCTATATAGACACTGACTGGACTAGTCTATACAGTATAGACACTGACTGGTCTAGTCTATATAGACACTGACTGGACTAGTCTATATAGACACTGACTGGTCTAGTCTATATAGACACTGACTGGTCTAGTTTATATAGACACTGACAGGTCTAGTCTATATAGACACTGACTGGACTAGTCTATACAGTATAGACACTGACTGGTCTAGTCTATATAGACACTGACTGGACTAGTCTATATAGACTGGTCTAGTCTATATAGACACTGACTGGACTAGTCTATATAGACTGGTCTAGTCTATATAGACACTGACTGGACTAGTCTATATAGACACTGACTGGACTAGTCTATATAGACACTGACTGGACTAGTCTATATAGACACTGACTGGACTAGTCTATACAGTATAGACACTGATTGGTCTAGTCTCTATAGACACTGACTGGTCTAGTCTATATAGACACTGACTTGACTAGTCTATATAGACACTGACTGGACGAGTCTATATAGACTGGACTAGTCTATATAGACACTGACTGGACTAGTCTATACAGTATAGACACTGACTGGTCTAGTCTATATAGACACTGACTGGACTAGTCTATATAGACTGGTCTAGTCTATATAGACACTGACTGGACTAGTGTATATAGACACTGACTGGTCTAGTCTATATAGACACTGACTGGTCTAGTCTATACAGTATAGACACTGACTAGTCTAGTCTATATAGACACTGACTGGTCTAGTCTATATAGACACTGACTGGACTAGTCTATACAGTATAGACACTGACTGGTCTAGTCTATATAGACACTGACTGGACTAGTCTATATAGACTGGTCTAGTCTATATAGACACTGACTGGACAAGTCTATATAGACACTGACTGGACTAGTCTATATAGACACTGACTGGTCTAGTCTATATAGACACTGACTGGACTAGTCTATATAGACACTGACTGGTCTAGTCTATATAGACACTGACTGGTCTAGTCTATATAGACACTGACTGGACTAGTCTATACAGTATAGACACTGACTAGTCTAGTCTATATAGGCACTGACTGGTCTAGTCTATATAGACACTGACTGGACTAGTCTATACAGTATAGACACTGACTGGTCTAGTCTATATAGACACTGACTGGTCTAGTCTATATAGACACTGACTGGTCTAGTCTATATAGACACTGACTGGACTAGTCTATATAGTATAGACACTGACTGTACTAGTCTATATAGACTGGTCTAGTCTATATAGACACTTACTGGACTAGTCTATATAGACTGGTCTAGTCTATATAGACACTGACTGGACTAGTCTATATAGACACTGACTGGTCTAGTCTATATAGACACTGACTGGACTAGTCTATATAGACACTGACTGGACTAGTCTATATAGTATAGACACTGACTGTACTAGTCTATATAGACTGGTCTAGTCTATATAGACACTTACTGGACTAGTCTATATAGACTGGTCTAGTCTATATAGACACTTACTGGACTAGTCTATATAGACTGGTCTAGTCTATATAGACACTGACTGGACTAGTCTATATAGACACTGACTGGTCTAGTCTATATAGACACTGACTGGACTAGTCTATATAGACACTGACTGGACTAGTCTATACAGTATAGACACTGACTGGTCTAGTCTATATAGACTGGTTTAGTCTATATAGACACTGACTGGACTAGTCTATATAGACACTGACTGGTCTAGTCAATATAGACACTGACTGGACTAGTCTATACAGTATAGACACTGATTGTCTAGTCTATATAGACACTGACTGGTCTAGTCTATATAGACACTGACTGGACTAGTCTATATAGACACTGACTGGACTAGTCTATATAGACACTGACTGGTCTAGTCTATATAGACACTGACTGGACTAGTCTATATAGACACTGACTGGACTAGTCTATACAGTATAGACACTGACTGGACTAGTCTATATAGACACTGACTGGACTAGTCTATATAGACACTGACTGGACTAGTCTATATAGACTGGTCTAGTCTATATAGACACTGACTGGACTAGTCTATATAGACACTGACTGGTCTAGTCTATATAGACACTGACTGGCCTAGTCTATATAGACTGGTCTAGTCTATATAGACACTGACTGGACTAGTCTATATAGACACTGACTGGTCTAGTCTATATAGACACTGACTGGACTAGTCTATACAGTATAGACACTGACTGGTCTAGTCTATATAGACACTGACTGGTCTAGTCTATATAGACACTGACTGGACTAGTCTATACAGTATAGACACTGACTGGACTAGTCTATATAGACTGGTCTAGTCTATATAGACACTGACTGGACTAGTCTATATAGACACTGACTGGTCTAGTCTATATAGACACTGACTGGACTAGTCTATATAGACACTGACTGGACTAGTCTATACAGTATAGACACTGACTGGTCTAGTCTATATAGACTGGTTTAGTCTATATAGACACTGACTGGACTAGTCTATATAGACACTGACTGGTCTAGTCTATATAGACACTGATTGGACTAGTCTATACAGTATAGACACTGATTGGTCTAGTCTATATAGACACTGACTGGTCTAGTCTATATAGACACTGACTGGACTAGTCTATATAGACACTGACTGGACTAGTCTATATAGACACTGACTGGTCTAGTCTATATAGACACTGACTGGACTAGTCTATATAGACACTGACTGGACTAGTCTATACAGTATAGACACTGACTGGACTAGTCTATATAGACACTGACTGGACTAGTCTATATAGACACTGACTGGACTAGTCTATATAGACTGGTCTAGTCTATATAGAAACTGACTGGACTAGTCTATATAGACACTGACTGGTCTAGTCTATATAGACACTGACTGGCCTAGTCTATATAGACTGGTCTAGTCTATATAGACACTGACTGGACTAGTCTATATAGACACTGACTGGTCTAGTCTATATAGACACTGACTGGACTAGTCTATACAGTATAGACACTGACTGGTCTAGTCTATATAGACACTGACTGGTCTAGTCTATATAGACACTGACTGGACTAGTCTATACAGTATAGACACTGACTGGACTAGTCTATATAGACTGGTCTAGTCTATATAGACACTGACTGTACTAGTCTATATAGACACTGACTGGTCTAGTCTATATAGACACTGACTGGACTAGTCTATACAGTATAGACACTGACTGGACTAGTCTATATAGACTGGTCTAGTCTATATAGACACTGACTGGACAAGTCTATATAGACACTGACTGGACTAGTCTATATAGACACTGACTGGTCTAGTCTATATAGAGACTGACTGGACTAGTCTATATAGACACTGACTGGTCTAGTCTATATAGACACTGACTGGTCTAGTCTATATAGACACTGACTGGACTAGTCTATACAGTATAGACACTGACTAGTCTAGTCTATATAGGCACTGACTGGTCTAGTCTATATAGACACTGACTGGACTAGTCTATACAGTATAGACACTGACTGGTCTAGTCTATATAGACACTGACTGGTCTAGTCTATATAGACACTGACTGGACTAGTCTATATAGTATAGACACTGACTGTACTAGTCTATATAGACTGGTCTAGTCTATATAGACACTTACTGGACTAGTCTATATAGACTGGTCTAGTCTATATAGACACTGACTGGACTAGTCTATATAGACACTGACTGGTCTAGTCTATATAGACACTGACTGGACTAGTCTATATAGACACTGACTGGACTAGTCTATATAGTGTAGACACTGACTGTACTAGTCTATATAGACTGGTCTAGTCTATATAGACACTTACTGGACTAGTCTATATAGACTGGTCTAGTCTATATAGACACTTACTGGACTAGTCTATATAGACTGGTCTAGTCTATATAGACACTGACTGGACTAGTCTATATAGACACTGACTGGTCTAGTCTATATAGACACTGACTGGACTAGTCTATATAGACACTGACTGGACTAGTCTATACAGTATAGACACTGATTGGTCTAGTCTATATAGACTGGTTTAGTCTATATAGACACTGACTGGACTAGTCTATATAGACACTTACTGGTCTAGTCTATATAGACACTGACTGGACTAGTCTATACAGTATAGACACTGATTGGTCTAGTCTATATAGACACTGACTGGTCTAGTCTATATAGACACTGACTGGACTAGTCTATATAGACACTGACTGGACTAGTCTATATAGACACTGACTGGTCTAGTCTATATAGACACTGACTGGACTAGTCTATATAGACACTGACTGGACTAGTCTATACAGTATAGACACTGACTGGACTAGTCTATATAGACACTGACTGGACTAGTCTATATAGACACTGACTGGACTAGTCTATATAGACTGGTCTAGTCTATATAGACACTGACTGGACTAGTCTATATAGACACTGACTGGTCTAGTCTATATAGACACTGACTGGCCTAGTCTATATAGACTGGTCTAGTCTATATAGACACTGACTGGACTAGTCTATATAGACACTGACTGGTCTAGTCTATATAGACACTGACTGGACTAGTCTATACAGTATAGACACTGACTGGTCTAGTCTATATAGACACTGACTGGTCTAGTCTATATAGACACTGACTGGTCTAGTCTATATAGACACTGACTGGACTAGTCTATACAGTATAGACACTGACTGGACTAGTCTATATAGACTGGTCTAGTCTATATAGACACTGACTGGACTAGTCTATATAGACACTGACTGGTCTAGTCTATATAGACACTGACTGGACTAGTCTATACAGTATAGACACTGACTGGACTAGTCAATATATACACTGACTGGTCTAGTCTATATAGACACTGACTGGACTAGTCTATATAGACACTGACTGGACTAGTCTATATAGACACTGACTGGTCTAGTCTATATATGGACTGGTCTAGTCTATATAGACACTGCCTGGTCTAGTCTATATAGACACTGACTGGACTAGTCTATATAGACACTGACTGGTCTAGTCTATATAGACACTGACTGGACTAGTCTATACAGTATAGACACTGATTGGTCTAGTCTATATAGACACTGACTGGTCTAGTCTATATAGACACTGACTGGACTAGTCTATATAGACACTGACTGGACTAGTCTATATAGACACTGACTGGTCTAGTCTATATATACACTGACTGGACTAGTCTATATAGACACTGACTGGACTAGTCTATATAGACTCTGACTGGTTTAGTCTATATATGGACTGGTCTAGTCTATATATAGACACTGCCTGGTCTAGTCTATATAGACACTGACTGGACTAGTCTATATAGACATTGACTGAACTAGTCTATATAGACACTGACTGGTCTAGTCTATATAGACACTGACTGGACTAGTCTATACAGTATAGACACTGACTGGACTAGTCTATATAGACACTGACTGGACTAGTCTATATAGACACTGACTGGACTAGTCTATATAGACACTGACTGGACTAGTCTACACAGTATAGACACTGACCGGTCTAGTCTATATAGATACTGACTGGACTAGTCTATATAGACTGGTCTAGTCTATATAGACACTGACTGGACTAGTCTATATAGACGCTGACTGGTCTAGTCTATATAGACACTGACTGGACTAGTCTATATAGACACTGACTGGTCTAGTCTATATAGACTGGTATAGTCTATATAGACACTGACTGGACTAGTCTATATAGACACTGACTTGACTAGTCTATACAGTATAGACACTGACTGGTCTAGTCTATATAGACACTGACTGGACTAGTCTATATAGTATAGACACTGACTGTACTAGTCTATATAGACTGGTCTAGTCTATATAGACACTTACTGGTCTAGTCTATATAGACTGGTCTAGTCTATATAGACACTGACTGGACTAGTCTATATAGACACTGACTGGTCTAGTCTATATAGACACTGACTGGACTAGTCTATACAGTATAGACACTGACTGGACTAGTCTATACAGTATAGACACTGACTGGTCTAGTCTATATAGACACTGACGGGACTAGTCTATATAGACACTGACTGGACTAGTCTATATAGACACTGACTGGTCTAGTCTATATAGACACTGACTGGACTAGTCTATATAGACATTGACTGAACTAGTCTATATAGACACTGACTGGTCTAGTCTATATAGACACTGACTGGACTAGTCTATACAGTATAGACACTGACTGGACTAGTCTATATAGACACTGACTGGACTAGTCTATATTGACACTGACTGGACTAGTCTATATAGACACTGACTGGACTAGTCTATATATGGACTGGTCTAGTCTATATAGACACTGCCTGGTCTAGTCTATATAGACACTGACTGGACTAGTCTATATAGACATTGACTGAACTAGTCTATATAGACACTGACTGGTCTAGTCTATATAGACACTGACTGGACTAGTCTATACAGTATAGACACTGACTGGACTAGTCTATATAGACACTGACTGGACTAGTCTATATAGACACTTACTGGACTAGTCTATATAGACACTGACTGGACTAGTCTATATATGGACTGGTCTAGTCTATATAGACACTGCCTGGTCTAGTCTATATAGACACTGACTGGACTAGTCTATATAGACATTGACTGAACTAGTCTATATAGACACTGACTGGTCTAGTCTATATAGACACTGACTGGACTAGTCTATACAGTATAGACACTGACTGGACTAGTCTATATAGACACTGACTGGACTAGTCTATATAGACACTGACTGGACTAGTCTATATAGACACTGACTGGACTAGTCTACACAGTATAGACACTGACCGGTCTAGTCTATATAGACACTGACTGGACTAGTCTATATAGACTGGTCTAGTCTATATAGACACTGACTGGACTAGTCTATATAGACACTGACTGGTCTAGTCTATATAGACACTGACTGGACTAGTCTATATAGACACTGACTGGTCTAGTCTATATAGACTGGTATAGTCTATATAGACACTGACTGGACTAGTCTATATAGACACTGACTTGACTAGTCTATACAGTATAGACACTGACTGGTCTAGTCTATATAGACACTGACTGGACTAGTCTATATAGTATAGACACTGACTGTACTAGTCTATATAGACTGGTCTAGTCTATATAGACACTTACTGGTCTAGTCTATATAGACTGGTCTAGTCTATATAGACACTGACTGGACTAGTCTATATAGACACTGACTGGTCTAGTCTATATAGACACTGACTGGACTAGTCTATACAGTATAGACACTGACTGGACTAGTCTATACAGTATAGACACTGACTGGTCTAGTCTATATAGACACTGACGGGACTAGTCTATATAGACACTGACTGGACTAGTCTATATAGACACTGACTGGACTAGTCTATATAGACACTGACTGGTCTAGTCTATATAGACACTGACTGGACTAGTCTATATAGACATTGACTGAACTAGTCTATATAGACACTGACTGGTCTAGTCTATATAGACACTGACTGGACTAGTCTATACAGTATAGACACTGACTGGACTAGTCTATATAGACACTGACTGGACTAGTCTATATTGACACTGACTGGACTAGTCTATATAGACACTGACTGGACTAGTCTATATATGGACTGGTCTAGTCTATATAGACACTGCCTGGTCTAGTCTATATAGACACTGACTGGACTAGTCTATATAGACATTGACTGAACTAGTCTATATAGACACTGACTGGTCTAGTCTATATAGACACTGACTGGACTAGTCTATACAGTATAGACACTGACTGGACTAGTCTATATAGACACTGACTGGACTAGTCTATATAGACACTGACTGGACTAGTCTATATAGACACTGACTGGACTAGTCTACACAGTATAGACACTGACCGGTCTAGTCTATATAGACACTGACTGGACTAGTCTATATAGACTGGTCTAGTCTATTTAGACACTGACTGGACTAGTCTATATAGACAGTGACTGGTCTAGTCTATATAGACACTGACTGGACTAGTCTATACAGTATAGACACTGACTGGACTAGTCTATATAGACACTGACTGGTCTAGTCAATATAGACACTGACTGGACTAGTCTATACAGTATAGACACTGATTGTCTAGTCTATATAGACACTGACTGGTCTAGTCTATATAGACACTGACTGGACTAGTCTATATAGACACTGACTGGACTAGTCTATATAGACACTGACTGGTCTAGTCTATATAGACCTTGACTGGACTAGTCTATATAGACACTGACTGGACTAGTCTATACAGTATAGACACTGACTGGACTAGTCTATATAGACACTGACTGGACTAGTCTATATAGACACTGACTGGACTAGTCTATATAGACTGGTCTAGTCTATATAGACACTGACTGGACTAGTCTATATAGACACTGACTGGTCTAGTCTATATAGACACTGACTGGCCTAGTCTATATAGACTGGTCTAGTCTATATAGACACTGACTGGACTAGTCTATATAGACACTGACTGGTCTAGTCTATATAGACACTGACTGGACTAGTCTATACAGTATAGACACTGACTGGTCTAGTCTATATAGACACTGACTGGTCTAGTCTATATAGACACTGACTGGACTAGTCTATACAGTATAGACACTGACTGGACTAGTCTATATAGACTGGTCTAGTCTATATAGACACTGACTGGACTAGTCTATATAGACACTGACTGGTCTAGTCTATATAGACACTGACTGGACTAGTCTTTATAGACACTGACTGGACTAGTCTATACAGTATAGACACTGACTGGTCTAGTCTATATAGACTGGTTTAGTCTATATAGACACTGACTGGACTAGTCTATATAGACACTGACTGGTCTAGTCTATATAGACACTGACTGGACTAGTCTATACAGTATAGACACTGATTGGTCTAGTCTATATAGACACTGACTGGTCTAGTCTATATAGACACTGACTGGACTAGTCTATATAGACACTGACTGGACTAGTCTATATAGACACTGACTGGTCTAGTCTATATAGACACTGACTGGACTAGTCTATATAGACACTGACTGGACTAGTCTATACAGTATAGACACTGACTGGACTAGTCTATATAGACACTGACTGGACTAGTCTATATAGACACTGACTGGACTAGTCTATATAGACTGGTCTATTCTATATAGAAACTGACTGGACTAGTCTATATAGACACTGACTGGTCTAGTCTATATAGACACTGACTGGCCTAGTCTATATAGACTGGTCTAGTCTATATAGACACTGACTGGACTAGTCTATATAGACACTGACTGGTCTAGTCTATATAGACACTGACTGGACTAGTCTATACAGTATAGACACTGACTGGTCTAGTCTATATAGACACTGACTGGTCTAGTCTATATAGACACTGACTGGACTAGTCTATACAGTATAGACACTGACTGGACTAGTCTATATAGACTGGTCTAGTCTATATAGACACTGACTGGACTAGTCTATATAGACACTGACTGGTCTAGTCTATATAGACACTGACTGGACTAGTCTATATAGACACTGACTGGTCTAGTCTATATAGACACTGACTGGTCTAGTCTATATAGACACTGACTGGACTAGTCTATACAGTATAGACACTGACTAGTCTAGTCTATATAGGCACTGACTGGTCTAGTCTATATAGACACTGACTGGACTAGTCTATACAGTATAGACACTGACTGGTCTAGTCTATATAGACACTGACTGGTCTAGTCTATATAGACACTGACTGGACTAGTCTATATAGTATAGACACTGACTGTACTAGTCTATATAGACTGGTCTAGTCTATATAGACACTTACTGGACTAGTCTATATAGACTGGTCTAGTCTATATAGACACTGACTGGACTAGTCTATATAGACACTGACTGGTCTAGTCTATATAGACACTGACTGGACTAGTCTATATAGACACTTACTGGACTAGTCTATATAGTATAGACACTGACTGTACTAGTCTATATAGACTGGTCTAGTCTATATAGACACTTACTGGACTAGTCTATATAGACTGGTCTAGTCTATATAGACACTTACTGGACTAGTCTATATAGACTGGTCTAGTCTATATAGACACTGACTGGACTAGTCTATATAGACACTGACTGGTCTAGTCTATATAGACACTGACTGGACTAGTCTATATAGACACTGACTGGACTAGTCTATACAGTATAGACACTGATTGGTCTAGTCTATATAGACTGGTTTAGTCTATATAGACACTGACTGGACTAGTCTATATAGACACTTACTGGTCTAGTCTATATAGACACTGACTGGACTAGTCTATACAGTATAGACACTGATTGGTCTAGTCTATATAGACACTGACTGGTCTAGTCTATATAGACACTGACTGGACTAGTCTATATAGACACTGACTGGACTAGTCTATATAGACACTGACTGGTCTAGTCTATATAGACACTGACTGGACTAGTCTATATAGACACTGACTGGACTAGTCTATACAGTATAGACACTGACTGGACTAGTCTATATAGACACTGACTGGACTAGTCTATATAGACACTGACTGGACTAGTCTATATAGACTGGTCTAGTCTATATAGACACTGACTGGACTAGTCTATATAGACACTGACTGGTCTAGTCTATATAGACACTGACTGGCCTAGTCTATATAGACTGGTCTAGTCTATATAGACACTGACTGGACTAGTCTATATAGACACTGACTGGTCTAGTCTATATAGACACTGACTGGACTAGTCTATACAGTATAGACACTGACTGGTCTAGTCTATATAGACACTGACTGGTCTAGTCTATATAGACACTGACTGGTCTAGTCTATATAGACACTGACTGGACTAGTCTATACAGTATAGACACTGACTGGACTAGTCTATATAGACTGGTCTAGTCTATATAGACACTGACTGGACTAGTCTATATAGACACTGACTGGTCTAGTCTATATAGACACTGACTGGACTAGTCTATACAGTATAGACACTGACTGGACTAGTCAATATATACACTGACTGGTCTAGTCTATATAGACACTGACTGGACTAGTCTATATAGACACTGACTGGACTAGTCTATATAGACACTGACTGGTCTAGTCTATATATGGACTGGTCTAGTCTATATAGACACTGCCTGGTCTAGTCTATATAGACACTGACTGGACTAGTCTATATAGACACTGACTGGTCTAGTCTATATAGACACTGACTGGACTAGTCTATACAGTATAGACACTGATTGGTCTAGTCTATATAGACACTGACTGGTCTAGTCTATATAGACACTGACTGGACTAGTCTATATAGACACTGACTGGACTAGTCTATATAGACACTGACTGGTCTAGTCTATATAGACACTGACTGGACTAGTCTATATAGACACTGACTGGACTAGTCTATATAGACTCTGACTGGTTTAGTCTATATATGGACTGGTCTAGTCTATATAGACACTGCCTGGTCTAGTCTATATAGACACTGACTGGACTAGTCTATATAGACATTGACTGAACTAGTCTATATAGACACTGACTGGTCTAGTCTATATAGACACTGACTGGACTAGTCTATACAGTATAGACACTGACTGGACTAGTCTATATAGACACTGACTGGACTAGTCTATATAGACACTGACTGGACTAGTCTATATAGACACTGACTGGACTAGTCTACACAGTATAGACACTGACCGGTCTAGTCTATATAGATACTGACTGGACTAGTCTATATAGACTGGTCTAGTCTATATAGACACTGACTGGACTAGTCTATATAGACACTGACTGGTCTAGTCTATATAGACACTGACTGGACTAGTCTATATAGACACTGACTGGTCTAGTCTATATAGACTGCTATAGTCTATATAGACACTGACTGGACTAGTCTATATAGACACTGACTTGACTAGTCTATACAGTATAGACACTGACTGGTCTAGTCTATATAGACACTGACTGGACTAGTCTATATAGTATAGACACTGACTGTACTAGTCTATATAGACTGGTCTAGTCTATATAGACACTTACTGGTCTAGTCTATATAGACTGGTCTAGTCTATATAGACACTGACTGGACTAGTCTATATAGACACTGACTGGTCTAGTCTATATAGACACTGACTGGACTAGTCTATACAGTATAGACACTGACTGGACTAGTCTATACAGTATAGACACTGACTGGTCTAGTCTATATAGACACTGACGGGACTAGTCTATATAGACACTGACTGGACTAGTCTATATAGACACTGACTGGTCTAGTCTATATATACACTGACTGGACTAGTCTATATAGACATTGACTGAACTAGTCTATATAGACACTGACTGGTCTAGTCTATATAGACACTGACTGGACTAGTCTATACAGTATAGACACTGACTGGACTAGTCTATATTGACACTGACTGGACTAGTCTATATAGACACTGACTGGACTAGTCTATATATGGACTGGTCTAGTCTATATAGACACTGCCTGGTCTAGTCTATATAGACACTGACTGGACTAGTCTATATAGACATTGACTGAACTAGTCTATATAGACACTGACTGGTCTAGTCTATATAGACACTGACTGGACTAGTCTATACAGTATAGACACTGACTGGACTAGTCTATATAGACACTGACTGGACTAGTCTATATAGACACTTACTGGACTAGTCTATATAGACACTGACTGGACTAGTCTATATATGGACTGGTCTAGTCTATATAGACACTGCCTGGTCTAGTCTATATAGACACTGACTGGACTAGTCTATATAGACATTGACTGAACTAGTCTATATAGACACTGACTGGTCTAGTCTATATAGACACTGACTGGACTAGTCTATACAGTATAGACACTGACTGGACTAGTCTATATAGACACTGACTGGACTAGTCTATATAGACACTGACTGGACTAGTCTATATAGACACTGACTGGACTAGTCTACACAGTATAGACACTGACCGGTCTAGTCTATATAGACACTGACTGGACTAGTCTATATAGACTGGTCTAGTCTATATAGACACTGACTGGACTAGTCTATATAGACACTGACTGGTCTAGTCTATATAGACACTGACTGGACTAGTCTATATAGACACTGACTGGTCTAGTCTATATAGACTGGTATAGTCTATATAGACACTGACTGGACTAGTCTATATAGACACTGACTTGACTAGTCTATACAGTATAGACACTGACTGGTCTAGTCTATATAGACACTGACTGGACTAGTCTATATAGTATAGACACTGACTGTACTAGTCTATATAGACTGGTCTAGTCTATATAGACACTTACTGGTCTAGTCTATATAGACTGGTCTAGTCTATATAGACACTGACTGGACTAGTCTATATAGACACTGACTGGTCTAGTCTATATAGACACTGACTGGACTAGTCTATACAGTATAGACACTGACTGGACTAGTCTATATAGACACTGACGGGACTAGTCTATATAGACACTGACTGGACTAGTCTATATAGACACTGACGGGACTAGTCTATATAGACACTGACTGGACTAGTCTATATAGACACTGACTGGACTAGTCTATATAGACACTGACTGGTCTAGTCTATATAGACACTGACTGGACTAGTCTATATAGACATTGACTGAACTAGTCTATATAGACACTGACTGGTCTAGTCTATATAGACACTGACTGGACTAGTCTATACAGTATAGACACTGACTGGACTAGTCTATATAGACACTGACTGGACTAGTCTATATTGACACTGACTGGACTAGTCTATATATGGACTGGTCTAGTCTATATAGACACTGCCTGGTCTAGTCTATATAGACACTGACTGGACTAGTCTATATAGACATTGACTGAACTAGTCTATATAGACACTGACTGGTCTAGTCTATATAGACACTGACTGGACTAGTCTATACAGTATAGACACTGACTGGACTAGTCTATATAGACACTGACTGGACTAGTCTATATAGACACTGACTGGACTAGTCTATATAGACACTGACTGGACTAGTCTACACAGTATAGACACTGACCGGTCTAGTCTATATAGACACTGACTGGACTAGTCTATATAGACTGGTCTAGTCTATTTAGACACTGACTGGACTAGTCTATATAGACAGTGACTGGTCTAGTCTATATAGACACTGACTGGACTAGTCTATACAGTATAGACACTGACTGGACTAGTCTATATAGACACTGACTGGTCTAGTCTATATAGACACTGACTGGACTAGTCTATACAGTATAGACACTGACTGGACTAGTCTATATAGACACTGACTGGATTAGTCTATATAGACACTGACTGGTCTAGTCTATATAGACACTGACTGGACTAGTCTATACAGTATAGACACTGATTGGTCTCGTCTGTATAGACACTGACTGGTCTAGTCTATATAGACACTGACTGGACTAGTCTATATAGACACTGACTTGACTAGTCTATATAGACACTGACTGGTCTAGTCTATATAGACACTGACTGGACTAGTCTATATAGACACTGACTGGACTAGTGTATATAGACACTGACTGGTCTAGTCTATATAGACACTGACTGGACTAGTCTATACAGTATAGACACTGACTGGTCTAGTCTATATAGACTGGTCTAGTCTATATAGACACTGACTGGACTAGTCTTTATAGACACTGACTGGTCTAGTCTATATAGACACTCACTGGTCTAGTCTATATAGACACTGACTGGACTAGTCTACACAGTATAGACACTGACTGGTCTAGTCTATATAGACACTGACTGGTCTAGTCTATATAGACACTGACTGGTCTAGTCTATATAGACACTGACCGGTCTAGTCTATATAGACACTGACTGGACTAGTCTATATAGACTGGTCTAGTCTATATAGACACTGACTGGACTAGTCTATATAGACACTGACTGGTCTAGTCTATATAGACACTGACTGGACTAGTCTATACAGTATAGACACTGACTGGACTAGTCTATATAGACACTGAATGGTCTAGTCTATATAGACACTGACTGGACTAGTCTATATAGACACTGACTGGACTAGTCTATATAGACACTGAGTGGACTAGACTATACAGTATAGACACTGACTTGACTAGTCTATATAGACTCTGACTGGTCTAGTCTATATAGACACTGACTGGTCTAGTCTATATAGACACTGACTGGTCTATTCTATATAGACACTGACTGGTCTATTCTATATAGACACTGACTGGTCTAGTCTATATAGACACTGACTGGTCTAGTCTATATAGACACTGACTGGTCTAGTCTATATAGACACTGACTGGTCTAGTCTATATAGACACTGACTGGACTAGTCTATATAGACACTGACTGGACTAGTCTATATAGACACTGACTGGTCTAGTCTATATAGACACTGACTGGACTAGTCTACATTGACACTGACTGGACTAGTCTATACAGTATAGACACTGACTGGTCCAGTCTATATAGACACTGACTGGACTAGTCTATATAGACACTGACTAGTCTATATAGACATTGACTGGTCTAGTCTATATAGACACTGACTGGACTAGTCTATATAGGCACTGACTGGCCTAGACTATATAGACACTGACTGGCCTAGTCTATATAGACACTGACTGGACTAGTCTATATAGACACTGACTGGACTAGTCTATATAGACACTGACTGGTCGTAGTCTATATAGGCACTGACTGGACTAGTCTATATAGGCACTGACTGGCCTAGTCTATATAGGCACTGACTGGTCTAGTCTATATAGACACTTACTGGACTAGTCTATACAGTATAGACACTGACTGGACTAGTCTATATAGACACTGACTGGTCTAGTCTATATAGACACTGACTGGACTAGTCTATATAGACACTGACTGGTCTAGTCTATATAGACACTGACTGGACTAGTCTATACAGTATAGACACTGACTGGACTAGTTTATATAGACACTGACTGGACTAGTCTATATAGACACTGACTGGTCGTAGTCTATATAGGCACTGACTGGACTAGTCTATATAGGCACTGACTGGCCTAGTCTATATAGGCACTGACTGGTCTAGTCTATATAGACACTTACTGGACTAGTCTATACAGTATAGACACTGACTGGACTAGTCTATATAGACACTGACTGGTCTAGTCTATATAGACACTGACTGGACTAGTCTATATAGACACTGACTGGTCTAGTCTATATAGACACTGACTGGACTAGTCTATACAGTATAGACACTGACTGGACTAGTCTATATAGACACTGAATGGTCTAGTCTATATAGACACTGACTGGACTAGTCTATATAGACACTGACTGGACTAGTCTTTATAGACACTGACTGGACGAGACTATACAGTATAGACACTGACTTGACTAGTCTATATAGACACTGACTGGTCTAGTCTATATAGACACTGACTGGTCTAGTCTATATAGACACTGACTGGACTAGTCTATACAGTATAGACACTGACTGGACTAGTCTATATAGACACTGACTGGACAAGTCTATATAGACACTGACTGGACTAGTCTATATACACACTGACTGGACTAGTCTATATAGACACTGACTGGACTAGTCTATATAGACACTGACTGGACTAGTCTATACAGTATAGACACTGACTGGTCTAGTCTATATAGACACTGACTGGACTAGTCTATATAGACACTGACTGGACTAGTCTATATAGACACTGACTGGTCTAGTCTATATAGACACTGACTGGACTGGTCTATATAGACACTGACTGGACTAGTCTATATAGACACTGACTGGTCTAGTCTATATAGACACTGACTGGACTGGTCTATATAGGCACTGACTGGACTTTTCTATATAGACACTGACTGGTCTAGTCTATATAGACATTGACTGGACTAGTCTATACAGTATAGACACTGACTGGTTTAGTCTATATAGACACTGACTGGTTTAGTCTATATAGACACTGACTGGTCTAAATAGACACTGACTGGTCTATATAGACACTGACTGGTCTAGTCTATATAGACACTGACTGGTCTAGTCTATATAGACACTTACTGGACTAGTCTATACAGTATAGACACTGACTGGACTAGTCTATATAGACACTGACTGGTCTAGTCTATATAGACACTGACTGGACTAGTCTATATAGACACTGACTGGACTAGTCTATATAGACACTGACTGGTCTAGTCTATATATGCACTGGTCTAGTCTATATAGACACTGCCTGGTCTAGTCTATATAGACACTGACTGGACTAGTCTATACAGTATAGACACTGACTGGACTAGTCTATATAGACTGGTCTAGTCTATATAGACACTGACTGGACTAGTCTATATAGACACTGACTGGTCTAGTCTATATAGACACTGACTGGACTAGTCTATACAGTATAGACACTGACTGGACTAGTCAATATATACACTGACTGGTCTAGTCTATATAGACACTGACTGGACTAGTCTATATAGACACTGACTGGACTAGTCTATATAGACACTGACTGGTCTAGTCTATATATGGACTGGTCTAGTCTATATAGACACTGACTGGTCTAGTCTATATAGACACTGACTGGACTAGTCTATACAGTATAGACACTGACTGGACTAGTCTATATAGACACTGACTGGACTAGTCTATATAGACACTGACTGGTCGTAGTCTATATAGGCACTGACTGGACTAGTCTATATAGGCACTGACAGCCTAGTCTATATAGGCACTGACTGGTCTAGTCTATATAGACACTTACTGGACTAGTCTATACAGTATAGACACTGACTGGACTAGTCTATATAGACACTGACTGGTCTAGTCTATATAGACACTGACTGGACTAGTCTATATAGACACTGACTGGTCTAGTCTATATAGACACTGACTGGACTAGTCTATACAGTATAGACACTGACTGGACTTGTCTATATAGACACTGAATGGTCTAGTCTATATAGACACTGACTGGACTAGTCTATATAGACACTGACTGGACTAGTCTTTATAGACACTGACTGGACGAGACTATACAGTATAGACACTGACTTGACTAGTCTATATAGACACTGACTGGTCTAGTCTATATAGACACTGACTGGTCTAGTCTATATAGACACTGACTGGACTAGTCTATACAGTATAGACACTGACTGGACTAGTCTATATAGACACTGACTGGACAAGTCTATATAGACACTGACTGGACTAGTCTATATACACACTGACTGGACTAGTCTATATAGACACTGACTGGTCTAGTCTATATAGCCACTGACTGGACTAGTCTATATACACACTGACTGGACTAGTCTATATAGACACTGACTGGTCTAGTCTATATATGGACTGGTCTAGTCTATATAGACACTGCCTGGTCTAGTCTATATAGACACTGACTGGACTAGTCTATACAGTATAGACACTGACTGGACTAGTCTATATAGACTGGTCTAGTCTATATAGACACTGACTGGACTAGTCTATATAGACACTGACTGGTCTAGTCTATATAGACACTGACTGGTCTAGTCTATATAGACACTGACTGGACTAGTCTATACAGTATAGACACTGACTGGACTAGTCTATATAGACTGGTCTAGTCTATATAGACACTGACTGGACTAGTCTATATAGACACTGACTGGTCTAGTCTATATAGACACTGACTGGACTAGTCTATACAGTATAGACACTGACTGGACTAGTCAATATATACACTGACTGGTCTAGTCTATATAGACACTGACTGGACTAGTCTATATAGACACTGACTGGACTAGTCTATATAGACACTGACTGGTCTAGTCTATATATGGACTGGTCTAGTCTATATAGACACTGCCTGGTCTAGTCTATATAGACACTGACTGGACTAGTCTATATAGACACTGACTGGTCTAGTCTATATAGACACTGACTGGACTAGTCTATATAGACACTGACTGGTCTAGTCTATATAGACACTGATTGGACTAGTCAATATATACACTGACTGGTCTAGTCTATATAGACACTGACTGGACTAGTCTATATAGACACTGACTGGACTAGTCTATATAGACACTGACTGGTCTAGTCTATATATGGACTGGTCTAGTCTATATAGACACTGCCTGGTCTAGTCTATATAGACACTGACTGGACTAGTCTATATAGACACTGACTGGTCTAGTCTATATAGACACTGACTGGACTAGTCTATATAGACACTGACTGGTCTAGTCTATATAGACACTGACTGGACTAGTCTATACAGTATAGACACTGACTGGTCTAGTCTATTTAGACACTGACTGGACTAGTCTATATAGACACTGACTGGTCTAGTCTATATAGACACTGACTGGTCTAGTTTATATAGACACTGACTGGTCTAGTCTATATAGACACTGACTGGACTAGTCTATACAGTATAGACACTGACTGGTCTAGTCTATATAGACACTGACTGGACTAGTCTATATAGACTGGTCTAGTCTATATAGACACTGACTGGACTAGTCTATATAGACACTGACTGGACTAGTCTATATAGACACTGACTGGACTAGTCTATATAGACACTGACTGGTCTAGTCTATACAGTATAGACACTGACTAGTCTAGTCTATATAGACACTGACTGGTCTAGTCTATATAGACACTGACTGGTCTAGTTTATATAGACACTGACTGGTCTAGTCTATATAGACACTGACTGGACTAGTCTATACAGTATAGACACTGACTGGTCTAGTCTATATAGACACTGACTGGACTAGTCTATATAGACTGGTCTAGTCTATATAGACACTGACTGGACAAGTCTATATAGACACTGACTGGACTAGTCTATATAGACACTGACTGGTCTAGTCTATATAGACACTGACTGGACTAGTCTATATAGACACTGACTGGTCTAGTCTATATAGACACTGACTGGACTAGTCTATACAGTATAGACACTGACTAGTCTAGTCTATATAGGCACTGACTGGTCTAGTCTATATAGACACTGACTGGACTAGTCTATACAGTATAGACACTGACTGGTCTAGTCTATATAGACACTGACTGGTCTAGTCTATATAGACACTGACTGGACTAGTCTATATAGTATAGACACTGACTGTACTAGTCTATATAGACTGGTCTAGTCTATATAGACACTTACTGGACTAGTCTATATAGACTGGTCTAGTCTATATAGACACTGACTGGACTAGTCTATATAGACACTGACTGGTCTAGTCTATATAGACACTGACTGGACTAGTCTATACAGTATAGACACTGACTGGACTAGTCTATATAGACACTGACTGGATTAGTCTATATAGACACTGACTGGTCTAGTCTATATAGACACTGACTGGACTAGTCTATACAGTATAGACACTGATTGGTCTCGTCTGTATAGACACTGACTGGTCTAGTCTATATAGACACTGACTGGACTAGTCTATATAGACACTGACTTGACTAGTCTATATAGACACTGACTGGTCTAGTCTATATAGACACTGACTGGACTAGTCTATATAGACACTGACTGGACTAGTGTATATAGACACTGACTGGTCTAGTCTATATAGACACTGACTGGACTAGTCTATACAGTATAGACACTGACTGGTCTAGTCTATATAGACTGGTCTAGTCTATATAGACACTGACTGGACTAGTCTTTATAGACACTGACTGGTCTAGTCTATATAGACACTCACTGGTCTAGTCTATATAGACACTGACTGGACTAGTCTACACAGTATAGACACTGACTGGTCTAGTCTATATAGACACTGACTGGTCTAGTCTATATAGACACTGACTGGTCTAGTCTATATAGACACTGACCGGTCTAGTCTATATAGACACTGACTGGACTAGTCTATATAGACTGGTCTAGTCTATATAGACACTGACTGGACTAGTCTATATAGACACTGACTGGTCTAGTCTATATAGACACTGACTGGACTAGTCTATACAGTATAGACACTGACTGGACTAGTCTATATAGACACTGAATGGTCTAGTCTATATAGACACTGACTGGACTAGTCTATATAGACACTGACTGGACTAGTCTATATAGACACTGAGTGGACTAGACTATACAGTATAGACACTGACTTGACTAGTCTATATAGACTCTGACTGGTCTAGTCTATATAGACACTGACTGGTCTAGTCTATATAGACACTGACTGGTCTATTCTATATAGACACTGACTGGTCTATTCTATATAGACACTGACTGGTCTAGTCTATATAGACACTGACTGGTCTAGTCTATATAGACACTGACTGGTCTAGTCTATATAGACACTGACTGGTCTAGTCTATATAGACACTGACTGGACTAGTCTATATAGACACTGACTGGACTAGTCTATATAGACACTGACTGGTCTAGTCTATATAGACACTGACTGGACTAGTCTATATTGACACTGACTGGACTAGTCTATACAGTATAGACACTGACTGGTCCAGTCTATATAGACACTGACTGGACTAGTCTATATAGACACTGACTAGTCTATATAGACATTGACTGGTCTAGTCTATATAGACACTGACTGGACTAGTCTATATAGGCACTGACTGCCCTAGACTATATAGACACTGACTGGCCTAGTCTATATAGACACTGACTGGACTAGTCTATATAGACACTGACTGGACTAGTCTATATAGACACTGACTGGTCGTAGTCTATATAGGCACTGACTGGACTAGTCTATATAGGCACTGACTGGCCTAGTCTATATAGGCACTGACTGGTCTAGTCTATATAGACACTTACTGGACTAGTCTATACAGTATAGACACTGACTGGACTAGTCTATATAGACACTGACTGGTCTAGTCTATATAGACACTGACTGGACTAGTCTATATAGACACTGACTGGTCTAGTCTATATAGACACTGACTGGACTAGTCTATACAGTATAGACACTGACTGGACTAGTTTATATAGACACTGACTGGACTAGTCTATATAGACACTGACTGGTCGTAGTCTATATAGGCACTGACTGGACTAGTCTATATAGGCACTGACTGGCCTAGTCTATATAGGCACTGACTGGTCTAGTCTATATAGACACTTACTGGACTAGTCTATACAGTATAGACACTGACTGGACTAGTCTATATAGACACTGACTGGTCTAGTCTATATAGACACTGACTGGACTAGTCTATATAGACACTGACTGGTCTAGTCTATATAGACACTGACTGGACTAGTCTATACAGTATAGACACTGACTGGACTAGTCTATATAGACACTGAATGGTCTAGTCTATATAGACACTGACTGGACTAGTCTATATAGACACTGACTGGACTAGTCTTTATAGACACTGACTGGACGAGACTATACAGTATAGACACTGACTTGACTAGTCTATATAGACACTGACTGGTCTAGTCTATATAGACACTGACTGGTCTAGTCTATATAGACACTGACTGGACTAGTCTATACAGTATAGACACTGACTGGACTAGTCTATATAGACACTGACTGGACAAGTCTATATAGACACTGACTGGACTAGTCTATATACACACTGCCTGGACTAGTCTATATAGACACTGACTGGACTAGTCTATATAGACACTGACTGGACTAGTCTATACAGTATAGACACTGACTGGTCTAGTCTATATAGACACTGACTGGACTAGTCTATATAGACACTGACTGGACTAGTCTATATAGACACTGACTGGTCTAGTCTATATAGACACTGACTGGACTGGTCTATATAGACACTGACTGGACTAGTCTATATAGACACTGACTGGTCTAGTCTATATAGACACTGACTGGACTGGTCTATATAGGCACTGACTGGACTTTTCTATATAGACACTGACTGGTCTAGTCTATATAGACATTGACTGGACTAGTCTATACAGTATAGACACTGACTGGTTTAGTCTATATAGACACTGACTGGTTTAGTCTATATAGACACTGACTGGTCTAAATAGACACTGACTGGTCTATATAGACACTGACTGGTCTAGTCTATATAGACACTGACTGGACTAGTCTATATAGACACTGACTGGACTAGTCTATATAGACACTGACTGGTCTAGTCTATATATGGACTGGTCTAGTCTATATAGACACTGCCTGGTCTAGTCTATATAGACACTGACTGGACTAGTCTATACAGTATAGACACTGACTGGACTAGTCTATATAGACTGGTCTAGTCTATATAGACACTGACTGGACTAGTCTATATAGACACTGACTGGTCTAGTCTATATAGACACTGACTGGACTAGTCTATACAGTATAGACACTGACTGGACTAGTCAATATATACACTGACTGGTCTAGTCTATATAGACACTGACTGGACTAGTCTATATAGACACTGACTGGACTAGTCTATATAGACACTGACTGGTCTAGTCTATATATGGACTGGTCTAGTCTATATAGACACTGACTGGTCTAGTCTATATAGACACTGACTGGACTAGTCTATACAGTATAGACACTGACTGGACTAGTCTATATAGACACTGACTGGACTAGTCTATATAGACACTGACTGGTCGTAGTCTATATAGGCACTGACTGGACTAGTCTATATAGGCACTGACAGCCTAGTCTATATAGGCACTGACTGGTCTAGTCTATATAGACACTTACTGGACTAGTCTATACAGTATAGACACTGACTGGACTAGTCTATATAGACACTGACTGGTCTAGTCTATATAGACACTGACTGGACTAGTCTATATAGACACTGACTGGTCTAGTCTATATAGACACTGACTGGACTAGTCTATACAGTATAGACACTGACTGGACTTGTCTATATAGACACTGAATGGTCTAGTCTATATAGACACTGACTGGACTAGTCTATATAGACACTGACTGGACTAGTCTTTATAGACACTGACTGGACGAGACTATACAGTATAGACACTGACTTGACTAGTCTATATAGACACTGACTGGTCTAGTCTATATAGACACTGACTGGTCTAGTCTATATAGACACTGACTGGACTAGTCTATACAGTATAGACACAGACTGGACTAGTCTATATAGACACTGACTGGACAAGTCTATATAGACACTGACTGGACTAGTCTATATACACACTGACTGGACTAGTCTATATAGACACTGACTGGACTAGTCTATATAGACACTGACTGGACTAGTCTATACAGTATAGACACTGACTGGTCTAGTCTATATAGACACTGACTGGACTAGTCTATATAGACACTGACTGGACTAGTCTATATAGACACTGACTGGTCTAGTCTATATAGACACTGACTGGACTGGTCTATATAGACACTGACTGGACTAGTCTATATAGACACTGACTGGTCTAGTCTATATAGACACTGACTGGACTGGTCTATATAGGCACTGACTGGACTTTTCTATATAGACACTGACTGGTCTAGTCTATATAGACATTGACTGGACTAGTCTATACAGTATAGACACTGACTGGTTTAGTCTATATAGACACTGACTGGTTTAGTCTATATAGACACTGACTGGTCTAAATAGACACTGACTGGTCTATATAGACACTGACTGGTCTAGTCTATATAGACACTGACTGGTCTAGTCTATATAGACACTTACTGGACTAGTCTATACAGTATAGACACTGACTGGACTAGTCTATATAGACACTGACTGGTCTAGTCTATATAGACACTGACTGGACTAGTCTATATAGACACTGACTGGACTAGTCTATATAGACACTGACTGGTCTAGTCTATATATGGACTGGTCTAGTCTATATAGACACTGCCTGGTCTAGTCTATATAGACACTGACTGGACTAGTCTATACAGTATAGACACTGACTGGACTAGTCTATATAGACTGGTCTAGTCTATATAGACACTGACTGGACTAGTCTATATAGACACTGACTGGTCTAGTCTATATAGACACTGACTGGACTAGTCTATACAGTATAGACACTGACTGGACTAGTCAATATATACACTGACTGGTCTAGTCTATATAGACACTGACTGGACTAGTCTATATAGACACTGACTGGACTAGTCTATATAGACACTGACTGGTCTAGTCTATATATGGACTGGTCTAGTCTATATAGACACTGCCTGGTCTAGTCTATATAGACACTGACTGGACTAGTCTATATAGACACTGACTGGTCTAGTCTATATAGACACTGACTGGTCTAGTCTATATAGACACTGACTGGACTAGTCTATACAGTATAGACACTGACTGGACTAGTCTATATAGACTGGTCTAGTCTATATAGACACTGACTGGACTAGTCTATATAGACACTGACTGGTCTAGTCTATATAGACACTGACTGGACTAGTCTATACAGTATAGACACTGACTGGACTAGTCAATATATACACTGACTGGTCTAGTCTATATAGACACTGACTGGACTAGTCTATATAGACACTGACTGGACTAGTCTATATAGACACTGACTGGTCTAGTCTATATATGGACTGGTCTAGTCTATATAGACACTGCCTGGTCTAGTCTATATAGACACTGACTGGACTAGTCTATATAGACACTGACTGGTCTAGTCTATATAGACACTGACTGGACTAGTCTATATAGACACTGACTGGTCTAGTCTATATAGACACTGATTGGACTAGTCAATATATACACTGACTGGTCTAGTCTATATAGACACTGACTGGACTAGTCTATATAGACACTGACTGGACTAGTCTATATAGACACTGACTGGTCTAGTCTATATATGGACTGGTCTAGTCTATATAGACACTGCCTGGTCTAGTCTATATAGACACTGACTGGACTAGTCTATATAGACACTGACTGGTCTAGTCTATATAGACACTGACTGGACTAGTCTATATAGACACTGACTGGTCTAGTCTATATAGACACTGACTGGACTAGTCTATACAGTATAGACACTGACTGGTCTAGTCTATTTAGACACTGACTGGACTAGTCTATATAGACACTGACTGGTCTAGTCTATATAGACACTGACTGGTCTAGTTTATATAGACACTGACTGGTCTAGTCTATATAGACACTGACTGGACTAGTCTATACAGTATAGACACTGACTGGTCTAGTCTATATAGACACTGACTGGACTAGTCTATATAGACTGGTCTAGTCTATATAGACACTGACTGGACTAGTCTATATAGACACTGACTGGACTAGTCTATATAGACACTGACTGGACTAGTCTATATAGACACTGACTGGTCTAGTCTATACAGTATAGACACTGACTAGTCTAGTCTATATAGACACTGACTGGTCTAGTCTATATAGACACTGACTGGTCTAGTTTATATAGACACTGACTGGTCTAGTCTATATAGACACTGACTGGACTAGTCTATACAGTATAGACACTGACTGGTCTAGTCTATATAGACACTGACTGGACTAGTCTATATAGACTGGTCTAGTCTATATAGACACTGACTGGACAAGTCTATATAGACACTGACTGGACTAGTCTATATAGACACTGACTGGTCTAGTCTATATAGACACTGACTGGTCTAGTCTATATAGACACTGACTGGACTAGTCTATACAGTATAGACACTGACTAGTCTAGTCTATATAGGCACTGACTGGTCTAGTCTATATAGACACTGACTGGACTAGTCTATACAGTATAGACACTGACTGGTCTAGTCTATATAGACACTGACTGGTCTAGTCTATATAGACACTGACTGGACTAGTC
Organism: Salmo salar; assembly: GCF_965601325.2. NCBI lineage: Eukaryota > Metazoa > Chordata > Actinopteri > Salmoniformes > Salmonidae > Salmo > Salmo salar. The sequence goes on from NC_138305.1 coordinate 12,210,382, forward strand.
TATATAGTATAGACACTGACTGTACTAGTCTATATAGACTGGTCTAGTCTATATAGACACTTACTGGACTAGTCTATATAGACTGGTCTAGTCTATATAGACACTGACTGGACTAGTCTATATAGACACTGACTGGTCTAGTCTATATAGACACTGACTGGACTAGTCTATATAGACACTGACTGGACTAGTCTATACAGTATAGACACTGACTGGTCTAGTCTATATAGACTGGTCTAGTCTATATAGACACTGACAGGACTAGTCTATATAGACACTGACTGGACTAGTCTATACAGTATAGACACTGACTGGTCTAGTCTATATAGACACTGACTGGTCTAGTCTATATAGACACTGACTGGACTAGTCTATATAGTATAGACACTGACTGTACTAGTCTATATAGACTGGTCTAGTCTATATAGACACTTACTGGACTAGTCTATATAGACTGGTCTAGTCTATATAGACACTGACTGGACTAGTCTATATAGACACTGACTGGTCTAGTCTATATAGACACTGACTGGACTAGTCTATATAGACACTGACTGGACTAGTCTATACAGTATAGACACTGACTGGTCTAGTCTATATAGACTGGTCTAGTCTATATAGACACTGACTGGACTAGTCTATATAGACACTGACTGGTCTAGTCTATATAGACACTGACTGGACTAGTCTATACAGTATAGACACTGATTGGTCTAGTCTATATAGACACTGACTGGTCTAGTCTATATAGACACTGACTGGACTAGTCTATATAGACACTGACTGGACTAGTCTATATAGACACTGACTGGTCTAGTCTATATAGACACTGACTGGACTAGTCTATATAGACACTGACTGGTCTAGTCTATATAGAAACTGACTGGACTAGTCTATACAGTATAGACACTGACTGGTCTAGTCTATATAGACACTGACTGGTCTAGTCTATATAGACACTGACTGGACTAGTCTATATAGACACTGACTGGACTAGTCTATATAGACACTGACTGGTCTAGTCTATATAGACACTGACTGGACTAGTCTATATAGACACTGACTGGACTAGTCTATATAGACTCTGACTGGCTTAGTCTATATATGGACTGGTCTAGTCTATATAGACACTGCCTGGTCTAGTCTATATAGACACTGACTGGACTAGTCTATATAGACATTGACTGAACTAGTCTATATAGACACTGACTGGTCTAGTCTATATAGACACTGACTGGACTAGTCTATACAGTATAGACACTGACTGGACTAGTCTATATAGACACTGACTGGACTAGTCTATATAGACACTGACTGGACTAGTCTATATATGGACTGGTCTAGTCTATATAGACACTGCCTGTTCTAGTCTATATAGACACTGACTGGACTAGTCTATATTGACTAAACTAGTCTATATAGACACTGACTGGTCTAGTCTATATAGACACTGACAGCACTAGTCTATACAGTATAGACACTGACTGGACTAGTCTATATAGACACTGACTGGACTAGTCTATATAGACACTGACTGGACTAGTCTATATAGACACTGACTGGACTAGTCTACACAGTATAGACACTGACCGGTCTAGTCTATATAGACACTGACTGGACTAGTCTATATAGACTGGTCTAGTCTATATAGACACTGACTGGACTAGTCTATATAGACAGTGACTGGTCTAGTCTATATAGACACTGACTGGACTAGTCTATACAGTATAGACACTGACTGGACTAGTCTATATAGACACTGACTGGTCTAGTCTATATAGACACTGACTGGACTAGTCTATACAGTATAGACACTGACTGGACTAGTCTATATAGACACTGACTGGACAAGTCTATATAGACACTGACTGGTCTAGTCTATATAGACACTGACTGGACTAGTCTATACAGTATAGACACTGATTGGTCTAGTCTATATAGACACTGACTGGTCTAGTCTATATAGACACTGACTGGACTAGTCTATATAGACACTGACTGGACTAGTCTATATAGACACTGACTGGTCTAGTCTATATAGACATTGACTGAACTAGTCTATATAGACACTGACTGGTCTAGTCTATATAGACACTGACTGGACTAGTCTATACAGTATAGACACTGACTGGACTAGTCTATATAGACACTGACTGGACTAGTCTATATAGACACTGACTGGACTAGTCTATATAGACACTGACTGGACTAGTCTACACAGTATAGACACTGACCGGTCTAGTCTATATAGATACTGACTGGACTAGTCTATATAGACTGGTCTAGTCTATATAGACACTGACTGGACTAGTCTATATAGACACTGACTGGTCTAGTCTATATAGACACTGACTGGACTAGTCTATATAGACACTGACTGGACTAGTCTATACAGTATAGACACTGACTGGTCTAGTCTATATAGACTGGTCTAGTCTATATAGACACTGACTGGACTAGTCTATATAGACACTGACTTGACTAGTCTATACAGTATAGACACTGACTGGTCTAGTCTATATAGACACTGACTGGACTAGTCTATATAGTATAGACACTGACTGTACTAGTCTATATAGACTGGTCTAGTCTATATAGACACTTACTGGTCTAGTCTATATAGACTGGTCTAGTCTATATAGACACTGACTGGACTAGTCTATATAGACACTGACTGGTCTAGTCTATATAGACACTGACTGGACTAGTCTATACAGTATAGACACTGACTGGACTAGTCTATACAGTATAGACACTGACTGGTCTAGTCTATATAGACACTGACGGGACTAGTCTATATAGACACTGACTGGACTAGTCTATATAGACACTGACAGGTCTAGTCTATATAGACACTGACTGGACTAGTCTATATAGACATTGACTGAACTAGTCTATATAGACACTGACTGGTCTAGACTATATAGACACTGACTGGACTAGTCTATACAGTATAGACACTGACTGGACTAGTCTATATAGACACTGACTGGACAAGTCTATATAAACACTTATTGGACTAGTCTATATAGACACTGACTGGACTAGTCTATATATGGACTGGTCTAGTCTATATAGACACTGCATGGTCTAGTCTATATAGACACTGACTGGACTAGTCTATATAGACATTGACTGAACTAGTCTATATAGACACTGACTGGTCTAGTCTATATAGACACTGGCTGGACTAGTCTATACAGTATAGACACTGACTGGACTAGTCTATATAGACACTGACTGGACTAGTCTATATAGACACTGACTGGACTAGTCTATATAGACACTGACTGGACTAGTCTACACAGTATAGACACTGACCGGTCTAGTCTATATAGACACTGACTGGACTAGTCTATATAGACTGGTCTAGTCTATTTAGACACTGACTGCACTAGTCTATATAGACAGTGACTGGTCTAGTCTATATAGACACTGACTGGACTAGTCTATACAGTATAGACATTGACTGGACTAGTCTATATAGACACTGACTGGTCTAGTCTATATAGACACTGACTGGACTAGTCTATACAGTATAGACACTGACTGGACTAGTCTATATAGACACTGACTGGACTAGTCTATATAGACAGTGACTGGTCTAGTCTATATAGACACTGACTGGACTAGTCTATACAGTATAGACACTGATTGGTCTAGTCTATATAGACACTGACTGGTCTAGTCTATATAGACACTGACTGGACTAGTCTATACAGTATAGACATTGACTGGTCTAGTCTATATAGACACTGACTGGACTAGTCTATATAGACACTGACTGGACTAGTCTATACAGTATAGACACTGATTGGTCTCGTCTGTATAGACACTGACTGGTCTAGTCTATATAGACACTGACTGGACTAGTCTATATAGACACTGACTTGACTAGTCTATATAGACACTGACTGGTCTAGTCTATATAGACACTGACTGGACTAGTCTATATAGACACTGACTGGACTAGTGTATATAGACACTGACTGGTCTAGTCTATATAGACACTGACTGGACTAGTCTATACAGTATAGACACTGACTGGTCTAGTCTATATAGACTGGTCTAGTCTATATAGACACTGACTGGACTAGTCTTTATAGACACTGACTGGTCAAGTCTATATAGACACTCACTGGTCTAGTCTATATAGACACTGACTGGACTAGTCTACACAGTATAGACACTGACTGGTCTAGTCTATATAGACACTGACTGGTCTAGTCTATATAGACACTGACTGGTCTAGTCTATATAGACACTGACCGGTCTAGTCTATATAGACACTGACCGGTCTAGTCTATATAGACACTGACTGGACTAGTCTATATAGACTGGTCTAGTCTATATAGACACTGACTGGACTAGTCTATATAGACACTGACTGGTCTAGTCTATATAGACACTGACTGGACTAGTCTATACAGTATAGACACTGACTGGACTAGTCTATATAGACACTGAATGGTCTAGTCTATATAGACACTGACTGGACTAGTCTATATAGACACTGACTGGACTAGTCTATATAGACACTGACTGGACTAGACTATACAGTATAGACACTGACTTGACTAGTCTATATAGACTCTGACTGGTCTAGTCTATATAGACACTGACTGGTCTAGTCTATATAGACACTGACTGGTCTATTCTATATAGACACTGACTGGTCTAGTCTATATAGACACTGACTGGTCTAGTCTATATAGACACTGACTGGTCTAGTCTATATAGACACTGACTGGTCTAGTCTATATAGACACTGACTGGTCTAGTCTATATAGACACTGACTGGACTAGTCTATATAGACACTGACTGGACTAGTCTATATAGACACTGACTGGTCTAGTCTATATAGACACTGACTGGACTAGTCTATATTGACACTGACTGGACTAGTCTATACAGTATAGACACTGACTGGTCCAGTCTATATTGACACTGACTGGACTAGTCTATATAGACACTGACTAGTCTATATAGACATTGACTGGTCTAGTCTATATAGACACTGACTGGACTAGTCTATATAGGCACTGACTGGCCTAGACTATATAGACACTGACTGGCCTAGTCTATATAGAAACTGACTGGACTAGTCTATATAGACACTGACTGGACTAGTCTATATAGACACTGACTGGTCGTAGTCTATATAGGCACTGACTGGACTAGTCTATATAGGCACTGACTGGCCTAGTCTATATAGGCACTGACTGGTCTAGTCTATATAGACACTTACTGGACTAGTCTATACAGTATAGACACTGACTGGAATAGTCTATATAGACACTGACTGGTCTAGTCTATATAGACACTGACTGGACTAGTCTATATAGACACTGACTGGTCTAGTCTATATAGACACTGACTGGACTAGTCTATACAGTATAGACACTGACTGGACTAGTCTATATAGACACTGACTGGACTAGTCTATATAGACACTGACTGGTCGTAGTCTATATAGGCACTGACTGGACTAGTCTATATAGGCACTGACTGGCCTAGTCTATATAGGCACTGACTGGTCTAGTCTATATAGACACTTACTGGACTAGTCTATACAGTATAGACACTGACTGGACTAGTCTATATAGACACTGACTGGTCTAGTCTATATAGACACTGACTGGACTAGTCTATATAGACACTGACTGGTCTAGTCTATATAGACACTGACTGGACTAGTCTATACAGTATAGACACTGACTGGACTAGTCTATATAGACACTGAATGGTCTAGTCTATATAGACACTGACTGGACTAGTCTATATAGACACTGACTGGACTAGTCTTTATAGACACTGACTGGACGAGACTATACAGTATAGACACTGACTTGACTAGTCTATATAGACACTGACTGGTCTAGTCTATATAGACACTGACTGGTCTAGTCTATATAGACACTGACTGGACTAGTCTATACAGTATAGACACTGACTGGACTAGTCTATATAGACACTGACTGGACAAGTCTGTATAGACACTGACTGGACTAGTCTATATACACACTGACTGGACTAGTCTATATAGACACTGACTGGACTAGTCTATATAGACACTGACTGGACTAGTCTATACAGTATAGACACTGACTGGTCTAGTCTATATAGACACTGACTGGACTAGTCTATATAGACACTGACTGGACTAGTCTATATAGACACTGACTGGACTAGTCTATATAGACACTGACTGGTCTAGTCTATATAGACACTGACTGGACTGGTCTATATAGACACTGACTGGACTAGTCTATATAGACACTGACTGGTCTAGTCTATATAGACACTGACTGGACTGGTCTATATAGGCACTGACTGGACTTTTCTATATAGACACTGACTGGTCTAGTCTATATAGACATTGACTGGACTAGTCTATACAGTATAGACACTGACTGGTTTAGTCTATATAGACACTGACTGGTTTAGTCTATATAGACACTGACTGGTCTAAATAGACACTGACTGGTCTATATAGACACTGACTGGTCTAGTCTATATAGACACTGACTGGTCTAGTCTATATAGACACTTACTGGACTAGTCTATACAGTATAGACACTGACTGGACTAGTCTATATAGACACTGACTGGTCTAGTCTATATAGACACTGACTGGACAAGTCTATACAGTATAGACACTGACTGGACTAGTCTATATAGACACTGACTGGACTAGTCTATATAGACACTGACTGGACTAGTCTATATAGACACTGAATGGTCTAGTCTATATAGACACTGACTGGACTAGTCTATATAGACACTGACTGGACTAGTCTATATAGACACTGACTGGACTAGACTATACAGTATATACACTGACTTGACTAGTCTATATAGACTCTGACTGGTCTAGTCTATATAGACACTGACTTGTCTAGTCTATATAGACACTGACTGGTCTATTCTATATAGACACTGACTGGTCTAGTCTATATAGACACTGACTGGTCTAGTCTATATAGACACTGACTGGTCTAGTCTATATAGACACTGACTGGTCTAGTCTATATAGACACTGACTGGTCTAGTCTATATAGACACTGACTGGACTAGTCTATATAGACACTGACTGGACTAGTCTATATAGACACTGACTGGTCTAGTCTATATAGACACTGACTGGACTAGTCTATATTGACACTGACTGGACTAGTCTATACAGTATAGACACTGACTGGTCCAGTCTATATAGACACTGACTGGACTAGTCTATATAGACACTGACTAGTCTATATAGACATTGACTGGTCTAGTCTATATAGACACTGACTGGACTAGTCTATATAGGCACTGACTGGCCTAGACTATATAGACACTGACTGGCCTAGTCTATATAGAAACTGACTGGACTAGTCTATATAGACACTGACTGGACTAGTCTATATAGACACTGACTGATCGTAGTCTATATAGGCACTGACTGGACTAGTCTATATAGGCACTGACTGGCCTAGTCTATATAGGCACTGACTGGTCTAGTCTATATAGACACTTACTGGACTAGTCTATACAGTATAGACACTGACTGGAATAGTCTATATAGACACTGACTGGTCTAGTCTATATAGACACTGACTGGACTAGTCTATATAGACACTGACTGGTCTAGTCTATATAGACACTGACTGGACTAGTCTATACAGTATAGACACTGACTGGACTAGTCTATATAGACACTGACTGGACTAGTCTATATAGACACTGACTGGTCGTAGTCTATATAGGCACTGACTGGACTAGTCTATATAGGCACTGACTGGCCTAGTCTATATAGGCACTGACTGGTCTAGTCTATATAGACACTTACTGGACTAGTCTATACAGTATAGACACTGACTGGACTAGTCTATATAGACACTGACTGGTCTAGTCTATATAGACACTGACTGGACTAGTCTATATAGACACTGACTGGTCTAGTCTATATAGACACTGACTGGACTAGTCTATACAGTATAGACACTGACTGGACTAGTCTATATAGACACTGAATGGTCTAGTCTATATAGACACTGACTGGACTAGTCTATATAGACACTGACTGGACTAGTCTTTATAGACACTGACTGGACGAGACTATACAGTATAGACACTGACTTGACTAGTCTATATAGACACTGACTGGTCTAGTCTATATAGACACTGACTGGTCTAGTCTATATAGACACTGACTGGACTAGTCTATACAGTATAGACACTGACTGGACTAGTCTATATAGACACTGACTGGACAAGTCTATATAGACACTGACTGGACTAGTCTATATACACACTGACTGGACTAGTCTATATAGACACTGACTGGACTAGTCTATATAGACACTGACTGGACTAGTCTATACAGTATAGACACTGACTGGTCTAGTCTATATAGACACTGACTGGACTAGTCTATATAGACACTGACTGGACTAGTCTATATAGACACTGACTGGACTAGTCTATATAGACACTGACTGGTCTAGTCTATATAGACACTGACTGGACTGGTCTATATAGACACTGACTGGACTAGTCTATATAGACACTGACTGGTCTAGTCTATATAGACACTGACTGGACTGGTCTATATAGGCACTGACTGGACTTTTCTATATAGACACTGACTGGACTGGTCTATATAGGCACTGACTGGACTTTTCTATATAGACACTGACTGGTCTAGTCTATATAGACATTGACTGGACTAGTCTATACAGTATAGACACTGACTGGTTTAGTCTATATAGACACTGACTGGTTTAGTCTATATAGACACTGACTGGTCTAAATAGACACTGACTGGTCTATATAGACACTGACTGGTCTAGTCTATATAGACACTGACTGGTCTAGTCTATATAGACACTTACTGGACTAGTCTATACAGTATAGACACTGACTGGACTAGTCTATATAGACACTGACTGGTCTAGTCTATATAGACACTGACTGGACAAGTCTATACAGTATAGACACTGACTGGACTAGTCTATATAGACACTGACTGGACTAGTCTATATAGACACTGACTGGACTAGTCTATATAGACACTGACTGGACTAGTCTATATAGACACTGACTGGTCTAGTCTATATAGACACTGACTGGACTAGTCTATACAGTATAGACACTGACTGGTCTAGTCTATATAGACACTGACTGGTCTAGTCTATATAGACACTGACTGGTCTAGTCTATATAGACACTGACTGGTCTAGTCTATATAGACACTGACTGGTCTAGTCTATATAGACACTGACTGGTCTAGTCTATATAGACACTGACTGGACTAGTCTATATAGACACTGACTGGACTAGTCTATATAGACACTGACTGGTCTAGTCTATATAGACACTGACTGGTCTAGTCTATATAGACACTGACTGGTCTAGTCTATATAGACACTTACTGGACTAGTCTATACAGTATAGACACTGACTGGACTAGTCTATATAGACACTGACTGGTCTAGTCTATATAGACACTGACTGGACAAGTCTATACAGTATAGACACTGACTGGACTAGTCTATATAGACACTGACTGGACTAGTCTATATAGACACTGACTGGACTAGTCTATATAGACACTGACTGGACTAGTCTATATAGACACTGACTGGACTAGTCTATATAGACACTGATTGGACTAGTCTATATAGACACTGACTGGACTACTCTATATAGACACTGACTGGACTAGTCTATATAGACACTGACTGGACTAGTCTATACAATATAGACACTGACTGGTCTAGTCTATATAGACACTGACTGGACTAGTCTATATAGACACTGACTGGACTAGTCTATATAGACACTGACTGGACTAGTCTATATAGACACTGACTGGTCTAGTCTATATAGACACTGACTGGACTGGTCTATATAGACACTGTCTGGACTAGTCTATATAGACACTGACTGGTCTAGTCTATATAGACACTGACTGGACTAGTCTATATAGACACTGACTGGACTAGTCTATATAGACACTGACTGGACTAGTCTATACAGTATAGACACTGACTGGTCTAGTCTATATAGACACTGACTGGTCTAGTCTATATAGACACTGACTGGTCTAGTCTATATAGACACTGACCGGTCTAGTCTATATAGACACTGACTGGACTAGTCTATATAGACACTGACTGGACTAGTCTATACAGTATAGACACTGACTGGTCTAGTCTATACAGTATAGACACTGACTGGTCTAGTCTATATAGACACTGACTGGTCTAGTCTATATAGACACTGACTGGTCTAGTCTATATAGACACTGACTGGTCTAGTCTATATAGACACTGACTGGTCTAGTCTATATAGACACTGACTGGTCTAGTCTATATAGACACTGACTGGTCTAGTCTATATAGACACTTACTGGACTAGTCTATACAGTATAGACACTGACTGGACTAGTCTATATAGACACTGACTGGTCTAGTCTATATAGACACTGACTGGACAAGTCTATACAGTTGTTACGTTCCCCAGTTTCTGTTGTGGTTTGTGTATTATCATGTATGTATTTCAGGAGATGGATTCCTGAAGTTCTCAACAAGCAGCTGATTGGGCAATCAACATTGATTGTTTGGAGAGCTGACCCCGCCCCCCTCATCAGGACGCAGCTGTCTCCAATTACTAACTTCTTCTGAAGCTATATAAGCCCCAGTTCTGTTGCTCAGAAGGGAGATGATTGCTGAGAGACAAGGCTAATGGCTGAGGGTTATAGCATGTTGGTTGTTTCCAAGAATTTTGGTATGTACTGTGTCCGTTGTTGCTGAGGGAGCTGATTGGTTGTGTGTGTCAATAGGATGCAGTGTTTTGATTATTGACTTACATTTGTGTAATTCTGTTTCATTTGTTCCCAGGGGGGAAGGGGAAGGCACCTAGGGAGTGTTTAGGCAAGATGCCCGCGGGCATACATATACCCGTAGTAGTTTGCTGTCTATGCACACTAGGAAAGACCTGGGCGGACCATCCCCTGTATTTTGGTTAGTGCACCAGGTGGTGCTAGATAGGTAAGTAGTGGGTAGTCAGGTAAGGTAGGAGAGGGGGCTTTGATATTTACTTTCTTTGCTTTGGTTCCGTCCAGCCCCTTTTTCCCAAACCTTACCACGTGAAGGAATAAATTCCCTGTTAACGGTATTCTCTGCCTATTCGTCATACTTGTTCACACCTACACTTCCCTACCTTATTCACAACAAGGAGAGTTGAGTTGTAGCAGGGTGTTGCGTTCCCTCTTTCTAGAGGCGTGCGTAACATAATGGGGGCTCATCCGGGATCCCATTAAACCCCCCCGGACCCTGCTGCACTGAGCTTTCTGTGATTTGTGAGTAAAGGGTGACTAGTTTAGTTTGTGGTTAGTTCAGTGTTGAGCGTCATAGCATTAGCTATTTGTTGGCTCTTGTGTTTGGTGTAGTAGTTTACAATGGCTACTTTTGATGTACAATCCTTTTTGGATAACCCGTCGTGGGAGGTGTTTAATAAGTGTCGTAAAAGTGATTTAATGACCTTGGCTGACCATTATTCATTGTCTATTTCGCACAATTTAGTTAAGGCGGAGGTTAAGAAACTAGTGTTAAATGTATTGTTAGAAGAGGAGGTGCTTGTGTTACCGCTGCCTGAACCTACTACCCCTGTAGGGGATGTTGCTGCTCCTGTAAGCCCGTCGGTTTCTGAGACCGAAGGCGAGGCTAAAGCTCCAGCCACATTGCCCTGTTTTGATCCGCTCTCCCCACTGTCAACTGGTGATGCCAGAAGGGATGTCCGTTCTATACAGTTTCAACTGGAAGCGGAAGAGAGAGCCCAAATTAGGCAAGAAAATCTCCAGTTAGAAATCTGTAAAATAGAGGCTGAAAAAGAAAGAGAACAGCGGCAGTTGGAAATCTGTAAAATAGAGGCAGAAAGAGAACAGCGGCAGTTGGAAATCTGTAAAATAGAGGCAGAAAGAGAACAGCGGCAGATGGATTTCAAAATGCGCCAAATGGAATTGGAGGCAGAGACAGCGAGGCTAGCCTTTGTTCCTACTGTGCCTGTTAGTGAGTCGTCCTCACCAGCTGGAGCTTCCAACACGTTTGACATTAGTAGGCAGATTGCCTTAGTACCTTTGTTTAGAGAATCAGAGGTTGACTCCTATTTTTGTGTGTTTGAACGTATAGCCGTAGCCTTGAAATGGCCTGAAGAAGTATGGTGCTTATTACTTCAGTGTAAATTAACTGGAAAAGCCCAAGAGGTTTTATCAGCGCTACCTTTGGAAGATAGTTTGAACTATGAAGTGGTCAAAGCTACCGTTCTTCGTGCTTATGAGCTTGTGCCTGAGGCATACCGACAGAGATTTAGGTCTCATAGAAAGTCTCCTAGTAAGACTTATGTGGAATTTGCTAGAGACAAGGGAAATCTGTTTGATAAATGGCATGCTGCTAGTAAGGTAACTGATTTCAACTCTCTCCGGGAGTTAATTTTGTTGGAAGAGTTTAAAAATTGCTTACCCGAACGCATTGTAGTATACCTAAATGAACAGAAAGTATCCTCCCTGTCAAAAGCGTCTGTGTTGGCAGACGAGTTTGTGTTGACGCACAAGAGTGTGTTTTCGGCTCATACTGAGAGTAGAGCTACTGAGTTGCCTACTTTTAGTCCCAGTCGGCCCACAGTATATCAAGCACGCCAGAAAAATGAGCGTCCCTGTTTCTATTGTCATAAAGTGGGACATGTGATTAATGATTGCTTCCTACTAAAACGCAAACAAGGGATGCCTTTTCGTGCCAAGCCGCCAACAGGTGTTGGGCTAATTCGTACTGTTGTGAGGTCTGAAACAAAACAGGTGCCTCAGAGTAAATGTAGTTTGAAAGTCTCAGTACCCGACCGCAGTTACGAACCGTTCATTTTTGAGGGGTTTGTGTCCATAGCGAATGACGAAGCATCTCAGCGTCCTGTTAAAATCCTTAGAGATACAGGGGCGGCACAGTCATTTATATTGTTTGATGTGTTGCCCTTATCCGACAATACATACTGTGGTTCCAGTGTGTTAGTTCAGGGTATTGAAATGGGTTTTGTCCCAGTGCCGTTGCACTTTGTGAATGTACACTCTGAGTTAATCAGTGGAATATTCAGAGTAGGGGTACGTCCTAAGTTGCCAGTAAAAGGTGTGACCTTTATAATGGGTAACGATATTGCTGGAGGAAAGGTAGTACCCGTATTGGAAGTGTTGGATAAAAGTGACCACTCTCTCTCCAATGAGTTGGCACAGAGTTATCCCCATGTGTTCCCCGCTTGTGCTGTCACTCGTGCTCAGGCAAGACAAATGGGTGACGTGATAGATTTGTCAAAAACTGTTTTGTTTAAAGAAGTTGATCAAGAGGATGGGTTGTGTACTACCTCTAAGAAGCTGATCACCTCTGACAAACAGTCCAGGGGAAGTGAAATCGCGCCCCAATTACATGACATTCTTTTGACTGTCACCCCCGAGAAGGTGATTGAATGTCAAAAGGGAGACATCAGTCTTCGCAAGTGTTTTGCTTCGGTAACTTCCATTGAGGAAGCTAAAACTAAAGAGACTGCCTACTTTATGGAAGCAGGAGTTTTGATGCGTAAATGGGCAGCTCCTGACACCGTTAGTGACTGGAGTGAAGTGTGTCAAGTGGTTGTTCCTACACCATTCCGACAGCAGGTGCTGTCACTCGCCCATGACCAGGCGTGGTCCGGACACTTAGGGATCACGAAGACTTATAACCGAGTCCTTCGACATTTTTTTTGGCCAGGTTTGAAGTCTGACGTTGTCCAATTCTGTAAGACATGCCACGTATGTCAACTCACTGGGAAAGCGAATCAAACAGTTCCACGTGCGCCGCTCTGCCCGATTCCTGTGGTGGGGGAACCGTTTGAAAAAGTGATAATTGATTGTGTAGGTCCATTGCCGAAAACCAGGTCAGGTAACCAGTTCTTACTAACAATAATGTGCAGTGCTACTCGATACCCAGAGGCTATTCCTCTACGGACAATAACGGCTAAGACTGTGGTGAAGGCATTAGTGAAGTTCTTCTCTACGTTTGGACTCCCTAAAGTAATCCAAACTGACCAGGGATCCAACTTTATGTCAAAGCTGTTCTCTAGTGTGTTAAAGACGCTGTGTATTTCCCATCAGGTCTCCAGTCCGTATCATCCAGAGAGTCAAGGGGCTCTCGAACGCTGGCATCAGACGCTGAAGGCAATGCTACGCAAGTATTGCATGGATACCAGTACTGATTGGGATGAGGGGGTGCCCTTTGTCTTATTTGCTATTAGGGAAACAATACAAGAGTCCTTAGGGTTCAGCCCTGCTGACCTTGTGTTTGGACACACCCCACGGGGTCCGCTAAAGGTTTTGAAGGAGCATATCTTATCTCCTACACCCAGTAGCGCCCCTAAAAATGTGTTGGATTATGTCAGTAAGATGCGGGAGAGACTGCACGCTGCAGGTGCATTAGCCCAAAAGTCTCTCTCCTCTACTCAAAAACGCATGAAGTTGCATTATGACAAAAAGGCTGTTGGCCGTTCTTTTGCACCAGGTGATCAAGTTTTAGTTTTGTTGCCAATCCCTGGCTCATCTCTGTCAGCACGTTTTTCTGGACCATATCTTGTGGAAAAGAAACTCAGTGACACCAATTATGTGATAAAGACCCCAGATCGGAGGCGTTCTTCCCGAATGTGTCATGTTAACATGCTGAAAGCATATTATATGCGTGATTCGCCCAACAGCTCCTCAAGAAAGCCTGTCCAGCCCGCCGTTTCCAGTGTGGCTGCGGTGGTGCTGAAGCCTGGCTGGTATCTAGAGGAGGATAAGGAGGATGGGTTGGAGTTACGCCATACGTTACAGCAGTGTGAACGCTTATGTAATTCAGAGATGCTGAAAAAGTTACCATCTCAAATGGAACATTTGGATAAAGACCAAACTAAGGATCTTATCTTATTGATAAACAGTTTTCTCACTGTGTTTCAGGATGTTCCAAGTCGCACGTCCATCTTGGAACATGACGTGGATGTGGGGGACGCTGTTCCTATAAGTCAGCATCCGTACCGGGTTAATGCAAAGAAAAGGGAGGTAATGAAAAGTGAGGTAGCTTATTTATTACAGAATGACATGGCAAAACCCAGTAACAGCTCCTGGAGTTCCCCGTGTATTCTTGTTCCTAAGCCTGACGGTACGTCTCGCTTATGTACGGACTATCGTCGAGTAAATGCCGTTACAAAGTCTGATTCTTTTCCTCTACCTCGCTTAGATGACTGCATTGATAGAATTGGCTCTGCTGCTTACGTTAGTAAATTAGATTTGCTAAAAGGTTATTGGCAGGTGCCTTTGACCTCTCGAGCTTCTGACATCTCGGCTTTCGTTACGCCAGATAACTTCGTACAATATTCTGTGATGCCCTTTGGAATGTGTAATGCACCTGCTACTTTTCAGCGGTTAGTTAACATTGTTTTTGCCGATGTACCAAATTGTACTGCTTATCTTGACGATGTGGTAATACATTCGTCTACTTGGTCTGATCATTTCGCCACCTTGAAAAGTGTGTTTCAGCGGTTGGCGAATGCTTCTTTAACCCTCAATTTGGCCAAGTGTGAGTTTGGGAAGGCTACAGTGACTTACTTAGGGAAACAAGTGGGACGAGGTCAAGTGCGCCCAGTAACTTGCAAAGTGGAAGCAATTGTTGCTTTTCCTGCTCCCACGACTCGCCGCCAGTTGCGCAGATTCCTGGGGATGGTAGGTTACTATCGTACTTTCTGTAAGAATTTCTCGACGGTAGTAGCTCCCCTTTCATCTCTGCTTAGTCCGAAGGTACCATTTAAGTGGTCCCAGGACTGTAACTATGCTTTTGAGTCCGCTAAAGCGCTACTTTGTAGTGCCCCAGTGCTTGCCGCCCCCAACTTTGACAAACCTTTTAAGTTGGAGGTAGACGCTAGTATAGTGGGGGTGGGTGCGGTTCTCTTGCAGGAAGATGAAGATGGAGTGGATCGACCCGTCAGTTTCTTCTCCCGTAAGTTCAACTCGTGTCAGTCAAGGTACTCCACAATTGAACAGGAAACGCTGGCTTTATTGCTAGCATTACAGTTCTTTGAGGTATATGTGGGTTCCAGTGCCTTGCCTGTAATGGTCTTCACGGACCATAATCCTTTGGTGTTCTTAAAGCAAATGTACAATCAGAACCGCCGCCTTATGCGGTGGGCTCTGATTGTACAAGGATATAATGTACAGATAGCCTATGTGAAGGGCTCGGCAAATGTGGTTGCCGACGCTCTATCACGGGTTTAGTAACTGGGGAAGCGTTGATTTTTGTTATTGCAAACTGTATGTTTGCATTTTTTGTGTTGGGCGTGTTACGTTCCCCAGTTTCTGTTGTGGTTTGTGTATTATCATGTATGTATTTCAGGAGATGGATTCCTGAAGTTCTCAACGAGCAGCTGATTGGGCAATCAACATTGATTGTTTGGAGAGCTGACCCCGCCCCCCTCATCAGGACGCAGCTGTCTCCAATTACTAACTTCTTCTGAAGCTATATAAGCCCCAGTTCTGTTGCTCAGAAGGGAGATGATTGCTGAGAGACAAGGCTAATGGCTGAGGGTTATAGCATGTTGGTTGTTTCCAAGAATTTTGGTATGTACTGTGTCCGTTGTTGCTGAGGGAGCTGATTGGTTGTGTGTGTCAATAGGATGCAGTGTTTTGATTATTGACTTACATTTGTGTAATTCTGTTTCATTTGTTCCCAGGGGGGAAGGGGAAGGCACCTAGGGAGTGTTTAGGCAAGAGGCCCGCGGGCATACATATACCCGTAGTAGTTTGCTGTCTATGCACACTAGGAAAGACCTGGGCGGACCATCCCCTGTATTTTGGTTAGTGCACCAGGTGGTGCTAGATAGGTAAGTAGTGGGTAGTCAGGTAAGGTAGGAGAGGGGGCTTTGATATTTACTTTCTTTGCTTTGGTTCCGTCCAGCCCCTTTTTCCCAAACCTTACCACGTGAAGGAATAAATTCCCTGTTAACGGTATTCTCTGCCTATTCGTCATACTTGTTCACACCTACACTTCCCTACCTTATTCAATACAAGGAGAGTTGAGTTGTAGCAGGGTGTTGCGTTCCCTCTTTCTAGAGGCGTGCGTAACAACAGTATAGACACTGACTGGACTAGTCTATATAGACACTGACTGGACTAGTCTATATAGACACTGACTGGACTAGTCTATATAGACACTGACTGGACTAGTCTATATAGACACTGACTGGACTAGTCTATATAGACACTGACTGGACTAGTCTATATAGACACTGACTGGACTAGTCTATATAGACACTGACTGGACTAGTCTATATAGACACTGACTGGACTAGTCTATACAGTATAGACACTGACTGGACTAGTCTATACAGTATAGACACTGACTGGACTAGTCTATACAGTATAGACACTGACTGGTCTAGTCTATATAGTATAGACACTGACTGTACTAGTCTATATAGACTGGTCTAGTCTATATAGACACTGACTGGACTAGTCTATATAGACACTGACTGGTCTAGTCTATATAGACACTGACTGGACTAGTCTATACAGTATAGACACTGACTGGACTAGTCTATACAGTATAGACACTGACTGGTCTAGTCTATATAGACACTGACGGGACTAGTCTATATAGACACTGACTGGACTAGTCTATATAGACACTGACTGGACTAGTCTATATAGACACTGACTGGTCTAGTCTATATAGACACTGACTGGACTAGTCTATATAGACATTGACTGAACTAGTCTATATAGACACTGACTGGTCTAGTCTATATAGACACTGACTGGACTAGTCTATACAGTATAGACACTGACTGGACTAGTCTATATAGGACACTGACTGGACTAGTCTATATTGACACTGACTGGACTAGTCTATATAGACACTGACTGGACTAGTCTATATATGGACTGGTCTAGTCTATATAGACACTGCCTGGTCTAGTCTATATAGACACTGACTGGACTAGTCTATATAGACATTGACTGAACTAGTCTATATAGACACTGACTGGTCTAGTCTATATAGACACTGACTGGACTAGTCTATACAGTATAGACACTGACTGGACTAGTCTATATAGACACTGACTGGACTAGTCTATATAGACACTGACTGGACTAGTCTATATAGACACTTACTGGACTAGTCTATATAGACACTGACTGGACTAGTCTATATATGGACTGGTCTAGTCTATATAGACACTGCCTGGTCTAGTCTATATAGACACTGACTGGACTAGTCTATATAGACATTGACTGAACTAGTCTATATAGACACTGACTGGTCTAGTCTATATAGACACTGACTGGACTAGTCTATACAGTATAGACACTGACTGGACTAGTCTATATAGACACTGACTGGACTAGTCTATATAGACACTGACTGGACTAGTCTATATAGACACTGACTGGACTAGTCTACACAGTATAGACACTGACCGGTCTAGTCTATATAGACACTGACTGGACTAGTCTATATAGACTGGTCTAGTCTATTTAGACACTGACTGGACTAGTCTATATAGACAGTGACTGGTCTAGTCTATATAGACACTGACTGGACTAGTCTATACAGTATAGACACTGACTGGACTAGTCTATATAGACACTGACTGGTCTAGTCTATATAGACACTGACTGGACTAGTCTATACAGTATAGACACTGACTGGACTAGTCTATATAGACACTGACTGGACTAGTCTATATAGACACTGACTGGTCTAGTCTATATAGACACTGACTGGTCTAGTCTATATAGACACTGACTGGACTAGTCTATATAGACACTGACTTGACTAGTCTATATAGACACTGACTGGTCTAGTCTATATAGACACTGACTGGACTAGTCTATATAGACACTGACTGGACTAGTGTATATAGACACTGACTGGTCTAGTCTATATAGACACTGACTGGACTAGTCTATACAGTATAGACACTGACTGGTCTAGTCTATATAGACTGGTCTAGTCTATATAGACACTGACTGGACTAGTCTTTATAGACACTGACTGGTCTAGTCTATATAGACACTCACTGGTCTAGTCTATATAGACACTGACTGGACTAGTCTACACAGTATAGACACTGACTGGTCTAGTCTATATAGACACTGACTGGTCTAGTCTATATAGACACTGACTGGTCTAGTCTATATAGACACTGACCGGTCTAGTCTATATAGACACTGACTGGACTAGTCTATATAGACTGGTCTAGTCTATATAGACACTGACTGGACTAGTCTATATAGACACTGACTGGTCTAGTCTATATAGACACTGACTGGACTAGTCTATACAGTATAGACACTGACTGGACTAGTCTATATAGACACTGAATGGTCTAGTCTATATAGACACTGACTGGACTAGTCTATATAGACACTGACTGGACTAGTCTATATAGACACTGAGTGGACTAGACTATACAGTATAGACACTGACTTGACTAGTCTATATAGACTCTGACTGGTCTAGTCTATATAGACACTGACTGGTCTAGTCTATATAGACACTGACTGGTCTATTCTATATAGACACTGACTGGTCTATTCTATATAGACACTGACTGGTCTATTCTATATAGACACTGACTGGTCTAGTCTATATAGACACTGACTGGTCTAGTCTATATAGACACTGACTGGTCTAGTCTATATAGACACTGACTGGTCTAGTCTATATAGACACTGACTGGTCTAGTCTATATAGACACTGACTGGTCTAGTCTATATAGACACTGACTGGTCTAGTCTATATAGACACTGACTGGACTAGTCTATATAGACACTGACTGGACTAGTCTATATAGACACTGACTGGTCTAGTCTATATAGACACTGACTGGTCTAGTCTATATAGACACTGACTGGACTAGTCTATATTGACACTGACTGGACTAGTCTATACAGTATAGACACTGACTGGTCCAGTCTATATAGACACTGACTGGACTAGTCTATATAGACACTGACTAGTCTATATAGACATTGACTGGTCTAGTCTATATAGACACTGACTGGACTAGTCTATACAGTATAGACACTGACTGGTCCAGTCTATATAGACACTGACTGGACTAGTCTATATAGACACTGACTAGTCTATATAGACATTGACTGGTCTAGTCTATATAGACACTGACTGGACTAGTCTATATAGACACTGACTGGACTAGTCTATATAGACACTGACTGGTCGTAGTCTATATAGGCACTGACTGGCCTAGTCTATATAGGCACTGACTGGTCTAGTCTATATAGACACTTACTGGACTAGTCTATACAGTATAGACACTGACTGGACTAGTCTATATAGACACTGACTGGTCTAGTCTATATAGACACTGACTGGACTAGTCTATATAGACACTGACTGGTCTAGTCTATATAGACACTGACTGGACTAGTCTATACAGTATAGACACTGACTGGACTAGTTTATATAGACACTGACTGGACTAGTCTATATAGACACTGACTGGTCGTAGTCTATATAGGCACTGACTGGACTAGTCTATATAGGCACTGACTGGCCTAGTCTATATAGGCACTGACTGGTCTAGTCTATATAGACACTTACTGGACTAGTCTATACAGTATAGACACTTACTGGACTAGTCTATACAGTATAGACACTGACTGGACTAGTCTATATAGACACTGACTGGACTAGTCTATATAGACACTGACTGGTCTAGTCTATATAGACACTGACTGGACTAGTCTATACAGTATAGACACTGACTGGACTAGTCTATATAGACACTGAATGGTCTAGTCTATATAGACACTGACTGGACTAGTCTATATAGACACTGACTGGACTAGTCTTTATAGACACTGACTGGACGAGACTATACAGTATAGACACTGACTTGACTAGTCTATATAGACACTGACTGGTCTAGTCTATATAGACACTGACTGGACTAGTCTATACAGTATAGACACTGACTGGACTAGTCTATATAGACACTGACTGGACAAGTCTATATAGACACTGACTGGACTAGTCTATATACACACTGACTGGACTAGTCTATATAGACACTGACTGGACTAGTCTATATAGACACTGACTGGACTAGTCTATATAGACACTGACTGGACTAGTCTATACAGTATAGACACTGACTGGTCTAGTCTATATAGACACTGACTGGACTAGTCTATATAGACACTGACTGGTCTAGTCTATATAGACACTGACTGGACTGGTCTATATAGACACTGACTGGTCTAGTCTATATAGACACTGACTGGACTGGTCTATATAGACACTGACTGGACTAGTCTATATAGACACTGACTGGTCTAGTCTATATAGACACTGACTGGACTGGTCTATATAGGCACTGACTGGACTTTTCTATATAGACACTGACTGGTCTAGTCTATATAGACATTGACTGGACTAGTCTATACAGTATAGACACTGACTGGTTTAGTCTATATAGACACTGACTGGTTTAGTCTATATAGACACTGACTGGTCTAAATAGACACTGACTGGTCTATATAGACACTGACTGGTCTAGTCTATATAGACACTGACTGGTCTAGTCTATATAGACACTTACTGGACTAGTCTATACAGTATAGACACTGACTGGACTAGTCTATATAGACACTGACTGGTCTAGTCTATATAGACACTGACTGGTCTAGTCTATATAGACACTGACTGGACTAGTCTATATAGACACTGACTGGACTAGTCTATATAGACACTGACTGGTCTAGTCTATATATGGACTGGTCTAGTCTATATAGACACTGCCTGGTCTAGTCTATATAGACACTGACTGGACTAGTCTATACAGTATAGACACTGACTGGACTAGTCTATATAGACTGGTCTAGTCTATATAGACACTGACTGGACTAGTCTATATAGACACTGACTGGTCTAGTCTATATAGACACTGACTGGACTAGTCTATACAGTATAGACACTGACTGGCCTAGTCAATATATACACTGACTGGACTAGTCTATATAGACACTGACTGGACTAGTCTATATAGACACTGACTGGACTAGTCTATATAGACACTGACTGGACTAGTCTATATAGACACTGACTGGTCTAGTCTATATATGGACTGGTCTAGTCTATATAGACACTGACTGGTCTAGTCTATATAGACACTGACTGGACTAGTCTATACAGTATAGACACTGACTGGACTAGTCTATATAGACACTGACTGGACTAGTCTATATAGACACTGACTGGACTAGTCTATATAGACACTGACTGGACTAGTCTATATAGACACTGACTGGTCGTAGTCTATATAGGCACTGACAGCCTAGTCTATATAGGCACTGACTGGTCTAGTCTATATAGACACTTACTGGACTAGTCTATACAGTATAGACACTGACTGGACTAGTCTATATAGACACTGACTGGTCTAGTCTATATAGACACTGACTGGACTAGTCTATATAGACACTGACTGGTCTAGTCTATATAGACACTGACTGGACTAGTCTATACAGTATAGACACTGACTGGACTTGTCTATATAGACACTGAATGGTCTAGTCTATATAGACACTGACTGGACTAGTCTATATAGACACTGACTGGACTAGTCTTTATAGACACTGACTGGACGAGACTATACAGTATAGACACTGACTTGACTAGTCTATATAGACACTGACTGGTCTAGTCTATATAGACACTGACTGGTCTAGTCTATATAGACACTGACTGGACTAGTCTATACAGTATAGACACTGACTGGACAAGTCTATATAGACACTGACTGGACAAGTCTATATAGACACTGACTGGACTAGTCTATATACACACTGACTGGACTAGTCTATATAGACACTGACTGGACTAGTCTATATAGACACTGACTGGACTAGTCTATACAGTATAGACACTGACTGGACTAGTCTATACAGTATAGACACTGACTGGTCTAGTCTATATAGACACTGACTGGACTAGTCTATATAGACACTGACTGGTCTAGTCTATATAGACACTGACTGGACTGGTCTATATAGACACTGACTGGACTAGTCTATATAGACACTGACTGGTCTAGTCTATATAGACACTGACTGGACTGGTCTATATAGGCACTGACTGGACTTTTCTATATAGACACTGACTGGTCTAGTCTATATAGACATTGACTGGACTAGTCTATACAGTATAGACACTGACTGGTTTAGTCTATATAGACACTGACTGGTTTAGTCTATATAGACACTGACTGGTCTAAATAGACACTGACTGGTCTATATAGACACTGACTGGTCTAGTCTATATAGACACTGACTGGTCTAGTCTATATAGACACTGACTGGTCTAGTCTATATAGACACTTACTGGACTAGTCTATACAGTATAGACACTGACTGGACTAGTCTATATAGACACTGACTGGTCTAGTCTATATAGACACTGACTGGACTAGTCTATATAGACACTGACTGGACTAGTCTATATAGACACTGACTGGTCTAGTCTATATATGGACTGGTCTAGTCTATATAGACACTGCCTGGTCTAGTCTATATAGACACTGACTGGACTAGTCTATACAGTATAGACACTGACTGGACTAGTCTATATAGACACTGACTGGTCTAGTCTATATAGACACTGACTGGACTAGTCTATACAGTATAGACACTGACTGGACTAGTCAATATATACACTGACTGGTCTAGTCTATATAGACACTGACTGGACTAGTCTATATAGACACTGACTGGACTAGTCTATATAGACACTGACTGGTCTAGTCTATATATGGACTGGTCTAGTCTATATAGACACTGCCTGGTCTAGTCTATATAGACACTGACTGGACTAGTCTATATAGACACTGACTGGTCTAGTCTATATAGACACTGACTGGTCTAGTCTATATAGACACTGACTGGACTAGTCTATACAGTATAGACACTGACTGGACTAGTCTATATAGACTGGTCTAGTCTATATAGACACTGACTGGACTAGTCTATATAGACACTGACTGGTCTAGTCTATATAGACACTGACTGGACTATACAGTATAGACACTGACTGGACTATACAGTATAGACACTGACTGGACTAGTCTATATAGACACTGACTGGACTAGTCTATATAGACACTGACTGGTCTAGTCTATATATGGACTGGTCTAGTCTATATAGACACTGCCTGGTCTAGTCTATATAGACACTGCCTGGACTAGTCTATATAGACACTGACTGGTCTAGTCTATATAGACACTGACTGGACTAGTCTATATAGACACTGACTGGTCTAGTCTATATAGACACTGATTGGACTAGTCAATATATACACTGACTGGTCTAGTCTATATAGACACTGACTGGAC
Organism: Salmo salar; assembly: GCF_965601325.2. NCBI lineage: Eukaryota > Metazoa > Chordata > Actinopteri > Salmoniformes > Salmonidae > Salmo > Salmo salar. The sequence goes on from NC_138305.1 coordinate 12,234,825, forward strand.
TAGTCTATATAGACACTGACTGGACTAGTCTATATAGACACTGACTGGTCTAGTCTATATATGGACTGGTCTAGTCTATATAGACACTGCCTGGTCTAGTCTATATAGACACTGACTGGACTAGTCTATATAGACACTGACTGGTCTAGTCTATATAGACACTGACTGGACTAGTCTATATAGACACTGACTGGTCTAGTCTATATAGACACTGACTGGACTAGTCTATACAGTATAGACACTGACTGGTCTAGTCTATTTAGACACTGACTGGACTAGTCTATATAGACACTGACTGGTCTAGTCTATATAGACACTGACTGGTCTAGTTTATATAGACACTGACTGGTCTAGTCTATATAGACACTGACTGGACTAGTCTATACAGTATAGACACTGACTGGTCTAGTCTATATAGACACTGACTGGACTAGTCTATATAGACTGGTCTAGTCTATATAGACACTGACTGGACTAGTCTATATAGACTGGTCTAGTCTATATAGACACTGACTGGACTAGTCTATATAGACACTGACTGGACTAGTCTATATAGACACTGACTGGACTAGTCTATATAGACACTGACTGGACTAGTCTATATAGACACTGACTGGTCTAGTCTATACAGTATAGACACTGACTAGTCTAGTCTATATAGACACTGACTGGTCTAGTCTATATAGACACTGACTGGTCTAGTCTATATAGACACTGACTGGACTAGTCTATACAGTATAGACACTGACTGGTCTATTCTATATAGACACTGACTGGACTAGTCTATATAGACTGGTCTAGTCTATATAGACACTGACTGGACAAGTCTATATAGACACTGACTGGACTAGTCTATATAGACACTGACTGGTCTAGTCTATATAGACACTGACTGGACTAGTCTATATAGACACTGACTGGTCTAGTCTATATAGACACTGACTGGACTAGTCTATACAGTATAGACACTGACTAGTCTAGTCTATATAGGCACTGACTGGTCTAGTCTATATAGACACTGACTGGACTAGTCTATACAGTATAGACACTGACTGGTCTAGTCTATATAGACACTGACTGGTCTAGTCTATATAGACACTGACTGGACTAGTCTATATAGTATAGACACTGACTGTACTAGTCTATATAGACTGGTCTAGTCTATATAGACACTTACTGGACTAGTCTATATAGACTGGTCTAGTCTATATAGACACTTACTGGACTAGTCTATATAGACTGGTCTAGTCTATATAGACACTGACTGGACTAGTCTATATAGACACTGACTGGTCTAGTCTATATAGACACTGACTGGACTAGTCTATATAGACACTGACTGGACTAGTCTATACAGTATAGACACTGACTGGTCTAGTCTATATAGACTGGTCTAGTCTATATAGACACTGACAGGACTAGTATATATAGACACTGACTGGACTAGTCTATACAGTATAGACACTGACTGGTCTAGTCTATATAGACACTGACTGGTCTAGTCTATATAGACACTGACTGGACTAGTCTATATAGTATAGACACTGACTGTACTAGTCTATATAGACTGGTCTAGTCTATATAGACACTTACTGGACTAGTCTATATAGACTGGTCTAGTCTATATAGACACTGACTGGACTAGTCTATATAGACACTGACTGGTCTAGTCTATATAGACACTGACTGGACTAGTCTATATAGACACTGACTGGACTAGTCTATACAGTATAGACACTGACTGGTCTAGTCTATATAGACTGGTCTAGTCTATATAGACACTGACTGGACTAGTCTATATAGACACTGACTGGTCTAGTCTATATAGACACTGACTGGACTAGTCTATACAGTATAGACACTGATTGGTCTAGTCTATATAGACACTGACTGGTCTAGTCTATATAGACACTGACTGGACTAGTCTATATAGACACTGACTGGACTAGTCTATATAGACACTGACTGGACTAGTCTATATAGACACTGACTGGTCTAGTCTATATAGACACTGACTGGACTAGTCTATATAGACACTGACTGGTCTAGTCTATATAGAAACTGACTGGACTAGTCTATATAGACACTGACTGGACTAGTCTATACAGTATAGACACTGACTAGTCTAGTCTATATAGGCACTGACTGGTCTAGTCTATATAGACACTGACTGGACTAGTCTATATAGTATAGACACTGACTGTACTAGTCTATATAGACTGGTCTAGTCTATATAGACACTTACTGGACTAGTCTATATAGACTGGTCTAGTCTATATAGACACTGACTGGACTAGTCTATATAGACACTGACTGGTCTAGTCTATATAGACACTGACTGGACTAGTCTATATAGACACTGACTGGACTAGTCTATACAGTATAGACACTGACTGGTCTAGTCTATATAGACTGGTCTAGTCTATATAGACACTGACAGGACTAGTCTATATAGACACTGACTGGACTAGTCTATACAGTATAGACACTGACTGGTCTAGTCTATATAGACACTGACTGGTCTAGTCTATATAGACACTGACTGGACTAGTCTATATAGTATAGACACTGACTGTACTAGTCTATATAGACTGGTCTAGTCTATATAGACACTTACTGGACTAGTCTATATAGACTGGTCTAGTCTATATAGACACTGACTGGACTAGTCTATATAGACACTGACTGGTCTAGTCTATATAGACACTGACTGGACTAGTCTATATAGACACTGACTGGACTAGTCTATACAGTATAGACACTGACTGGTCTAGTCTATATAGACTGGTCTAGTCTATATAGACACTGACTGGACTAGTCTATATAGACACTGACTGGTCTAGTCTATATAGACACTGACTGGACTAGTCTATACAGTATAGACACTGACTGGTCTAGTCTATATAGACACTGACTGGTCTAGTCTATATAGACACTGACTGGACTAGTCTATATAGACACTGACTGGACTAGTCTATATAGACACTGACTGGACTAGTCTATATAGACACTGACTGGACTAGTCTATATAGACACTGACTGGACTAGTCTATATAGACTCTGACTGGCTTAGTCTATATATGGACTGGTCTAGTCTATATAGACACTGCCTGGTCTAGTCTATATAGACACTGACTGGACTAGTCTATATAGACATTGACTGAACTAGTCTATATAGACACTGACTGGTCTAGTCTATATAGACACTGACTGGTCTAGTCTATATAGACACTGACTGGTCTAGTCTATATAGACACTGACTGGTCTAGTCTATATAGACACTGACTGGACTAGTCTATACAGTATAGACACTGACTGGACTAGTCTATATAGACACTGACTGGACTAGTCTATATAGACACTGACTGGACTAGTCTATATATGGACTGGTCTAGTCTATATAGACACTGCCTGGTCTAGTCTATATAGACACTGACTGGACTAGTCTATATAGACATTGACTAAACTAGTCTATATAGACACTGACTGGTCTAGTCTATATAGACACTGACAGCACTAGTCTATACAGTATAGACACTGACTGGACTAGTCTATATAGACACTGACTGGACTAGTCTATATAGACACTGACTGGACTAGTCTATATAGACACTGACTGGACTAGTCTACACAGTATAGACACTGACCGGTCTAGTCTATATAGACACTGACTGGACTAGTCTATATAGACTGGTCTAGTCTATATAGACACTGACTGGACTAGTCTATATAGACTGGTCTAGTCTATATAGACACTGACTGGACTAGTCTATATAGACAGTGACTGGTCTAGTCTATATAGACACTGACTGGACTAGTCTATACAGTATAGACACTGACTGGACTAGTCTATATAGACACTGACTGGTCTAGTCTATATAGACACTGACTGGACTAGTCTATATAGACACTGACTGGACTAGTCTATATAGACACTGACTGGACTAGTCTATATAGACACTGACTGGACAAGTCTATATAGACACTGACTGGTCTAGTCTATATAGACACTGACTGGACTAGTCTATACAGTATAGACACTGATTGGTCTAGTCTATATAGACACTGACTGGACTAGTCTATATAGACACTGACTGGACTAGTCTATATAGACACTGACTGGTCTAGTCTATATAGAAATTGACTGAACTAGTCTATATAGACACTGACTGGTCTAGTCTATATAGACACTGACTGGACTAGTCTATACAGTATAGACACTGACTGGACTAGTCTATATAGACACTGACTGGACTAGTCTATATAGACACTGACTGGACTAGTCTACACAGTATAGACACTGACCGGTCTAGTCTATATAGATACTGACTGGACTAGTCTATATAGACTGGTCTAGTCTATATAGACACTGACTGGACTAGTCTATATAGACACTGACTGGTCTAGTCTATATAGACACTGACTGGACTAGTCTATATAGACACTGACTGGACTAGTCTATACAGTATAGACACTGACTGGTCTAGTCTATATAGACTGGTCTAGTCTATATAGACACTGACTGGACTAGTCTATATAGACACTGACTTGACTAGTCTATACAGTATAGACACTGACTGGTCTAGTCTATATAGACACTGACTGGACTAGTCTATATAGTATAGACACTGACTGTACTAGTCTATATAGACTGGTCTAGTCTATATAGACACTTACTGGTCTAGTCTATATAGACTGGTCTAGTCTATATAGACACTGACTGGACTAGTCTATATAGACACTGACTGGTCTAGTCTATATAGACACTGACTGGACTAGTCTATACAGTATAGACACTGACTGGACTAGTCTATACAGTATAGACACTGACTGGTCTAGTCTATATAGACACTGACGGGACTAGTCTATATAGACACTGACTGGACTAGTCTATATAGACACTGACAGGTCTAGTCTATATAGACACTGACTGGACTAGTCTATATAGACATTGACTGAACTAGTCTATATAGACACTGACTGGTCTAGACTATATAGACACAAACTGGACTAGTCTATATAGACACTGACTGGACAAGTCTATATAAACACTTATTGGACTAGTCTATATAGACACTGACTGGACTAGTCTATATATGGACTGGTCTAGTCTATATAGACACTGCCTGGTCTAGTCTATATAGACACTGACTGGACTAGTCTATATAGACATTGACTGAACTAGTCTATATAGACACTGACTGGTCTAGTCTATATAGACACTGACTGGACTATTCTATACAGTATAGACACTGACTGGACTAGTCTATATAGACACTGACTGGACTAGTCTATATAGACACTGACTGGACTAGTCTATATAGACACTGACTGGACTAGTCTATATAGACACTGACTGGACTAGTCTACACAGTATAGACACTGACCGGTCTAGTCTATATAGACACTGACTGGACTAGTCTATATAGACTGGTCTAGTCTATTTAGACACTGACTGCACTAGTCTATATAGACAGTGACTGGTCTAGTCTATACAGTATAGACACTGATTGGTCTAGTCTATATAGACACTGAATGGTCTAGTCTATATAGACACTGACTGGACTAGTCTATACAGTATAGACATTGACTGGTCTAGTCTATATAGACACTGACTGGACTAGTCTATATAGACACTGACTGGACTAGTCTATACAGTATAGACACTGATTGGTCTCGTCTGTATAGACACTGACTGGTCTAGTCTATATAGACACTGACTGGACTAGTCTATATAGACACTGACTTGACTATATATAGACACTGACTGGTCTAGTCTATATAGACACTGACTGGACTAGTCTATATAGACACTGACTGGACTAGTCTATATAGACACTGACTGGACTAGTCTATATAGACACTGACTGGACTAGTGTATATAGACACTGACTGGTCTAGTCTATATAGACACTGACTGGACTAGTCTATACAGTATAGACACTGACTGGTCTAGTCTATATAGACTGGTCTAGTCTATATAGACACTGACTGGACTAGTCTTTATAGACACTGACTGGTCTAGTCTATATAGACACTCACTGGTCTAGTCTATATAGACACTGACTGGACTAGTCTACACAGTATAGACACTGACTGGTCTAGTCTATATAGACACTGACTGGTCTAGTCTATATAGACACTGACTGGTCTAGTCTATATAGACACTGACCGGTCTAGTCTATATAGACACTGACTGGACTAGTCTATATAGACTGGTCTAGTCTATATAGACACTGACTGGACTAGTCTATATAGACACTGACTGGACTAGTCTATATAGACACTGACTGGACTAGTCTATACAGTATAGACACTGACTGGACTAGTCTATATAGACACTCAATGGTCTAGTCTATATAGACACTGACTGGACTAGTCTATATAGACACTGACTGGACTAGTCTATATAGACACTGACTGGACTAGACTATACAGTATAGACACTGACTTGACTAGTCTATATAGACTCTGACTGGTCTAGTCTATATAGACACTGACTGGTCTAGTCTATATAGACACTGACTGGTCTAGTCTATATAGACACTGACTGGTCTATTCTATATAGACACTGACTGGTCTAGTCTATATAGACACTGACTGGTCTAGTCTATATAGACACTGACTGGTCTAGTCTATATAGACACTGACTGGACTAGTCTATATAGACACTGACTGGACTAGTCTATATAGACACTGACTGGACTAGTCTATATAGACACTGACTGGTCTAGTCTATATAGACACTGACTGGACTAGTCTATATTGACACTGACTGGACTAGTCTATACAGTATAGACACTGACTGGTCCAGTCTATATAGACACTGACTGGACTAGTCTATATAGACACTGACTAGTCTATATAGACATTGACTGGTCTAGTCTATATAGACACTGACTGGACTAGTCTATATAGGCACTGACTGGCCTAGACTATATAGACACTGACTGGCCTAGTCTATATAGAAACTGACTGGACTAGTCTATATAGACACTGACTGGACTAGTCTATATAGACACTGACTGGTCGTAGTCTATATAGGCACTGACTGGACTAGTCTATATAGGCACTGACTGGCCTAGTCTATATAGGCACTGACTGGTCTAGTCTATATAGACACTTACTGGACTAGTCTATACAGTATAGACACTGACTGGAATAGTCTATATAGACACTGACTGTTCTAGTCTATATAGACACTGACTGGACTAGTCTATATAGACACTGACTGGTCTAGTCTATATAGACACTGACTGGACTAGTCTATACAGTATAGACACTGACTGGACTAGTCTATATAGACACTGACTGGACTAGTCTATATAGACACTGACTGGTCGTAGTCTATATAGGCACTGACTGGACTAGTCTATATAGGCACTGACTGGCCTAGTCTATATAGGCACTGACTGGTCTAGTCTATATAGACACTGACTGGACTAGTCTATACAGTATAGACACTGACTGGACTAGTCTATATAGACACTGAATGGTCTAGTCTATATAGACACTGACTGGACTAGTCTATATAGACACTGACTGGACTAGTCTTTATAGACACTGACTGGACGAGACTATACAGTATAGACACTGACTTGACTAGTCTATATAGACACTGACTGGTCTAGTCTATATAGACACTGACTGGTCTAGTCTATATAGACACTGACTGGACTAGTCTATACAGTATAGACACTGACTGGACTAGTCTATATAGACACTGACTGGACAAGTCTATATAGACACTGACTGGACTAGTCTATATACACACTGACTGGACTAGTCTATATAGACACTGACTGGACTAGTCTATATAGACACTGACTGGACTAGTCTATACAGTATAGACACTGACTGGTCTAGTCTATATAGACACTGACTGGTCTAGTCTATATAGACACTGACTGGACTGGTCTATATAGACACTGACTGGACTAGTCTATATAGACACTGACTGGTCTAGTCTATATAGACACTGACTGGACTGGTCTATATAGGCACTGACTGGACTTTTCTATATAGGCACTGACTGGTCTAGTCTATATAGACATTGACTGGTCTAGTCTATATAGACATTGACTGGACTAGTCTATACAGTATAGACACTGACTGGTTTAGTCTATATAGACACTGACTGGTTTAGTCTATATAGACACTGACTGGTCTAAATAGACACTGACTGGTCTAAATAGACACTGACTGGTCTATATAGACACTGACTGGTCTAGTCTATATAGACACTGACTGGTCTAGTCTATATAGACACTTACTGGACTAGTCTATACAGTATAGACACTGACTGGACTAGTCTATATAGACACTGACTGGTCTAGTCTATATAGACACTGACTGGACAAGTCTATACAGTATAGACACTGACTGGACTAGTCTATATAGACACTGACTGGACTAGTCTATATAGACACTGAATGGTCTAGTCTATATAGACACTGACTGGACTAGTCTATATAGACACTGACTGGACTAGTCTATATAGACACTGACTGGACTAGTCTATATAGACACTGACTGGACTAGACTATACAGTATATACACTGACTTGACTAGTCTATATAGACTCTGACTGGTCTAGTCTATATAGACACTGACTGGTCTAGTCTATATAGACACTGACTGGTCTATTCTATATAGACACTGACTGGTCTAGTCTATATAGACACTGACTGGTCTAGTCTATATAGACACTGACTGGTCTAGTCTATATAGACACTGACTGGTCTAGTCTATATAGACACTGACTGGTCTAGTCTATATAGACACTGACTGGTCTAGTCTATATAGACACTGACTGGTCTAGTCTATATAGACACTGACTGGACTAGTCTATATAGACACTGACTGGTCTAGTCTATATAGACACTGACTGGACTAGTCTATATTGACACTGACTGGACTAGTCTATACAGTATAGACACTGACTGGTCCAGTCTATATAGACACTGACTGGACTAGTCTATATAGACACTGACTAGTCTATATAGACATTGACTGGTCTAGTCTATATAGACACTGACTGGACTAGTCTATATAGGCACTGACTGGCCTAGACTATATAGACACTGACTGGCCTAGTCTATATAGAAACTGACTGGACTAGTCTATATAGACACTGACTGGACTAGTCTATATAGACACTGACTGGTCGTAGTCTATATAGGCACTGACTGGACTAGTCTATATAGGCACTGACTGGCCTAGTCTATATAGGCACTGACTGGTCTAGTCTATATAGACACTTACTGGACTAGTCTATACAGTATAGACACTGACTGGAATAGTCTATATAGACACTGACTGGTCTAGTCTATATAGACACTGACTGGACTAGTCTATATAGACACTGACTGGTCTAGTCTATATAGACACTGACTGGACTAGTCTATACAGTATAGACACTGACTGGACTAGTCTATATAGACACTGACTGGACTAGTCTATATAGACACTGACTGGTCGTAGTCTATATAGGCACTGACTGGACTAGTCTATATAGGCACTGACTGGCCTAGTCTATATAGGCACTGACTGGTCTAGTCTATATAGACACTTACTGGACTAGTCTATACAGTATAGACACTGACTGGACTAGTCTATATAGACACTGACTGGTCTAGTCTATATAGACACTGACTGGACTAGTCTATATAGACACTGACTGGTCTAGTCTATATAGACACTGACTGGACTAGTCTATACAGTATAGACACTGACTGGACTAGTCTATATAGACACTGAATGGTCTAGTCTATATAGACACTGACTGGACTAGTCTATATAGACACTGACTGGACTAGTCTTTATAGACACTGACTGGACGAGACTATACAGTATAGACACTGACTTGACTAGTCTATATAGACACTGACTGGTCTAGTCTATATAGACACTGACTGGTCTAGTCTATATAGACACTGACTGGACTAGTCTATACAGTATAGACACTGACTGGACTAGTCTATATAGACACTGACTGGACTAGTCTATATAGACACTGACTGGACAAGTCTATATAGACACTGACTGGACTAGTCTATATACACACTGACTGGACTAGTCTATATAGACACTGACTGGACTAGTCTATATAGACACTGACTGGACTAGTCTATATAGACACTGACTGGACTAGTCTATACAGTATAGACACTGACTGGTCTAGTCTATATAGACACTGACTGGACTAGTCTATATAGACACTGACTGGACAAGTCTATATAGACACTGACTGGACAAGTCTATATACACACTGACTGGACTAGTCTATATACACACTGACTGGACTAGTCTATATACACACTGACTGGACTAGTCTATATAGACACTGACTGGACTAGTCTATATAGACACTGACTGGACTAGTCTATACAGTATAGACACTGACTGGTCTAGTCTATATAGACACTGACTGGACTAGTCTATATAGACACTGACTGGTCTAGTCTATATAGACACTGACTGGACTGGTCTATATAGACACTGACTGGACTAGTCTATATAGACACTGACTGGTCTAGTCTATATAGACACTGACTGGACTGGTCTATATAGGCACTGACTGGACTTTTCTATATAGACACTGACTGGTCTAGTCTATATAGACATTGACTGGACTAGTCTATACAGTATAGACACTGACTGGTTTAGTCTATATAGACACTGACTGGTCTAGTCTATATAGACACTGACTGGTCTAGTCTATATAGACACTGACTGGTCTAGTCTATATAGACACTGACTGGTCTAGTCTATATAGACACTTACTGGACTAGTCTATACAGTATAGACACTGACTGGACTAGTCTATATAGACACTGACTGGTCTAGTCTATATAGACACTGACTGGACAAGTCTATACAGTATAGACACTGACTGGACTAGTCTATATAGACACTGACTGGACTAGTCTATATAGACACTGACTGGACTAGTCTATATAGACACTGACTGGACTAGTCTATATAGACACTGACTGGTCTAGTCTATATAGACACTGACTGGACTAGTCTATACAGTATAGACACTGACTGGTCTAGTCTATACAGTATAGACACTGACTGGTCTAGTCTATACAGTATAGACACTGACTGGTCTAGTCTATATAGACACTGACTGGTCTAGTCTATATAGACACTGACTGGTCTAGTCTATATAGACACTGACTGGTCTAGTCTATATAGACACTGACTGGACTAGTCTATATAGACACTGACTGGACTAGTCTATATAGACACTGACTGGTCTAGTCTATATAGACACTGACTGGTCTAGTCTATATAGACACTGACTGGTCTAGTCTATATAGACACTTACTGGACTAGTCTATACAGTATAGACACTGACTGGACTAGTCTATATAGACACTGACTGGACTAGTCTATATAGACACTGACTGGACTAGTCTATATAGACACTGACTGGACTAGTCTATATAGACACTGACTGGACTAGTCTATATAGACACTGACTGGACTAGTCTATATAGACACTGACTGGACTAGTCTATATAGACACTGACTGGACTAGTCTATATAGACACTGACTGGACTAGTCTATATAGACACTGACTGGACTAGTCTATATAGACACTGACTGGTCTAGTCTATATAGACACTGACTGGTCTAGTCTATATAGACACTGACTGGACTGGTCTATATAGACACTGACTGGACTGGTCTATATAGACACTGACTGGTCTAGTCTATATAGACACTGACTGGACTAGTCTATATAGACACTGACTGGACTAGTCTATATAGACACTGACTGGACTAGTCTATATAGACACTGACTGGACTAGTCTATATAGACACTGACTGGACTAGTCTATATAGACACTGACTGGACTAGTCTATATAGACACTGACTGGACTAGTCTATATAGACACTGACCGGACTAGTCTATACAGTATAGACACTGACCGGTCTAGTCTATATAGACACTGACTGGACTAGTCTATACAGTATAGACACTGACTGGACTAGTCTATACAGTATAGACACTGACTGGACTAGTCTATACAGTATAGACACTGACTGGTCTAGTCTATACAGTATAGACACTGACTGGTCTAGTCTATATAGACCCTGACTGGTCTAGTCTATATAGACACTGACTGGTCTAGTCTATATAGACACTGACTGGTCTAGTCTATATAGACACTGACTGGTCTAGTCTATATAGACACTGACTGGTCTAGTCTATATAGACACTTACTGGACTAGTCTATACAGTATAGACACTGACTGGTCTAGTCTATACAGTATAGACACTGACTGGTCTAGTCTATATAGACACTGACTGGACAAGTCTATACAGTTGTTACGTTCCCCAGTTTCTGTTGTGGTTTGTGTATTATCATGTATGTATTTCAGGAGATGGATTCCTGAAGTTCTCAACAAGCAGCTGATTGGGCAATCAACATTGATTGTTTGGAGAGCTGACCCCGCCCCCCTCATCAGGACGCAGCTGTCTCCAATTACTAACTTCTTCTGAAGCTATATAAGCCCCAGTTCTGTTGCTCAGAAGGGAGATGATTGCTGAGAGACAAGGCTAATGGCTGAGGGTTATAGCATGTTGGTTGTTTCCAAGAATTTTGGTATGTACTGTGTCCGTTGTTGCTGAGGGAGCTGATTGGTTGTGTGTGTCAATAGGATGCAGTGTTTTGATTATTGACTTACATTTGTGTAATTCTGTTTCATTTGTTCCCAGGGGGGAAGGGGAAGGCACCTAGGGAGTGTTTAGGCAAGATGCCCGCGGGCATACATATACCCGTAGTAGTTTGCTGTCTATGCACACTAGGAAAGACCTGGGCGGACCATCCCCTGTATTTTGGTTAGTGCACCAGGTGGTGCTAGATAGGTAAGTAGTGGGTAGTCAGGTAAGGTAGGAGAGGGGGCTTTGATATTTACTTTCTTTGCTTTGGTTCCGTCCAGCCCCTTTTTCCCAAACCTTACCACGTGAAGGAATAAATTCCCTGTTAACGGTATTCTCTGCCTATTCGTCATACTTGTTCACACCTACACTTCCCTACCTTATTCACAACAAGGAGAGTTGAGTTGTAGCAGGGTGTTGCGTTCCCTCTTTCTAGAGGCGTGCGTAACATAATGGGGGCTCATCCGGGATCCCATTAAACCCCCCCGGACCCTGCTGCACTGAGCTTTCTGTGATTTGTGAGTAAAGGGTGACTAGTTTAGTTTGTGGTTAGTTCAGTGTTGAGCATCATAGCATTAGCTATTTGTTGGCTCTTGTGTTTGGTGTAGTAGTTTACAATGGCTACTTTTGATGTACAATCCTTTTTGGATAACCCGTCGTGGGAGGTGTTTAATAAGTGTCGTAAAAGTGATTTAATGACCTTGGCTGACCATTATTCATTGTCTATTTCGCACAATTTAGTTAAGGCGGAGGTTAAGAAACTAGTGTTAAATGTATTGTTAGAAGAGGAGGTGCTTGTGTTACCGCTGCCTGAACCTACTACCCCTGTAGGGGATGTTGCTGCTCCTGTAAGCCCGTCGGTTTCTGAGACCGAAGGCGAGGCTAAAGCTCCAGCCACATTGCCCTGTTTTGATCCGCTCTCCCCACTGTCAACTGGTGATGCCAGAAGGGATGTCCGTTCTATACAGTTTCAACTGGAAGCGGAAGAGAGAGCCCAAATTAGGCAAGAAAATCTCCAGTTAGAAATCTGTAAAATAGAGGCTGAAAAAGAAAGAGAACAGCGGCAGTTGGAAATCTGTAAAATAGAGGCAGAAAGAGAACAGCGGCAGTTGGAAATCTGTAAAATAGAGGCAGAAAGAGAACAGCGGCAGATGGATTTCAAAATGCGCCAAATGGAATTGGAGGCAGAGACAGCGAGGCTAGCCTTTGTTCCTACTGTGCCTGTTAGTGAGTCGTCCTCACCAGCTGGAGCTTCCAACACGTTTGACATTAGTAGGCAGATTGCCTTAGTACCTTTGTTTAGAGAATCAGAGGTTGACTCCTATTTTTGTGTGTTTGAACGTATAGCCGTAGCCTTGAAATGGCCTGAAGAAGTATGGTGCTTATTACTTCAGTGTAAATTAACTGGAAAAGCCCAAGAGGTTTTATCAGCGCTACCTTTGGAAGATAGTTTGAACTATGAAGTGGTCAAAGCTACCGTTCTTCGTGCTTATGAGCTTGTGCCTGAGGCATACCGACAGAGATTTAGGTCTCATAGAAAGTCTCCTAGTAAGACTTATGTGGAATTTGCTAGAGACAAGGGAAATCTGTTTGATAAATGGCATGCTGCTAGTAAGGTAACTGATTTCAACTCTCTCCGGGAGTTAATTTTGTTGGAAGAGTTTAAAAATTGCTTACCCGAACGCATTGTAGTATACCTAAATGAACAGAAAGTATCCTCCCTGTCAAAAGCGTCTGTGTTGGCAGACGAGTTTGTGTTGACGCACAAGAGTGTGTTTTCGGCTCATACTGAGAGTAGAGCTACTGAGTTGCCTACTTTTAGTCCCAGTCGGCCCACAGTATATCAAGCACGCCAGAAAAATGAGCGTCCCTGTTTCTATTGTCATAAAGTGGGACATGTGATTAATGATTGCTTCCTACTAAAACGCAAACAAGGGATGCCTTTTCGTGCCAAGCCGCCAACAGGTGTTGGGCTAATTCGTACTGTTGTGAGGTCTGAAACAAAACAGGTGCCTCAGAGTAAATGTAGTTTGAAAGTCTCAGTACCCGACCGCAGTTACGAACCGTTCATTTTTGAGGGGTTTGTGTCCATAGCGAATGACGAAGCATCTCAGCGTCCTGTTAAAATCCTTAGAGATACAGGGGCGGCGCAGTCATTTATATTGTTTGATGTGTTGCCCTTATCCGACAATACATACTGTGGTTCCAGTGTGTTAGTTCAGGGTATTGAAATGGGTTTTGTCCCAGTGCCGTTGCACTTTGTGAATGTACACTCTGAGTTAATCAGTGGAATATTCAGAGTAGGGGTACGTCCTAAGTTGCCAGTAAAAGGTGTGACCTTTATAATGGGTAACGATATTGCTGGAGGAAAGGTAGTACCCGTATTGGAAGTGTTGGATAAAAGTGACCACTCTCTCTCCAATGAGTTGGCACAGAGTTATCCCCATGTGTTCCCCGCTTGTGCTGTCACTCGTGCTCAGGCAAGACAAATGGGTGACGTGATAGATTTGTCAAAAACTGTTTTGTTTAAAGAAGTTGATCAAGAGGATGGGTTGTGTACTACCTCTAAGAAGCTGATCACCTCTGACAAACAGCCCAGGGGAAGTGAAATCGCGCCCCAATTACATGACATTCTTTTGACTGTCACCCCCGAGAAGGTGATTGAATGTCAAAAGGGAGACATCAGTCTTCGCAAGTGTTTTGCTTCGGTAACTTCCATTGAGGAAGCTAAAACTAAAGAGACTGCCTACTTTATGGAAGCAGGAGTTTTGATGCGTAAATGGGCAGCTCCTGACACCGTTAGTGACTGGAGTGAAGTGTGTCAAGTGGTTGTTCCTACACCATTCCGACAGCAGGTGCTGTCACTCGCCCATGACCAGGCGTGGTCCGGACACTTAGGGATCACGAAGACTTATAACCGAGTCCTTCGACATTTTTTTTGGCCAGGTTTGAAGTCTGACGTTGTCCAATTCTGTAAGACATGCCACGTATGTCAACTCACTGGGAAAGCGAATCAAACAGTTCCACGTGCGCCGCTCTGCCCGATTCCTGTGGTGGGGGAACCGTTTGAAAAAGTGATAATTGATTGTGTAGGTCCATTGCCGAAAACCAGGTCAGGTAACCAGTTCTTACTAACAATAATGTGCAGTGCTACTCGATACCCAGAGGCTATTCCTCTACGGACAATAACGGCTAAGACTGTGGTGAAGGCATTAGTGAAGTTCTTCTCTACGTTTGGACTCCCTAAAGTAATCCAAACTGACCAGGGATCCAACTTTATGTCAAAGCTGTTCTCTAGTGTGTTAAAGACGCTGTGTATTTCCCATCAGGTCTCCAGTCCGTATCATCCAGAGAGTCAAGGGGCTCTCGAACGCTGGCATCAGACGCTGAAGGCAATGCTACGCAAGTATTGCATGGATACCAGTACTGATTGGGATGAGGGGGTGCCCTTTGTCTTATTTGCTATTAGGGAAACAATACAAGAGTCCTTAGGGTTCAGCCCTGCTGACCTTGTGTTTGGACACACCCCACGGGGTCCGCTAAAGGTTTTGAAGGAGCATATCTTATCTCCTACACCCAGTAGCGCCCCTAAAAATGTGTTGGATTATGTCAGTAAGATGCGGGAGAGACTGCACGCTGCAGGTGCATTAGCCCAAAAGTCTCTCTCCTCTACTCAAAAACGCATGAAGTTGCATTATGACAAAAAGGCTGTTGGCCGTTCTTTTGCACCAGGTGATCAAGTTTTAGTTTTGTTGCCAATCCCTGGCTCATCTCTGTCAGCACGTTTTTCTGGACCATATCTTGTGGAAAAGAAACTCAGTGACACCAATTATGTGATAAAGACCCCAGATCGGAGGCGTTCTTCCCGAATGTGTCATGTTAACATGCTGAAAGCATATTATATGCGTGATTCGCCCAACAGCTCCTCAAGAAAGCCTGTCCAGCCCGCCGTTTCCAGTGTGGCTGCGGTGGTGCTGAAGCCTGGCTGGTATCTAGAGGAGGATAAGGAGGATGGGTTGGAGTTACGCCATACGTTACAGCAGTGTGAACGCTTATGTAATTCAGAGATGCTGAAAAAGTTACCATCTCAAATGGAACATTTGGATAAAGACCAAACTAAGGATCTTATCTTATTGATAAACAGTTTTCTCACTGTGTTTCAGGATGTTCCAAGTCGCACGTCCATCTTGGAACATGACGTGGATGTGGGGGACGCTGTTCCTATAAGTCAGCATCCGTACCGGGTTAATGCAAAGAAAAGGGAGGTAATGAAAAGTGAGGTAGCTTATTTATTACAGAATGACATGGCAAAACCCAGTAACAGCTCCTGGAGTTCCCCGTGTATTCTTGTTCCTAAGCCTGACGGTACGTCTCGCTTATGTACGGACTATCGTCGAGTAAATGCCGTTACAAAGTCTGATTCTTTTCCTCTACCTCGCTTAGATGACTGCATTGATAGAATTGGCTCTGCTGCTTACGTTAGTAAATTAGATTTGCTAAAAGGTTATTGGCAGGTGCCTTTGACCTCTCGAGCTTCTGACATCTCGGCTTTCGTTACGCCAGATAACTTCGTACAATATTCTGTGATGCCCTTTGGAATGTGTAATGCACCTGCTACTTTTCAGCGGTTAGTTAACATTGTTTTTGCCGATGTACCAAATTGTACTGCTTATCTTGACGATGTGGTAATACATTCGTCTACTTGGTCTGATCATTTCGCCACCTTGAAAAGTGTGTTTCAGCGGTTGGCGAATGCTTCTTTAACCCTCAATTTGGCCAAGTGTGAGTTTGGGAAGGCTACAGTGACTTACTTAGGGAAACAAGTGGGACGAGGTCAAGTGCGCCCAGTAACTGGCAAAGTGGAAGCAATTGTTGCTTTTCCTGCTCCCACGACTCGCCGCCAGTTGCGCAGATTCCTGGGGATGGTAGGTTACTATCGTACTTTCTGTAAGAATTTCTCGACGGTAGTAGCTCCCCTTTCATCTCTGCTTAGTCCGAAGGTACCATTTAAGTGGTCCCAGGACTGTAACTATGCTTTTGAGTCCGCTAAAGCGCTACTTTGTAGTGCCCCAGTGCTTGCCGCCCCCAACTTTGACAAACCTTTTAAGTTGGAGGTAGACGCTAGTATAGTGGGGGTGGGTGCGGTTCTCTTGCAGGAAGATGAAGATGGAGTGGATCGACCCGTCAGTTTCTTCTCCCGTAAGTTCAACTCGTGTCAGTCAAGGTACTCCACAATTGAACAGGAAACGCTGGCTTTATTGCTAGCATTACAGTTCTTTGAGGTATATGTGGGTTCCAGTGCCTTGCCTGTAATGGTCTTCACGGACCATAATCCTTTGGTGTTCTTAAAGCAAATGTACAATCAGAACCGCCGCCTTATGCGGTGGGCTCTGATTGTACAAGGATATAATGTACAGATAGCCTATGTGAAGGGCTCGGCAAATGTGGTTGCCGACGCTCTATCACGGGTTTAGTAACTGGGGAAGCGTTGATTTTTGTTATTGCAAACTGTATGTTTGCATTTTTTGTGTTGGGCGTGTTACGTTCCCCAGTTTCTGTTGTGGTTTGTGTATTATCATGTATGTATTTCAGGAGATGGATTCCTGAAGTTCTCAACGAGCAGCTGATTGGGCAATCAACATTGATTGTTTGGAGAGCTGACCCCGCCCCCCTCATCAGGACGCAGCTGTCTCCAATTACTAACTTCTTCTGAAGCTATATAAGCCCCAGTTCTGTTGCTCAGAAGGGAGATGATTGCTGAGAGACAAGGCTAATGGCTGAGGGTTATAGCATGTTGGTTGTTTCCAAGAATTTTGGTATGTACTGTGTCCGTTGTTGCTGAGGGAGCTGATTGGTTGTGTGTGTCAATAGGATGCAGTGTTTTGATTATTGACTTACATTTGTGTAATTCTGTTTCATTTGTTCCCAGGGGGGAAGGGGAAGGCACCTAGGGAGTGTTTAGGCAAGAGGCCCGCGGGCATACATATACCCGTAGTAGTTTGCTGTCTATGCACACTAGGAAAGACCTGGGCGGACCATCCCCTGTATTTTGGTTAGTGCACCAGGTGGTGCTAGATAGGTAAGTAGTGGGTAGTCAGGTAAGGTAGGAGAGGGGGCTTTGATATTTACTTTCTTTGCTTTGGTTCCGTCCAGCCCCTTTTTCCCAAACCTTACCACGTGAAGGAATAAATTCCCTGTTAACGGTATTCTCTGCCTATTCGTCATACTTGTTCACACCTACACTTCCCTACCTTATTCACAACAAGGAGAGTTGAGTTGTAGCAGGGTGTTGCGTTCCCTCTTTCTAGAGGCGTGCGTAACAACAGTATAGACACTGACTGGACTAGTCTATATAGACACTGACTGGACTAGTCTATATAGACACTGACTGGACTAGTCTATATAGACACTGACTGGACTAGTCTATATAGACACTGACTGGACTAGTCTATATAGACACTGACTGGACTAGTCTATATAGACACTGACTGGACTAGTCTATATAGACACTGACTGGACTAGTCTATATAGACACTGACTGGACTAGTCTATATAGACACTGACTGGACTAGTCTATATAGACACTGACTGGACTAGTCTATACAGTATAGACACTGACTGGACTAGTCTATACAGTATAGACACTGACTGGACTAGTCTATACAGTATAGACACTGACTGGTCTAGTCTATATAGACACTGACTGGACTAGTCTATATAGACACTGACTGGTCTAGTCTATATAGACACTGACTGGTCTAGTCTATATAGACACTGACTGGACTAGTCTATATAGACACTGACTGGACTAGTCTATATAGACACTGACTGGACTAGTCTATATAGACACTGACTGGACTAGTCTATATAGACACTGACTGGACTAGTCTATATAGACACTGACTGGACTAGTCTATATAGACACTGACTGGACTAGTCTATATAGACACTGACTGGACTAGTCTATACAGTATAGACACTGACTGGTCTAGTCTATATAGACACTGACTGGACTAGTCTATATAGACACTGACTGGACTGGTCTATATAGACACTGACTGGACTGGTCTATATAGACACTGACTGGACTAGTCTATATAGACACTGACTGGTCTAGTCTATATAGACACTGACTGGTCTAGTCTATATAGACACTGACTGGACTAGTCTATATAGACACTGACTGGACTAGTCTATATAGACACTGACTGGACTAGT
Organism: Salmo salar; assembly: GCF_965601325.2. Classification (NCBI taxonomy): domain Eukaryota; kingdom Metazoa; phylum Chordata; class Actinopteri; order Salmoniformes; family Salmonidae; genus Salmo; species Salmo salar. Next base: position 12,254,721 of record NC_138305.1, read on the forward strand.
CTATATAGACACTGACTGGACTAGTCTATATAGACACTGACTGGACTAGTCTATATAGACACTGACTGGACTAGTCTATATAGACACTGACTGGGACTAGTCTATATAGACACTGACTGGACTAGTCTATATAGACACTGACTGGACTAGTCTATATAGACACTGACTGGACTAGTCTATATAGACACTGACTGGACTAGTCTATATAGACACTGACTGGACTAGTCTATATAGACACTGACTGGACTAGTCTATATAGACACTGACTGGACGAGACTATACAGTATAGACACTGACTGGTCTAGTCTATATAGACACTGACTGGTCTAGTCTATATAGACACTGACTGGTCTAGTCTATATAGACACTGACTGGTCTAGTCTATATAGACACTGACTGGTCTAGTCTATATAGACACTGACTGGACGAGTCTATATAGATACTGACTGGACTAGTCTATATAGACACTGACTGGTCTAGTCTATATAGACACTGACTGGACTAGTCTATATAGACGGGTCTAGTCTATATAGACACTGACAGGACTAGTCTATATAGACACTGACTGGTCTAGTCTATTTAGACACTGACTGGTCTAGTCTATATAGACACTTACTGGACTAGTCTATACAGACACTGACTGGACTAGTCTATATAGACACTGACTGGTCTAGTCTATATAGACACTTACTGGACTAGTCTATACAGTATAGACACTGACTGGACTAGTCTATATAGACACTGACTGGACTAGTCTATATAGACACTGACTGGTCTAGTCTATATAGACACTGACTGGTCTAGTCTATATAGACACTGACTGGACTAGTCTATATAGACACTGACTGGTCTAGTCTATATAGACACTGACTGGACTAGTCTATATAGACACTGACTGGTCTAGTCTATTTAGACACTGACTGGTCTAGTCTATATAGACACTTACTGGACTAGTCTATATAGACACTGACTGGACTAGTCTATATAGACACTGACTGGTCTAGTCTATATAGACACTGACTGGACTAGTCTATATAGACACTGACTGGTCTAGTCTATATAGACACTGACTGGACTAGTCTATATAGACACTGACTGGTCTAGTCTATTTAGACACTGACTGGTCTAGTCTATATAGACACTTACTGGACTAGTCTATACAGACACTGACTGGACTAGTCTATATAGACACTGACTGGTCTAGTCTATATAGACACTTACTGGTCTAGTCTCAGTATAGACACTTACTGGACTAGTCTATACAGTATAGACACTGACTGGACTAGTCTATATAGACACTGACTGGTCTAGTCTATATAGACACTGACTGGTCTAGTCTATATAGACACTGACTGGACTAGTCTATATAGACACTGACTGGTCTAGTCTATATAGACACTGACTGGACTAGTCTATATAGACACTGACTGGTCTAGTCTATATAGACACTGACTGGACTAGTCTATATAGACACTGACTGGACTAGTCTATATAGACACTGACTGGTCTAGTCTATATAGACACTGACTGGACTAGTCTATACAGTATAGACACTGACTGGTCCAGTCTATACAGTATAGACACTGACTGGTCCAGTCTATACAGTATAGACACTGACTGGTCTAGTCTATATAGACACTGACTGGTCTAGTCTATATAGACACTGACTGGTCTAGTCTATATAGACACTGACTGGACTAGTCTATATAGACACTGACTGGACTAGTCTAGTCTATATAGACACTGACTGGACTAGTCTATACAGTATAGACACTGACTGGTCCAGTCTATATAGACACTGACTGGACTACTCTATATAGACACTGACTAGTCTATATAGACACTGACTGGTCTATTCTATATAGACACTGACTGGACTAGTCTATATAGGCACTGACTGGCCTAGACTATATAGGCACTGACTGGCCTAGACTATATAGACACTGACTGGCCTAGACTATATAGACACTGACTGGACTAGTCTATATAGACACTGACTGGACTAGTCTATATAGACACTGACCGGTCTAGTCTATATAGACACTGACTGGACTAGTCTATATAGACACTGACTGGACTAGTCTATACAGTATAGACACTGACTGGTCTAGTCTATATAGACACTGACTGGACTAGTCTATACAGTATAGACACTGACTGGACTAGTCTATATAGACACTGACTGGACTAGTCTATATAGACACTGACTGGACTGGTCTATATAGACACTGACTGGACTAGTCTATACAGTATTGACACTGACTGGTTTAGTCTATATAGACACTGACTGGTTCAGTCTATATAGACACTGACTGGTCTATATAGACACTGACTGGTCTATATAGACACTGACTGGACTAGTCTATATAGACATTGACTGGACTAGTCTATACAGTATAGACACTGACTGGACTAGTCTATATAGACATTGACTGGACTAGTCTATACAGTATAGACACTGACTGGTCTAGTCTATATAGACATTGACTGGACTAGTCTATATAGACACTGACTGGACTAGTCTATATAGACACTGACTGGACTAGTCTATATAGACACTGACTGGTTTAGTCTATATAGACACTGACTGGTCTAGTCTATATAGACACTGACTGGTCTAGTCTATATAGACACTGACTGGTCTAGTCTATATAGACACTGACTGGTTTAGTCTATATAGACACTGACTGGTCTATATAGACACTGACTAGTCTATATAGACACTGACTGGTCTAGTCTATATAGACACTGACTGGTCTAGTCTATATAGACACTGACTGGTCTAGTCTATATAGACACTGACTGGTCTAGTCTATATAGACACTGACTGGACTAGTCTATACAGTATAGACACTGACTGGACTAGTCTATACAGTATAGACACTGACTGGACTAGTCTATACAGTATAGACACTGACTGGTCTAGTCTATATAGACACTGACTGGCCTAGTCTATATAGACACTGACTGGCCTAGTCTATATAGACACTGACTGGCCTAGTCTATATAGACACTGACTCGACTAGTCTATATAGACACTGACTCGTCTAGTCTATATAGACACTGACTGGACTTGTCTATATAGACACTGACTGGTCTAGTCTATATAGACATTGACTGGACTAGTCTATACAGTATTGACACTGACTGGTTTAGTCTATATAGACACTGACTGGTTCAGTCTATATAGACACTGACTGGTTCAGTCTATATAGACACTGACTGGTCTATATAGACACTGACTGGTCTATATAGACACTGACTGGACTAGTCTATACAGTATAGACACTGACTGGTTTAGTCTATATAGACACTGACTGGTTTAGTCTATATAGACACTGACTGGTCTAGTCTATATAGACATTGACTGGACTAGTCTATATAGACACTGACAGGACTAGTCTATATAGACACTGACTGGTCTAGTCTATTTAGACACTGACTGGTCTAGTCTATTTAGACACTGACTGGTCTAGTCTATATAGACACTTACTGGACTAGTCTATACAGACACTGACTGGACTAGTCTATATAGACACTGACTGGTCTAGTCTATATAGACACTTACTGGACTAGTCTATACAGTATAGTCACTGACTGGACTAGTCTATATAGACACTGACTGGACTAGTCTATATAGACACTGACTGGTCTAGTCTATATAGACACTGACTGGTCTAGTCTATATAGACACTGACTGGACTAGTCTATATAGACACTGACTGGACTAGTCTATATAGACACTGACTGGTCTAGTCTATATAGACACTGACTGGACTAGTCTATATAGACACTGACTGGTCTAGTCTATATAGACACTGACTGGACTAGTCTATATAGACACTGACTGGACTAGTCTATATAGACACTGACTGGACTAGTCTATATAGACACTGACTGGACTAGTCTATATAGACACTGACTGGTCTAGTCTATATAGACACTGACTGGACTAGTCTATACAGTATAGACACTGACTGGTCCAGTCTATACAGTATAGACACTGACTGGTCTAGTCTATATAGACACTGACTGGACTAGTCTATATAGACACTGACTGGACTAGTCTATATAGACACTGACTGGACTAGTCTAGTCTATATAGACACTGACTGGACTAGTCTATACAGTATAGACACTGACTGGTCCAGTCTATATAGACACTGACTGGACTACTCTATATAGACACTGACTAGTCTATATAGACACTGACTGGTCTATTCTATATAGACACTGACTGGACTAGTCTATATAGGCACTGACTGGCCTAGACTATATAGGCACTGACTGGCCTAGACTATATAGACACTGACTGGCCTAGACTATATAGACACTGACTGGCCTAGTCTATATAGACACTGACTGGACTAGTCTATATAGACACTGACTGGACTAGTCTATATAGACACTGACCGGTCTAGTCTATATAGACACTGACTGGACTAGTCTATATAGACGGGTCTAGTCTATATAGACACTGACAGGACTAGTCTATATAGACACTGACTGGTCTAGTCTATTTAGACACTGACTGGTCTAGTCTATATAGACACTTACTGGACTAGTCTATATAGACACTTACTGGACTAGTCTATACAGACACTGACTGGACTAGTCTATACAGACACTGACTGGACTAGTCTATACAGACACTGACTGGACTAGTCTATATAGACACTGACTGGACTAGTCTATACAGTATAGACACTGAATGGTCTAGTCTATATAGACACTGACTGGACTAGTCTATACAGTATAGACACTGACTGGACTAGTCTATATAGACACTGACTGGACTAGTCTATATAGACACTGACTGGACTGGTCTATATAGACACTGACTGGACTAGTCTATACAGTATTGACACTGACTGGTTTAGTCTATATAGACACTGACTGGTTCAGTCTATATAGACACTGACTGGTCTATATAGACACTGACTGGTCTATATAGACACTGACTGGACTAGTCTATATAGACACTGACTGGACTAGTCTATATAGACATTGACTGGACTAGTCTATATAGACATTGACTGGACTAGTCTATACAGTATAGACACTGACTGGTCTAGTCTATATAGACATTGACTGGACTAGTCTATATAGACACTGACTGGACTAGTCTATATAGACACTGACTGGACTAGTCTATATAGACACTGACTGGACTAGTCTATATAGACACTGACTGGACTAGTCTATATAGACACTGACTGGTCTAGTCTATATAGACACTGACTGGTCTAGTCTATATAGACACTGACTGGTCTAGTCTATATAGACACTGACTAGTCTATATAGACACTGACTAGTCTATATAGACACTGACTGGTCTAGTCTATATAGACACTGACTGGTCTAGTCTATATAGACACTGACTGGTCTAGTCTATATAGACACTGACTGGCCTAGTCTATATAGACACTGACTGGTCTAGTCTATATAGACACTGACTGGACTAGTCTATACAGTATAGACACTGACTGGACTAGTCTATACAGTATAGACACGGACTAGTCTAGTCTATATAGACACTGACTGGTCTAGTCTATATAGACACTGACTGGCCTAGTCTATATAGACACTGACTGGCCTAGTCTATATAGACACTGACTGGTCTAGTCTATAGAGACACTGACTCGACTAGTCTATATAGACACTGACTCGTCTAGTCTATATAGACACTGACTGGACTTGTCTATATAGACACTGACTGGACTTGTCTATATAGACACTGACTGGTCTAGTCTATATAGACATTGACTGGACTAGTCTATACAGTATTGACACTGACTGGTTTAGTCTATATAGACACTGACTGGTTCAGTCTATATAGACACTGACTGGTCTATATAGACACTGACTGGTCTATATAGACACTGACTGGACTAGTCTATATAGACATTGACTGGACTAGTCTATACAGTATAGACACTGACTGGTTTAGTCTATATAGACACTGACTGGTCTAGTCTATATAGACATTGACTGGACTAGTCTATATAGACATTGACTGGACTAGTCTATATAGACACTGACTGGACTAGTCTATATAGACATTGACTAGTCTATATAGACACTGACTGGTCTAGTCTATATAGACACTGACTAGTCTATATAGACACTGACTGGTCTAGTCTATATAGACAATGACTGGACTAGTCTATATAGACAATGACTGGACTAGTCTATATAGACACTGACTGGACTAGTCTATATAGACACTGACTGGACTAGTCTATATAGACACTGACTGGTCTAGTCTATATAGACACTGACTGGTTTAGTCTATATAGACATTGACTAGTCTATATAGACACTGACTGGTCTAGTCTATATAGACACTGACTAGTCTATATAGACACTGACTGGTCTAGTCTATATAGACAATGACTGGACTAGTCTATATAGACACTGACTGTCCTAGTCTATATAGACACTGACTGTCCTAGTCTATATAGACACTGACTGTCCTAGTCTATATAGACACTGACTGGCCTAGTCTATATAGACACTGACTGGCCTAGTCTATATAGACACTGACTGGTCTAGTCTATATAGACACTGACTGGTCTAGTCTATATAGACACTGACTGGACTAGTCTATACAGTATAGACACTGACTGGCCTAGTCTATATAGACACTGACTGGTCTAGTCTATATAGACACTGACTGGTCTAGTCTATATAGACACTGACTGGACTAGTCTATATAGACACTGACTGGACGAGACTATACAGTATAGACAATGACTTGACTAGTCTATATAGACACTGACTGGTCTAGTCTATATAGACACTGACTGGTCTAGTCTATATAGACACTGACTGGTCTAGTCTATATAGACACTGACTGGTCTAGTCTATATAGACACTGACTGGTCTAGTCTATATAGACACTGACTGGACGAGTCTATATAGATACTGACTGGACTAGTCTATATAGACACTGACTGGACTAGTCTATATAGACACTGACTGGTCTAGTCTATATAGACACTGACTGGTCTAGTCTATATAGACACTGACTGGTCTAGTCTATATAGACACTGACTGGACTAGTCTATATAGACACTGACTGGACTAGTCTATATAGACACTGACTGGACTAGTCTATATAGACACTGACTGGACTAGTCTATATAGACACTGACTGGACTAGTCTATATAGACACTGACTGGACTAGTCTATATAGACACTGACTGGACTAGTCTATATAGACACTGACTGGTCTAGTCTATATAGACACTGACTGGACTAGTCTATATAGACACTGACTGGACTAGTCTATATAGACACTGACTGGACTAGTCTATATAGACACTGACTGGACTAGTCTATATAGACACTGACTGGACTAGTCTATATAGACACTGACTGGTCTAGTCTATATAGACACTGACTGGACTAGTCTATATAGACACTGACTGGTCTAGTCTATATAGACACTGACTGGTCTAGTCTATATAGACACTGACTGGACTAGTCTATATAGACACTGACTGGTCTAGTCTATATAGACACTGACTGGTCTAGTCTATATAGACACTGACTGGACTAGTCTATACAGTATAGACACTGACTGGACTACTCTATATAGACACTGACTAGTCTATATAGACACTGACTGGTCTAGTCTATATAGGCACTGACTGGCCTAGACTATATAGACACTGACTGGACTAGTCTATATAGACACTGACTGGACTAGTCTATATAGACACTGACTGGACTAGTCTATATAGACACTGACTGGACTAGTCTATATAGACACTGACCGGTCTAGTCTATATAGACACTGACTGGACTAGTCTATATAGACGGGTCTAGTCTATATAGACACTGACAGGACTAGTCTATATAGACACTGACTGGTCTAGTCTATTTAGACACTGACTGGTCTAGTCTATATAGACACTTACTGGACTAGTCTATACAGACACTGACTGGACTAGTCTATATAGACACTGACTGGTCTAGTCTATATAGACACTTACTGGACTAGTCTATACAGTATAGACACTGACTGGACTAGTCTATATAGACACTGACTGGACTAGTCTATATAGACACTGACTGGTCTAGTCTATATAGACACTGACTGGTCTAGTCTATATAGACACTGACTGGTCTAGTCTATATAGACACTGACTGGTCTAGTCTATATAGACACTGACTGGACTAGTCTATATAGACACTGACTGGACTAGTCTATACAGTATAGACACTGACTGGTCCAGTCTATACAGTATAGACACTGACTGGTCTAGTCTATATAGACACTGACTGGACTAGTCTATATAGAGACTGACTGGACTAGTCTATATAGACACTGACTGGACTAGTCTAGTCTATATAGACACTGACTGGACTAGTCTATACAGTATAGACACTGACTGGTCCAGTCTATATAGACACTGACTGGACTACTCTATATAGACACTGACTAGTCTATATAGACACTGACTGGTCTATTCTATATAGACACTGACTGGACTAGTCTATATAGGCACTGACTGGCCTAGACTATATAGACACTGACTGGCCTAGTCTATATAGACACTGACTGGCCTAGTCTATATAGACACTGACCGGACTAGTCTATATAGACACTGACTGGACTAGTCTATATAGACGGGTCTAGTCTATATAGACACTGACAGGACTAGTCTATTTAGACACTGACTGGTCTAGTCTATTTAGACACTGACTGGTCTAGTCTATATAGACACTTACTGGACTAGTCTATACAGACACTTACTGGACTAGTCTATACAGACACTGACTGGACTAGTCTATACAGACACTGACTGGACTAGTCTATATAGACACTGACTGGACTAGTCTATACAGTATAGACACTGACTGGTCTAGTCTATATAGACACTGACTGGACTAGTCTATACAGTATAGACACTGACTGGACTAGTCTATATAGACACTGACTGGACTAGTCTATATAGACACTGACTGGACTGGTCTATATAGACACTGACTGGACTAGTCTATACAGTATTGACACTGACTGGTTTAGTCTATATAGACACTGACTGGTTCAGTCTATATAGACACTGACTGGTCTATATAGACACTGACTGGTCTATATAGACACTGACTGGTCTATATAGACACTGACTGGACTAGTCTATATAGACATTGACTGGACTAGTCTATACAGTATAGACACTGACTGGACTAGTCTATATAGACATTGACTGGACTAGTCTATACAGTATAGACACTGACTGGTCTAGTCTATATAGACATTGACTGGACTAGTCTATATAGACATTGACTGGACTAGTCTATATAGACACTGACTGGACTAGTCTATATAGACACTGACTGGTTTAGTCTATATAGACACTGACTGGTCTAGTCTATATAGACACTGACTGGTCTAGTCTATATAGACACTGACTGGTCTATATAGACACTGACTGGTCTAGTCTATATAGACACTGACTGGTCTAGTCTATATAGACACTGACTGGTCTAGTCTATATAGACACTGACTGGTCTAGTCTATATAGACACTGACTGGCCTAGTCTATATAGACACTGACTGGTCTAGTCTATATAGACACTGACTGGACTAGTCTATACAGTATAGACACTGACTGGTCTAGTCTATATAGACACTGACTGGTCTAGTCTATATAGACACTGACTGGCCTAGTCTATATAGACACTGACTGGTCTAGTCTATATAGACACTGACTCGACTAGTCTATATAGACACTGACTCGTCTAGTCTATATAGACACTGACTGGACTTGTCTATATAGACACTGACTGGTCTAGTCTATATAGACATTGACTGGACTAGTCTATACAGTATTGACACTGACTGGTTTAGTCTATATAGACACTGACTGGTTCAGTCTATATAGACACTGACTGGTCTATATAGACACTGACTGGTCTATATAGACACTGACTGGACTAGTCTATATAGACATTGACTGGACTAGTCTATATAGACACTGACTGGTTTAGTCTATATAGACATTGACTAGTCTATATAGACACTGACTGGTCTAGTCTATATAGACACTGACTAGTCTATATAGACACTGACTGGTCTAGTCTATATAGACAATGACTGGACTAGTCTATATAGACACTGACTGTCCTAGTCTATATAGACACTGACTGTCCTAGTCTATATAGACACTGACTGGCCTAGTCTATATAGACACTGACTGGTCTAGTCTATATAGACACTGACTGGTCTAGTCTATATAGACACTGACTGGACTAGTCTATACAGTATAGACACTGACTGGCCTAGTCTATATAGACACTGACTGGTCTAGTCTATATAGACACTGACTGGTCTAGTCTATATAGACACTGACTGGTCTAGTCTATATAGACACTGACTGGACTAGTCTATATAGACACTGACTGGCCTAGTCTATATAGACACTGACTGGCCTAGTCTATATAGACACTGACTGGCCTAGTCTATATAGACACTGACTGGCCTAGTCTATATAGACACTGACTGGCCTAGTCTATGTAGACACTGACTGGCCTAGTCTATATAGACACTGACTTGACTAGTCTATATAGACACTGACTCGTCTAGTCTATATAGACACTGACTGGACTAGTCTATACAGTATAGACACTGACTGGTCTAGTCTATATAGACACTGACCGGACTAGTCTATATAGACACTGACTGGACTAGTCTATATAGACACTGACTGGACTAGTCTATATAGACACTGACTGGACTAGTCTATACAGACACTGACTGGACTAGTCTATACAGACACTGACTGGACTAGTCTATATAGATTGGTCTAGTCTATATAGACACTGACTGGTCTAGTCTATATAGACACTGACTGGACTAGTCTATACAGACACTGACTGGACTAGTCTATATAGACACTGACTGGACTAGTCTATATATACACTGACTGGACTAGTCTATATAGACACTGACTGGACTAGTCTATAAATTATAGACACTGACTAGTCTATATAGACACTGACTGGCCTAGTCTATATAGACACTGACTGGTCTAGTCTATATAGACACTGACTGGTCTAGTCTATATTGACACTGACTGGTCTAGTCTATATTGACACTGACTGGACTAGTCTATATAGACACTGACTGGCCTAGTCTATGTAGACACTGACTGGCCTAGTCTATATAGACACTGACTGGCCTAGTCTATATAGACACTGACTCGTCTAGTCTATATAGACACTGACTGGACTAGTCTATACAGTATAGACACTGACTGGTCTAGTCTATATAGACACTGACTGGACTAGTCTATATAGACACTGACTGGACTAGTCTATATAGACACTGACTGGACTAGTCTATATAGACACTGACTGGACTAGTCTATACAGACACTGACTGGACTAGTCTATACAGACACTGACTGGACTAGTCTATACAGTATAGACACTGACTGGACTAGTCTATATAGATTGGTCTAGTCTATATAGACACTGACTGGTCTAGTCTATATAGACACTGACTGGACTAGTCTATACAGACACTGACTGGACTAGTCTATATAGACACTGACTGGACTAGTCTATATATACACTGACTGGACTAGTCTATATAGACACTGAGTGGACTAGTCTATAAATTATAGACACTGACTAGTCTATATAGACACTGACTGGTCTAGTCCATATAGACACTGACTGGTCTAGTCTATATAGATACTGACTGGACTAGTCTATATAGACACTGACTGGACTAGTCTATATAGACACTGACTGGACTAGTCTATACAGTATTGACACTGACTGGTCTAGTCTATACAGTATTGACACTGACTGGTCTAGTCTATACAGACACTGACTGGACTAGTCTATACAGTATTGACACTGACTGGTCTAGTCTATATGGACACTGACTGGTCTAGTCTTTATAGACACTGACTGGACTGGTCTATATAGACACTGACTGGTCTAGTCTATATTGACACTGACTGGACTAGTATATATAGACACTGACTGGTCTAGTCTATATTGACACTGACTGGTCTAGTCTATATTGACACTGACTGGACTAGTCTATATAGACACTGACTGGCCTAGTCTATATTGACAGAATGATGTTGATATAGTCAAGCCTCCTGTAGGGTGTTGATATAGACAAGCCTCCGGTAGGGTGTTGATATAGGGAAGCGTCCGGTAGGGTGTTGATATAGGCAATCCTCCGGTAGGGTGTTGATATAGGCAAGCCTCCGGTAGCCTAACGAAGGTTGAATGTAGGACTTGCCTTGTTGATAGTGTTGTTAAGAAGGTAGAAACTAGGGCCTGTAGGACCTGCCTTGTTGATAGTGTTGTAAAGAAGGTAGAAACTAGGGCCTGTAGGACCTGTCTTGGTGATAGTGTTGTTAAGAAGGCAGAGCAGTGCTTTATTATGGACAGACTTCTCCCCACCTCAGCTACTGTTGTATCAATATGTTTTGATCATGACAGTTTACAACCCAGGGTTACTCCAAGCAGTTTAGTCACCTCAACTTTCTCAATTTCCACATTATTCATTACAATATTTAGTTGAGGATTAGAGTTTAGTGAATGACTTGTCCCAAATACAATGCTCTTAGTTTTTAAAATATTTAGGGCTAACTTATTCCTTGCCACACATTTTGAAACTAACTGCAGCTCTTTGTTGAGTGTTGCAGTCATTTCAGTCGCTGTAGTAGCTGACGTGTACAGTGTTTAGACATCTGTACACGTTAGTCATCTGTACACACTGGCTTTACTCAGACAGAAAAAAGTAAGGGGCCTAGACAGCTGCCCTGGGGAATTCCTGATTCTACCTGGATTATGTTGGAGAGGCTTCCATTAAAGAACACACTGACTGGACTAGTCTATATAGACACTGACTGGACTAGTCTATATAGACACTGACTGGACTAGTCTATATAGACACTGACTGGACTAGTCTATATAGACACTGACTGGACTAGTCTATATAGACACTGACTGGACTAGTCTATATAGACACTGACTGGACTAGTCTATACAGTATAGACACTGACTGGACTAGTCTATACAGTATAGACACTGACTGGCCTAGTCTATAGAGACTAGACACTGACTGGTCTAGTCTATATAGACACTGACTGGCCTAGTCTATATAGACACTGACTTGACTAGTCTATATAGACACTGACTCGTCTAGTCTATATAGACACTGACTGGACTAGTCTATACAGTATAGACACTGACTGGTCTAGTCTATATAGACACTGACTGGACTAGTCTATATAGACACTGACTGGTCTAGTCTATATAGACACTGACTGGTCTAGTCTATATAGACAATGACTGGACTAGTCTATATAGACACTGACTGGACTAGTCTATATAGACACTGACTGGACTAGTCTATATAGACACTGACTGTCCTAGTCTATATAGACACTGACTGTCCTAGTCTATATAGACACTGACTGGCCTAGTCTATATAGACACTGACTGGTCTAGTCTATATAGACACTGACTGGACTAGTCTATACAGTATAGACACTGACTGGCCTAGTCTATATAGACACTGACTGGTCTAGTCTATATAGACACTGACTGGACTAGTCTATATAGACACTGACTGGACTAGTCTATATAGACACTGACTGGACTAGTCTATATAGACACTGACTGGACTAGTCTATACAGTATAGACACTGACTGGACTAGTCTATACAGTATAGACACTGACTGGCCTAGTCTATATAGACACTGACTGGTCTAGTCTATATAGACACTGACTGGCCTAGTCTATATAGACACTGACTGGTCTAGTCTATATAGACACTGACTGGCCTAGTCTATATAGACACTGACTTGACTAGTCTATATAGACACTGACTCGTCTAGTCTATATAGACACTGACTGGACTAGTCTATACAGTATAGACACTGACTGGTCTAGTCTATATAGACACTGACTGGTCTAGTCTATATAGACACTGACTGGACTAGTCTATATAGACACTGACTGGTCTAGTCTATATAGACACTGACTGGTCTAGTCTATATAGACACTGACTGGACTAGTCTATACAGTATAGACACTGACTGGCCTAGTCTATATAGACACTGACTGGTCTAGTCTATATAGACACTGACTGGTCTAGTCTATATAGACACTGACTGGACTAGTCTATATAGACACTGACTGGACTAGTCTATATAGACACTGACTGGTCTAGTCTATATAGACACTGACTGGACTAGTCTATATAGACACTGACTGGTCTAGTCTATATAGACACTGACTGGCCTAGTCTATATAGACACTGACTGGCCTAGTCTATGTAGACACTGACTGGCCTAGTCTATGTAGACACTGACTCGACTAGTCTATATAGACACTGACTCGACTAGTCTATATAGACACTGACTCGACTAGTCTATATAGACACTGACTCGTCTAGTCTATATAGACACTGACTGGACTAGTCTATACAGTATAGACACTGACTGGTCTAGTCTATATAGACACTGACTGGACTAGTCTATATAGACACTGACTGGACTAGTCTATACAGACACTGACTGGACTAGTCTATACAGACACTGACTGGACTAGTCTATACAGACACTGACTGGACTAGTCTATACAGTATAGACACTGACTGGACTAGTCTATATAGACACTGACTGGACTAGTCTATAAATTATAGCCACTGACTAGTCTATATAGACACTGACTGGTCTAGTCTATATAGACACTGACTGGACTAGTCTATACAGACACTGACTGGACTAGTCTATACAGTATTGACACTGACTGGTCTAGTCTATATGGACACTGACTGGTCTAGTCTGTATAGACACTGACTGGTCTAGTCTATATAGACACTGACTGGTCTAGTCTGTATAGACACTGACTGGACTAGTCTATATAGACACTGACTGGACTAGTCTATATAGACACTGACTGGACTAGTCTATATAGACACTGACTGGACTAGTCTATAAATTATAGACACTGACTGGTCTAGTCCATATAGACACTGACTGGTCTAGTCCATATAGACACTGACTGGTCTAGTCTATATAGACACTGACTGGCCTAGTCTATATAGACACTGACTGGCCTAGTCTATATAGACACTGACTGGTCTAGTCTATATAGACACTGACTGGTCTAGTCTATATAGACACTGACTGGTCTAGTCTATATAGACACTGACTGGTCTAGTCTATATAGACACTGACTGGTCTAGTCTATATAGACACTGACTGGACTAGTCTATACAGTATTGACACTGACTGGTCTAGTCTATACAGACACTGACTGGACTAGTCTATACAGTATTGACACTGACTGGTCTAGTCTATATGGACACTGACTGGTCTAGTCTGTATAGACACTGACTGGACTGGTCTATATAGACACTGACTGGTCTAGTCTATATTGACACTGACTGGACTAGTATATATAGACACTGACTGGTCTAGTCTATATTGACACTGACTGGACTAGTCTATATAGACACTGACTGGCCTAGTCTATATTGACAGAATGATGTTGATATAGTCAAGCCTCCTGTAGGGTGTTGATATAGACAAGCCTCCGGTAGGGTGTTGATATAGGCAATCCTCCGGTAGGGTGTTGATATAGGCAAGCCTCCGGTAGCCTAACGAAGGTTGAATGTAGGACTTGCGTTGTTGATAGTGTTGTTAAGAAGGTAGAAACTAGGGCCTGTAGGACCTGCCTTGTTGATAGTGTTGTAAAGAAGGTAGAAACTAGGGCCTGTAGGACCTGTCTTGGTGATAGTGTTGTTAAGAAGGCAGAGCAGTGCTTTATTATGGACAGACTTCTCCCCACCTCAGCTACTGTTGTATCAATATGTTTTGATCATGACAGTTTACAACCCAGGGTTACTCCAAGCAGTTTAGTCACCTCAACTTTCTCAATTTCCACATTATTCATTACAATATTTAGTTGAGGATTAGAGTTTAGTGAATGACTTGTCCCAAATACAATGCTCTTAGTTTTTAAAATATTTAGGGCTAACTTATTCCTTGCCACACATTTTGAAACTAACTGCAGCTCTTTGTTGAGTGTTGCAGTCATTTCAGTCGCTGTAGTAGCTGACGTGTACAGTGTTTAGACATCTGTACACGTTAGTCATCTGTACACACTGGCTTTACTCAGACAGAAAAAAGTAAGGGGCCTAGACAGCTGCCCTGGGGAATTCCTGATTCTACCTGGATTATGTTGGAGAGGCTTCCATTAAAGAACACACTGACTGGACTAGTCTATATAGACACTGACTGGACTAGTCTATATAGACACTGACTGGACTAGTCTATATAGACACTGACTGGACTAGTCTATATAGACACTGACTGGACTTTGAGCCAGTAAAGGGGTCTTTACTATTCTTGGGTAGCGGAATGACTTCAGCTTCCCTCCTGGCCTGAGGGCACAACATTTCTAGTAGACTTAGATTAAAGATATGCTAAATAGGAGTGGCAATATCATCCGCTATTGTCCACAGTAATTTTCCATCCAAGTTGTGAGACCCCAGTGGCTTGTCATTGTTGATAGACAATAATTTGTTCACCTCTTACACATTTAATGTCTAAATTTGCTAATCTTGCCAATGAAAAAAAACATTAAAATAGTTGGCAATATGAGTGTGTTTTGTAATGAATGAGCCATATGATTCAATGAATGATGGAGCGGATTTTGCCTTTTCGTCCAAAATTGTATTTAAGGTGCTCCAAAGCTGATTACTATGAGCTAATGGTACGACTGATTAAAACCCTATCGAAAGTCACCATAAAAACACATTCAGTATGAAAAAAAGAGATGTTAATACAATTCAGTAATAAAACTAACTACATATATACATACAGTATATGTATACACATGTTAATATATGTATCATCATTTTGCCAGATATTATGGGGTGTTTGTCTGTTCTGAGCTGCCCTTCATAATGTCATTGAATCCCAGATGAACTATGATAGACTCAAATTCCTGATGCTGGTTTAAAACGTTTGGGAGCAGCTTATTGATGTCCTGCAGTCGTGCTCCTGGAGAGTACAACGTTTTTGCTCCAGGGACTGAGATATTTCTCACCATTGAACTGCTCAATACAACGGCTAGAGAAGGGAATTGAGAAATCTGACCATTCCCACCCCTCACACAATTCATTGAGTCTTTCACGGGCCTATGAGAAGCAGCGTTCGCACACTGCTCCCGGATATATGTCCAGACCAGTGGAGGCTCCTCAGAGGAGGAAGGGCCGGTCCAGACCAGTGGAGGCTCCTCAGAAGAGGAAGGGCCAGTCCAGACCAGAGGAGGAAGGGCCGGTCTAGACCAGTGGAGGCTCCGAGGAGGAGGAAGGGGCAGTCCAGACCAGAGGAGGCTCCTCAGAGGAGGAAGGGCTAATCCAGACCAGTGGAGGCTCCTCAGAGGAGGAAGGGCCGGTCCAGACCAGTGGAGGCTCCTCAGAGGAGGAAGGGCCGGTCTAGACCAGTGGAGGCTCCGAGGAGGAGGAAGGGGCAGTCCAGACCAGAGGAGGCTGCTCAGAGGAGGAAGGTCCGGTCCAGACCAGTGGAGGCTCCTCAAAGGAGGAAGGGGAAGAACATCCTCTTCAGTGAATTTCATAAAAATGTAAATTGTAAAACATTTAAAAGGTTATCATTTTTAGATAAAACTATACTAAATATATTCACGCCACCAAATAACTGATTAAAACACTATTTTGCAATGAAGGTCTACAGTAGCCTCAACAGCACTCTATAATCAAATCAAAATGTATTGGTCACATACACATGGGTAGCAGATGTTATTGCGAGTGTAGCGAAATGCTTGTGCTTCTAGTTCCGACCGTGCAGTAATATCTAACAAGTAATATAACAATTTCACAACAACTACCTTATACACACTAGTGTAAAGGAATGAGTAATGTAGCACCATGAGGACAGCTAGCTTCCGTCCTCCTCAAATGTGGTGAGTAGTTGACTCAAAGAGAGAGAAAGACAATAGTTGAACAGTTTTAGAACAAATTCATATTATTATTATTTTTTTAATTCAGTTTCAGTTTCACTTACTTAGTTAGCAAATGCAGCTAGCTAGTTTAGCCTACTCAAACAGAGGGATGCTATGTTAGCTAGCTGGCTATCCAGCACAACACTGGAACTCTGCGGTCACAACTTGTAGACTTGTTTACATGCTGCTGTGCTGTTTGTTGCTAACATTACTTTGCTACCTGCCAACTTTACAGTTTTTACCTTTTAATTACCGTTTTATATTTTAATTTTTTTCCCTCACTCAACTTTTTTCATTCAACTTTTTCACTTCGGACGCTTTATCTGGACGTGGTTCGTCAGGACCTCCACCAGCCAAAGCTAAGGAACGCACCAGGAACGCACAATCCCTCCATCAGTGCTCAGACTGTCCGCAATAGGCTGAGAGAGGCTGGACTGAGGGCTTGTAGGCCAGTTGTAAGGCAGGTCCTCACCAGATGAAGCTAAGTAGTAACAGTAACATGATGCCTTCTAATTGCAGTCGCTGTACTCATAATATACAGGAGAACGAACGCCTTACAGCGAGGATAGCTGTGCTGCAAGCCCAGCTTCAGACGCAATCGTTAGGGCAAGGGTAATTTAAGTATAGGACAGGATGAAACAGCGTCTGTGACACCAATAAGTACAGATAAACTTGTCAAAAAAAGAAACGTCCCTTTTTCAGGACCTTGTCTTTCAAAGATAATTCATAAAAATCCAAATAACTTCACAGATCTTCATTGTAAAGGGTTTAAACACTGTTTCCCATGCTTGATCAATGAACCATAAACAATTAACGAACATGCACCTGTGGAACGGTCGTTAAGACACTAACAGCTTACAGAAGGTAGGCAATTAAGGTCACAGTTATGTGACACTTAGGACATTAAAGAGGCCTTTCTACTGACTCATGCCTTAGGCATGCTGCAAGGAGGCATTAGGACTGCAGATGTGGCCAGGGCAATAAATTGTAATGTCCATACTGTGAGACGCCTAAGACAGCGCTACAGGGAGACAGGACGGACAGCTGATCGTCCTCGCAGTGGCAGACCACGTGTAACAACACCTGCACAGGATCGGTACATCTGAACATCACACCTGCGGGACAGGTACAGGATGGCAACAACAACTGCCCGAGTTACATGGACAGCTGGAACGCACAATCCCTCCATCAGTGCTCAGACTGTCTGCAATAGGCTGAGAGAGGCTGGACTGAGGGCTTGTAGGCCTGTTGTAAGGCAGGTCCTCACCAGACATCACCGGCAACAACGTTGCCTATGGGCACAAACCCATCATTGCTGGACCAGACAGGACTGGCAAAAAGTGCTCTTCACTGACGAGTCGCAGTTTTGTCTCACCAGGGGTGATGGTCGGATTCGCGTTTATCGGAATGAGCGTTACACCGAGGCCTGTACTCTGGATTGGGATCGATTTGGAGGTGGAGGGTCCGTCATGGTCTGGGGCGGTGTGTCACAGCATCATCGGACTGAGCTTGTTGTCATTGCAGGCAATCTCAACGCTGTGCGTTACAGGGAAGACATCCTCCTCCCTCATGTGGTAGCTTTTTTATTTATTTAAAACAATATATTTCACCTTTATTTAACCAGGTAGCGACCTGGCCAAGGTACAACTGCGACCTGGCCAAGATAAAGCAAAGCATCGTGACAAAAACAAACAACACAGAGTTACACATAAACAAACAAATGTAGAGTCAATAACACAACCCTTCCTGCAGGCTCATCCTGACATGACAATGCCACCAGCCATACTGCTCGTTCTATGCGTGATTTCCTGCAAGACAGGAATGACAGTGTTCTGCCATGGCCAGTGCAGAGCCCGGATCTCAATCCCATTGAGCACGTCAGGGACCTGTTGGATCGGAGGGTGAGGGCCTGGGCAAATTCATATTTACAATGACGGCCTACCAAAAGGCAAAAGGCCTCTCCTGCGGGGACGAGGGCCTGGGATTAAAATAATAATAATAATAATAATAATATATATATATATATATATATATATACACAACATGACAACAACATGGTAGCAGCACAAAACATGGGTCAAACATTATTGGGCTCAGTCAACAGCACAAAGGTCAAGAAGGTAGAGACAACAATACATCACGCGAAGCAGCCACAACTGTGTCCATGATTGAGTCTTGAATGAAGAGATTGAGATAAAACTGTCCAGTTTTAGTGTTTGTTGCAGCTCGTTCCAGTCGCTAGCTGCAGAAAACTGAAAAGACAAGCGACCCAGGGATGTGTGTGTTTTGGGGACATTTAACAGAATGTGACTGGCAGAACAGGTGTTGTATGTGGAGGATGAGGGCTGCAGTAGGTATCTCAGATAGGGAGGAGTGAGGCCTAAGAGTGTTTTATAAATAAGCATCAACCAGTGGGTCTTGAGACGGGTATACAGAGATGACCAGTTTACAGAGGAGTATAGAGTGCAGTGATGTGTCCTATAAGGAGTATTGGTGGCAAATCTGATGGCCGAATAGTAAAGAACATCTAGCCACTCGAGAGCACCCTTCCCTGCCGATCTATAAATTATGTCTCTGTAATCTAGCATGGGTAGGATGGTCATCTGAATCAGGGTTAGTTTGGCAGCTGGGGTGAAAGAGGAGCGATTATGATAGAGGAAACCAAGTCTAGATTTAACTTTAGCCTGCAGCTTTGATATGTGCTGAGAGAAGGACCATACTCCCAAGTACTTGCATGAGGTTACTACCAAACCACATGACCTTTGTTTTGGAGGTGTTCAGAACAAGGTTAAGGGCAGAGAAAGCTTGTTGGACACTAAGAAAGCTTTGTTGTAGAGCTTTTAACACAAAATTCGGGGAGGGGCCAGCTGAGTTTAAGACTATCATTTGCATATAAATGGATGAGAGAGCTTCCTACTGCGTGAGCTATGTTGTTGATGTAAATTGAGAAGAGCGTGGGGCCTAGGATTGAGCCTTGGGGTACTCCCTTGGTGACAGGCAGTGGCTGAGACAGCAGATTTTCTGACTTTATACACTGCACTCTTTGAGAGAGGAAGTTAGCAAACCAGCCCAAAGACCCCTCAGAGACAACAATACTAGGATCAGCTTGATCTCCCCCTTTAAATAAAGGACGAACCGTGGCTGCCTTCCAAGCAATGGGAACCTCCCCAGAGAGGAGAGACAGGTTAAAAAGGTCAGCGATAGGCTTGGCGATGATAGGGTCAGCAACCTTAAAGAAGAAAGTAGACCAGTTAGTGTGGTCTACTCAAAATCAATCACATTTTATTTGTCACATGCGCCGAATACAACAGGTGTACAGTGAAATGCTGACTTACAAGCCCTTAACTCTTTCTTAAAACTGCATTGTTGGTTAAGAAAACATTTACTAAATAAAGTAAAAAGAATTATAATAAAAAAGAAAACAGCCTATGACTTGGGTGACTGGAGTCCGACAATTTTAGGGCCTTCCACTGACACCGCCTGGTATAGAGGTCCTGGATGGCAGGAAGCTTGGTCCCAGTGATGTACTGGGCCGTACACACTTCTCTCTGTAGCGCCTTACGGTCAGAGGCCGAGCAGTTGCCATACCAGGCGGTGATGCAACCGGTCAGGATGCTCTCGATGGTGCAGCTGTTGAACTTTTTGTGGATCTGGGGACCCATGCCAAATATTATTATTTTTTATTTTTTCACCTTTATTTAACCAGGTAGGCCAGTTGAGAACAAGTTCTCATTTACAACTGCGACCTGCCCAAGATAAAGCAAAGCAGTGCAACACAAACACAGTTACACATGGAATAAACAAAAAATGTCCCCCTCAGTCGCCTAAGGGGGGAAATTACAGTAGTTTTCTGTTACAGTGTGACCTACTCACTGTTCTCATGTAGCTGTTGAAGGAGATATGGAAGACACACAATCCACAGTTGAATGCCATTTAAAGTTTATTGTGATATCTGATAATTTACAATACAGTGAAACATACAGACAGAATGCAAAGAAATGTAGTCAAGTAAAAAGAAAGCATATATATATATATATATAATGTGTTTGCTTTGAAGAAAGAAAAAGAGAACCAGGCACGACTTAATACAGCCATTATAAATACAGCAAGCTTTAGACCTATTTCATTTGAACAATTTTAACACATTTTTTCAAACATTACAATCTTTTCCTTTGTATACCTATCATATAGTCTAATCATCTCTTCTCAGGGATAATAACATCTCCAATACCTATCTCATCATCATCTCTCTGTTTCAGCGTCCCAAATGGGACCCTATTCCCTATAATACTTTATAAGTAGAGCAATAGGTAGGGAATGCGATTTGGGACACAGCCTGTGATAATATCTCCTACAGAAGTCGGAGCCAGTGTCACCAAAACAACAAAATAATATCTGGGTAAATCAACAATCATCTTTCGCAGCAAATGACTGGCTTTGACATTTTATTTATTTTTGGAAAGAAGTTCCAGAATACAGAACAACTGTAGAATGTTCTACAGAATGATTGAGAACCTTCTAGAGAACTACGTAGAAGTCACACGTGACTGGTCCTGGAATGGGTTTTGGTTTTGTACGAGCAGTCTGAATCTCCAGGAGTCTAAAGCTCTAACAAACAACATCCATGACACCAGTCTGATTGGCTTTTATAGCTTTAGCTGTGACACCAGTTCTCTAGAAATCTGGTAACAATGTTATATTTGGTATAAACTGAAAGTGACACTGGTGACTGCTTTCCTTTGTGTGCTAGTTGGATTAACGAGAGAGAGAGAGAGAGAGAGAGAGAGAGAGAGAGAGAGAGAGAGAGAGAGAGAGAGAGAGAGAGAGGAGAGAGGAGAGAGGTGTATACAGGGGAGATTGATTGTTGGAAAGAAAGAAAGAAAGCCTAGGTCAACGCTCTTCTGTTCTGTAAGTTGGTGGGAGAATCCAGCTCCCACTATCCTTCTACAGTCTACAGAGGTCAGCGGAGGTCAGACGTTAGGGCCCTAGAGGCCAAACCAGGGCCTTGATGGACCCTTTCACCCCAGCGGGACCTAAACACACACAGAGTAAAATAATAACGTTTCTAAAGAAACTCTTTAGTTGGCCATCAAGCCCCCAGATCGCTGGGAGAAATAAACCCCAACTAGCCGTCAAGCCCCCAGATCGCTGGGAGAAATAAACCCCAACTAGCCGTCAAGCCCCCAGATCGCTGGGAGAAATAAACCCCAGATTGCTGGGAGAAATAAACCCCAACTAGTCGTCAAGCCCCCAGATCGCTGGGAGAAATAAACCCTAACTAGCCGTCAAGCCCCCAGATCGCTGGGAGAAATAAACCCCAACTGGCCGTCAAGCCCCCAGATCGCTGGGAGAAATAAACCCCAACTAGCCGTCAAGCCCCCAGATCGCTGGGAGAAATAAACCCCAGATTGCTGGGAGAAATAAACCCCAACTAGTCGTCAAGCCCCCAGATCGCTGGGAGAAATAAACCCTAACTAGCCGTCAAGCCCCCAGATCGCTGGGAGAAATAAACCCCAACTGGCCGTCAAGCCCCCAGATCGCTGGGAGAAATAAACCCCAACTAGCCATCAAGCCCCCAGATCGCTGGGAGAGATAAACCCCAACTGGCCGTCAAGCCCTCAGATCGCTGGGAGAAATAAACCCCAACTAGCCGTCAAGCCCTCAGATCGCTGGGAGAAATAAACCCCAACTAGCCGTCAAGCCCCCAGATCGCTGGGAGAAATAAACCCCAACTAGCCGTCAAGCCCCCAGATCGCTGGGAGAAATAAACCCCAGATTGCTGGGAGAAATAAACCCCAACTAGTCGTCAAGCCCCCAGATCGCTGGGAGAAATAAACCCTAACTAGCCGTCAAGCCCCCAGATCGCTGGGAGAAATAAACCCCAACTGGCCGTCAAGCCCCCAGATCGCTGGGAGAAATAAACCCCAACTAGCCATCAAGCCCCCAGATCGCTGGGAGAGATAAACCCCAACTGGCCGTCAAGCCCTCAGATCGCTGGGAGAAATAAACCCCAACTAGCCGTCAAGCCCTCAGATCGCTGGGAGAAATAAACCCCAACTAGCCGTCAAGCCCCCAGATCGCTGGGAGAAATAAACCCCAACTGGCCGTCAAGCCCCCAGATCGCTGGGAGAAATAAACAAACAGATGCAAAAAGAAAACAAGGGAAATATATAATCACTTTAAATGTAAAATGCAAAATAGGGAGAAAAAGTAAAACACACACACTCCTACACACACACATACCTACACACATACACTCCTACACACACACACACACACACACACACTCCTGCACACACGTAAAGCCAGAGGTACAGTTAAATCAAGGAAGTAGTCAATAGAAACATGTAGAAACCTTCCATATGTTACTCTATATACAGACTGTAACAGGTCTGTACTGTTACTCTATATACAGACTTTTACAGGTCTGTACTGTAACAGGTCTGTACTGTAACAGGTCTGTACTGTTACTCTATATACAGACTGTAACAGGTATGTACTGTAACAGGTCTGTACTGTAGCAGGTCTGTACTGTAACAGGTCTGTACTGTAACAGGTCTGTACTGTAACAGGTCTGTACTGTAGCAGGTCTGTACTGTACCTCTATATACAGACTGTAACAGGTCTGTACTGTAACAGGTCTGTACTGTAGCAGGTCTGTACTGTAACAGGTCTGTACTGTAGCAGGTCTGTACTGTTACAGGTCTGTACTGTTACTCTATATACAGACTGTAACAGGTCTGTACTGTAACAGGTCTGTACTGTAACTGGTCTGTACTGTTACTCTATATACAGACTGTAACAGGTCTGTACTGTAACAGGTCTGTACTGTTACTCTATATACAGACTGTAACAGGTCTGTACTGTTACTCTATATACAGACTGTAACAGGTCTGTACTGTAACAGGTCTGTACTGTAACAGGTCTGTACTGTTACTCTATATACAGACTGTAACAGGTCTGTACTGTAACAGGTCTGTACTGTAACAGCTCTGTACTGTTACTCTATATACAGACTGTAACAGGTCTGTACTGAAGCAGGTCTGTACTGTAGCAGGTCTGTACTGTAGCAGGTCTGTACTGTAACAGGTCTGTACTGTTACTCTATATACAGACGGTAACAGGTCTGTACTGTAACAGGTCTGTACTGTAACAGGCCTGTACAGGTTTTATATATTCAAGTAGGAGATCTGTAACTATTCAACGGTATCAGGTTTGCATTGTCTTTATCTTACGGGTTAATAGTGAGTGACCTGGTCGGCGATGTGAGCGATCACAGCTCACCCCACCTGCTACAACACCAATATGGATTATTATCCCCACCACATTCATCCCCTCACCGATACATATAGCCTATATATAATCATATATATATATATATATATATATATATATATATATATATATATATATATATATATAATCTACTACTCTTGAGGCACAACAGCCATTGAACGCTCAGTTTTCAACCCATAAAGTATCTATCTATTTGTTATCTATCGATGTGGGTTTGAGCTTTTTTTTGTTGTTGGTGGCTCATAAGTTTAGAGTTATGCACAGCACAACACAGGAGATAAAATATTCATTTTTTTTTTTTTTTTAAGAGAGGCACACGATTCATTCAGCTTAGAGGCAAACTAACGACGAGGACGAGAACACAAGAGAGAGAAGCTACCGTAGCAACCGTTCAGACTGTCTCGGACAGTGCCAGGCATAAAGTGCAAAAAAAAAAGAAGAAGAAGAAGATCTCCAGAACGAAGAGAAGAGAAAAGATGAAAGCTTGTATTTCTCTCATAGCAGCAAAGAATTGCAATGAACATGTTTATTTTGTTTTTTGTGGAAAAAGGAACATTGTTCATGCCAAGGGTGTTCAAAGTGATTTAAAGTGAATCGGATAGGGTGAGACTATAAACCCTTGATTTAGGCCGGATCACCGATTGGCGAAGCGTAGGAACAAGTAAAGCAGGATTGGCAAAGCGTAGGAACGAGTAAAGCAGGATTGGCGAAGCGTAGGAACAAGTAAAGCAGCGATATTTAATTGCTCTAATAACTGTAGGGAGATAATCTAGCCAGCAACCCTCAATATCATTCAGCATCTAATACAATCTCGTGATGGTTCGTTTACTTCCGGTTCTGTGGTTGGTGAAGCCTGTTCTAGTGTGCGTCCCAAATCGCACCCTATTCCCTACATAGTGCTCTACTTTAGACCAGGGCCCATAGGGTAGTGCACCAAGGCAGAGAGTGCCATTTGGGAAACATCCTAGTCATCCCTCTATCTCCTCTGGTAAACTTTATTTAATAGTACTGGTTTCTATATGGAGCCAGCCACAATGCTGTTGGATGAAACGCATCTATCTACATACAATATCATCTATCCCTGCTGCTCTGCTCGGGGTACGTTTTAGAGTGTTACCGGGACTTTACCGGGCACTTTTTTGTGGTTAGCGGTTACCGGGACGTCCCCCATAGTGAAGTCATCATTAAAGATCAACCACTGAAAAAAAAAAAATATTGAAAAATACAAAATATTCACAAATAAATCAAAGATTAAAACACAAGAAGCAAGCTGGGTACAAAATGACCAAACTTCCGCACTGTGCCACCCTGTTCCCGTCCCTCCCTCATCACCTCCGCTTCCTCTTCCTCCTGTTCCCCGGGTCAGAGGAGGAAGAGGGTAGTAGAACGTTAGCATCTCTCTCACATCGCCATGGCAGCCGTGTAACTAAGTGCCAACGCCAGTGAGGTGGGCGGGAACCTGGTTGAGGAAGGAGGAGCCAATTCAAGTCCAGCTGTCTGTCATTGGCTGGGTGGGATCACATGGTTTTCACTGAAGGTCCAACCCAATAGGCTAGTCCTCTCTCCAGTTCAACAGCATCATGTTCAGTTTCACAACCAGCAGGGACTGTGTGTGTGTGTGTGTGTGTGGTGTGTGTGTGTGTGTGTGTGTGTGTGTGTGTGTGTGTGTGTGTGTGTGTGTGTGTGTGTGTGTGTGTGTGTTAGGAGGGGGCGGCACGGTGGGTGGTTGATGGTGATTGGTTGTCGCTCTGTGAAGTCCGATAGATCCAGAGCTCTGATAGGTCAGAGGTCATTAAAGGGCCGGAGACAGGAAGTGAAGTCACTCCCAGCCGTTGTCCTTGATCATGTGAGCCAGCTCGATGATGAACTTCCCCTCCTTGTACTTCTGACTGCTCTCAAACGCATGCTCCTGCAACACAACATGCTGTCAGTCAACAACAACAACACGACAAAACATTCTGACGTCAACATGTAGGTTCAGAATGTATCATGCTAACTGGGTCCTGTGGTTCTACCGATCCCCTCCTCAATCTACAGCTTTCAACTAAACAATCAACATTTTTAACTGACGTTCCAGATTTCCTGTGGGCTGCCTTAAGGCCAGGCACAACAGGCTGAAATGACATTTTTGCATAAATGTTTCGATTTGTTGGTATTTTGGTCCATTTAATATGAGTATTTTCCCAAAAATTTGACATACAAATGTCAAACTTGACAAAAATGTATATTTTGTTTAGTTTATCACGATCATTTTAACCACTTCATAATGGACAAACATCGACCATTTCATAGCTCACCACATTAAGTTACACATCATTTAAAAGCCCATTTCATAGAGAATGTTACAAACTCGACTACATTTAGTAATTTACATTGAAGAAATTGCGATCGGGTCTGAATAAGATTTTGGAAGTCTTAATTCAGTGTACTTGTCTTTAACGGCCATTTCCCGAAAGCCAGACTCTCTCCACACGCCAACTAATTTTCCACAGCTTCAGAAGCACGTTCATTCACCAAATGTAGTTTTATCCTTAGATACACTGAACAAAAAATATAAATGCAACGTGTAAAGTGTTGGTCCCATGTTTCATGAGCTGAAATAAAAGATCCCAGAAATGTTCCATACGCACAAAAACCTTATTTCTCTCAAATATCGTGCACAAATTTGTTTACATCCCTGTTAATTTCTCCTTAGCCAAGATAATCCATCCACCTGACAGGTGTGGCATATTAAGAAGCTGATTAAACCGCACGATCATTACACAGGTGCACCTTGTGCTGGGGGACAATAAAATGCCACTCTAAAATGTGCAGTTTTGTCACACAACATAATTCCACAGATGTCTCAAGTTGTAATGGAGCGTGCAATTGGCATTCTGACAAGAGGAATGTCCACTAGAACTGTTGCCAGATCATTGAATGTTCAATTCAAGCCTCTTCCAATGTCCTTTTAGAGAATTTGTCAGTACGTCCAACAGGCCTCACAACTGCAGACCACGTGTAACCACGCCAGCACAGGACTGGGAGACTAGTCGACGAGCACGCATTCGGCTTCTTCACCTGCGGGATAATCTGAGACCAGCCACCCGGACAGCTGATGAAACGGTGGGTTTGCACAACCAAAGACCTTCTGTACAAACTGTCAGAAACAGTCTCAGGGAAGCTCATCTGTGTGCTCGTCGTCCTCACAAAGGTCTTGACCTGACTGAAGTTCGGCATTGTACCCAACTTCAGTGGGCAAATGGTCACCTTTGATGGCCACTGGAGAAGTTTGCTCTTCACGGATTAATCCAAGTTTCAACTGTACCCAGCAGATGGCAGACAGCGTGTATGATGAAGTGTGGGTGAGCGGTTTGCTGATGTCAACGTTGTGAACAGAGTGCCCCATGGTGGCGGTGGGGTTATGGTATAGGCAGGTCTAAGCTACGGACAATGAACACAGTTGCATTTTATCAATGGCAATTTGAATGCACAGAGATACCGTGACGAGATTCTGAGGCCCATTGTCGTGCCATTCATCCACTACCATCACCTCATGTTTCAGCATGATGATGCACAGCCCCGTGTCGCAAGGATCTGTACACAATTCCTGGAAGCTGAAAATGTCCCAGTTCTTCCATGGCCTGCATACTCACCTGACATGTCACCCATTGAGCATGTTTGGGATGCTCTGGATCGACCTGTACGACAGCTTGTTCTAGTTTCCGCCAATATCCAGCAACTTCTCACAGCCATTGAAGAGGAGTGGGACAACATTCCACAGGCCACAATCAACAGCCTGATCAACTCTATGTGAAGGAGATGTGTCGTGTTGCATGAGGCAAATGGTGGTCACACCAGATACTGACTGGTTTTCTGATCCATGCCTCTACCTTTTGTTTTTTACGGTACAGTGCATTCGCAAGGTATTCAGACCCCTTGACTTTTTCCACAGTTTGTTACATTACAGCCTTATTCTAAAATAGATTAAATCGGTTTTTCCCCTCATCAATCTACACACAATACCCCATAACGACAAGGCAAAAACAGTTTTATTTTTTTATTCTTGGATATGGACACTACAAGCTTGGCACACCTGTATTTGGGGAGTTTCTCCCATTCTTCTCTGCAGATCCTCTCAAGCTCTGTCAGGTTGGATGGGGAGCATCGCTGCACAGCTAATTTCAGGTCTCTCCAGAGATGCTTGATCGGGTTAAAGTCCAGGCTCTGGCAAGGCCACAGATTGCAGGAGTGTCCCAAAGCCACTCCTGCATTGTCTTGGCTGTGTGCTTAGGGTTGTTGTCCTGTTGGAAGGTGAACCTTCGCCCCAGTCTGAGGTCCTGAGTGCTCTGGAGCAGGTTTTCATCAAGGATCTGTCTGTACTTTGCTCCATTCATCTTTCCCTCGATCCTGACTAGTCTCCCAGTCCCTGCTGCTGAAAAACATCCCCACAGCATGATGCTGCCACCACCATGCTTCACCGTAGGGATGGTGCCAGGTTTCCTCCAGACGTGACACTTGGCATTCAGGCCAAAGAGTTCAATCTTGGTTTCATCAGACCAGAGAATCTTGTTTCTCATTGTCAGAGTCCTTTAGGTGCCTTTTGGCAAACTCCAAGCAGGCTGTCATGTGCCTTTTACTGAGGAGTGGCCACTCTACCAGGCCTGATTGGTGGAGTGCTGCCGAGATAGTTGTCCTTCTGGAAGGTTCTCCCATCTCAACAGAAAAACTCTGGAGCCCTGTCTGAGTGACCATCGGGTTCTTGGTCACCTCCTTGACCAAAGCCCTTCTCCCCAGATTGCTCAGTTTGACCAGGTGGCCAGCTCTAGGAAGAGTCTTGGTGGTTCCAAACTTCTTCCATTTAAGAATGATGGAGGTCACTGTGTTCTTGGGGACCTTCAATGCTGCAGAAATGTTTTGGTACCCTTCCCCAGATCTGTGCCTATACACCATCCTGTCTTGGAGCTCTACGGACAAGTTCTTCGTCCTCTTGGCTTGGTTTTTGCTCTGACATGCACTGTCAACTGTGGGACCTTATATAGACAGGTGTGTGCCTTTCCAAATCATGTCCAATCAATTGAATTTACCACAGGTGGACTCCAATCAAGTTGTAGAAACATCTCAAGGATGATCAATGGAAACAGGATGCACCTGAGCTCAATTTCGAGTCTCATAGTAAAAGGTCTGAATACTTATGTAAATAAGGTATTTCTGTTTTTTATTTTTAATAAATTAGCAAATATTATGGGGTATTGCGTGTAGATTGATGAAGATTTTATTTTTTATTTAATCCATTTTAGAATAAGGCTGTAACCTAACAAAATGTGGGAAAAGTCAAGGGGTCTGAATACTTTGCACTGTGTCTAACAGATGTATATCTATATTCCCAGTCATGTTAAATCCATAGATTAGGGCCTAATGAATTTATTTCAATGGACTGATGTGAACTGTAACTAAGTAAATTCTTTGAAATAGACTTGCCAAGAGGGAAATGTTGATTTGTTGCACATTTTTTATTCTAGATAACATTTTATGTAAATGTATTAAGTGTTTTAAAGATAGAAGTAGGAAAACAGTATATATCTGTTTCACAAGTCCTGTAGTGTCTTTAACAAAATTAATATTTTATTTTATTTATTTAAGCTGACTTCATTCAGCGTCCAGAAAAATGAATTGCGTCGTATGCAAATACGCATATATTTAATAAAATATCGCCTCATTTGCATGTATATAATTTTTTTTCTTCAGAAAACGTGTAATACAAAAAAGTATTATATATGTGTTTACATTTAACTGGTATGATATGTGATTAAGAGAAAAACATAAGAATGTGAAAACAGTGAGACAACGTCAAGTGATGTAGACTTGTGGGTATGGGTTGGGTTGATTTAAGGTGTGATGTATTTTTAACTGCAATTAAAGGTTGAGCCTGCCTTGAGAATGTGTGTCGTAGGTAGATAGGTGACATTTTGTTGGAGCGGTAGGTGTAGTAGGTAGGTGTATTTTGATGGAGCGGTAGGTGTAGTAGATAGGTGACATTTTGTTGAAGCGGTAGGTGTAGTAGATAGGTCACATTTTGTTGAAGCGGTAGGTGTAGTCGGTAGGTGACATTTTGTTTGAATGGTAGGTGTAGTAGATAGGTAGATAGGTGACATTTTGTTGGAGCTGTAGGTGTAGTAGGTAGGTGACATTTTGTTGGAGCGGTAGGTGTAGTAGATAGGTACGTAGGTGTAGTAGGTAGGTGACATTTTGTCTGAGCGGTAGGTGTAGTAGATAGGTGACATTTTGTCTGAGCGGTAGGTGTAGTAGGTAGGTGACATTTTGTCTGAGCGGTAGGTGTAGTAGATAGGTGACATTCTGTTTGAGCGGTAGATGTAGTAGGTAAGTGAAATTTTGTTGAAGCGGTAGGTGTAGTAGATAGGTCACATTTTGTTGAAGCGGTAGGTGTAGTACGTAGGTGACATTTTGTTTGAGTGGTAGGAGTAGTAGATAGGTAGATAGGTGACATTTTGTTGGAGCGGTAAGTGTAGTAGGTAGGTTACATTTTGTTGGAGCGGTAGTTGTAGTAGGTAGGTGACATTTTGTTGGAGCGGTAGGTGTAGTAGATAGGTAGGTAGGTGTAGTAGATAGGTAGATAGGTGACATTTTGTTGGAGCGGTAGGTGTAGTAGATAGGTGACATTTTGTTGGAGCGGTAGGTGTAGTAGGTAGGTGACATTTTGTTGGAGCGGTAGGTGTAGTAGATAGGTGACATTTTGTTGGAGCGTTAGGTGTAGTAGATAGGTAGGTAGGTGTAATAGATAGGTAGATAGGTGACATTTTGTTGGAGCGGTAAGTGTAGTAGATAGGTGACATTTTGTTGGAGCGGTAGGTGTAGTAGGTAGGTGACATTTTGTTGGAGCGGTAGGTATAGTAGGTAGGTAACATTTTATTTGAGAGGTAGGTGTAGTAGGTAGGTGACATTTTGTTTGAGTGGTAGGTGTAGTAGATAGGTGACATTTTGTTGGAGCGGAAGGTGTAGTAGATAGGTAGGTAGGTGTAGTAGATAGGTAGATAGGTGACATTTTGTTGGAGCGGTATGTGTAGTAGATAGGTGACATTTTGTTGGAGCGGAAGGTGTAGTAGGTAGGTAACATTTTATTTCAGAGGTAGGTGTAGTAGGTAGGTGACATTTTGTTTGAGCGGTAGGTGTAGTAGATGGGTGACATTTTGTTGGAGCGGTAGGTGTAGTAGATAGGTAGGTAGGTGTAGTAGATAGGTAGATAGGTGACATTTTGTTGGAGCGGTAGGTTTAGTAGGTAGGTGACATTTTGTTTGAGTGGTAGGTGTAGTAGATAGGTAGATAGGTGACATTTTGTTGGAGCGGTAGGTGTAGTAGGTAGGTTACATTTTGTTGGAGCGGTAGTTGTAGTAAGTAGGTGACATTTTGTTGGAGCGGTAGGTGTAGTAGATAGGTAGGTAGGTGTAGTAGATAGGTAGATAGGTGACATTTTGTTGGAGCGGTAGGTGTAGTAGATAGGTCACATTTTGTTAAAGCGGTAGGTGTAGTACGTAGGTGACATTTTGTTTGAGTGGTAGGTGTAGTAGATAGGTAGATAGGTGACATTTTGTTGGAGCGGTAGGTGTAGTTGGTAGGTTACATTTTGTTGGAGCGGTAGTTGTAGTAGGGAGGTGACATTTTGTTGGAGCGGTAGGTGTAGTAGATAGGTAGGTAGGTGTAGTAGATAGGTAGATAGGTGACATTTTGTTGGAGCGGTAGGTGTAGTAGATAGGTGACATTTTGTTGGAGCGGTAGGTGTAGTAGGTAGGTGACATTTTGTTGGAGCGGTAGGTGTAGTAGGTAGGTGACATTTTGTTGGAGCGGTAGGTGTAGTAGATAGGTGACATTTTGTTGGAGCGGTAGGTGTAGTAGATAGGTAGGTAGGTGTAATAGATAGGTAGATAGGTAGATAGGTGACATTTTGTTGGAGCGGTAGGTGTAGTAGATAGGTGACATTTTGTTTGAGAGGTAGGTGTAGTAGGTAGGTGACATTTTGTTGGAGCGGTAGGTTTAGTAGGTAGGTGACATTTTGTTGGAGCGGTAGGTGTAGTAGGTAGGTAACATTTTGTTTGAGAGGTAGGTGTAGTAGGTAGGTGACATTTTGTTTGAGCGGTAGGTATAGTAGATGGGTGACATTTTGTTGGAGCGGTAGGTGTAGTAGATAGTTAGGTAGGTGTAGTAGATAGGTAGATAGATAGGTGACATTTTGTTGTAGCGGTAGGTGTAGTAGGTAGGTGATATTTTGTTTGAGCGGTTGGTGTAGTAGATAGGTGACATTTTGTTGGGGCGGTAGGTATAGTAGGTAGGTGACATTTTCTTTGAGCGGTAGGTGTAGTAGGTAGGTAGGTAGGTGTAGTAGGTAGGTGACATTTTGTTGGGGCGGTAGGTGTAGTAGAGAGGTGACATATTGTTTGAGCGGTAGGTGTAATAGATAGGTGACATTTTGTTGGAGGGGTAGGTGTAATAGATAGGTGACATTTTGTTTGAGTGGTAGGTGTAGTAGGTAGGTGACATTTTGTTGGAGCGGTAGGTGTAGTAGATAGGTGACATTTTGTTGGAGCGGTAGGTGTAGTAGATAGGTGACATTTTGTTGGAGCGGTAGGTGTAGTAGATAGGTGACATTTTCTTGAAGCGGTAGGTGTAGTAGATAGGTAGGTAGGTGTAGTAGTTAGGTGACATTTTGTTTGAGCAGTAGATGTAGTAGGTAGGTAACATTTTGTTTGAGAGGTAGGTGTAGTAGGTAGGTTACATTTTGTTTGAGCGGTAGGTGTAGTAGATAGGTGACATTTTGTTGGAGCGGTAGGTGTAGTAGATAGGTAGGTAGGTGTAGTAGATAGGTAGATAGGTAGATAGGTGACATTTTGTTGGAGTGGTAGGTGTAGTAGAAAGGTGATATTTTGTTGGAGCGGTAGGTGTAGTAGGTAGGTGACATTTTGTTGGAGCGGTAGGTATAGTAGGTAGGTCACATTTTATTTGAGAGGTAGGTGTTGTAGGTAGGTGACATTTTGTTTGAACGGTAGGTGTAGTAGATAGGTGACATTTTGTTTGAGAGGTAGGTGTAGTAGGTAGGTGACATTTTGTCTGAGCGGTAGGTGTAGTAGGAAGGTGACATTTGGTTTGAGAGGTAGGTGTAGTAGGTAGGTGACATTTTGGCTGAGCGGTAGGTGTATTAGATAGGTGACATTTTGTCTGAGCGGTAGGTGTAGTAGGTAGGTGACATTTTGTCTGAGCGGTAGGTGTAGTAGGTAGGTGACATTTTGTCTGAGCGGTAGGTGTAGTAGATAGGTGACATTCTGTTTGAGTGGTAGATGTAGTAGGTAAGTGACATTTTGTTGAAGCGGTAGGTGTAGTAGATAGGTCACATTTTGTTGAAGTGGTAGGTGTAGTAGGTAGGTGACATTTTGTTTGAGTGGTAGGTGTAGTAGATAGGTAGATAGGTGACATTTTGTTGGAGCGGTAGGTGTAGTAGGTAGGTTACATTTTGTTGGAGCGGTAGGTGTAGTAGGTAGGTGACATTTTGTTGGAGCGTTAGGTGTAGTAGATAGGTAGGTAGGTGTAGTAGATAGGTAGATAGGTGACATTTTGTTGGAGCGGTAGGTGTAGTAGATAGGTGACATTTTGTTGGAGCGGTAGGTGTAGTAGGTAGGTGACATTTTGTTGGAGCGGTAGGTGTAGTAGGTAGGTAACATTTTGTTTGAGAGGTAGGTGTAGTAGGTAGGTAACATTTTGTTTGAGAGGTAGGTGTAGTAGGTAGGTGACATTTTGTTGGAGCGGTAGGTGTAGTAGATAGGTGACATTTTGTTGGAGCGGTAGGTGTAGTAGGTAGGGGACATTTTTTTTGAGAAGTAGGTGTAGTAGGTAGGTGACATTTTGTCTGAGCGGTAGGTGTAGTAGGTAGGTGACATTTTGTTTGAGAAGTAGGTGTAGTAGGTAGGTGACATTTTGTCTGAGCGGTAGGTGTAGTAGATAGGTGACATTTTGTCTGAGCGGTAGGTGTAGTAGGTAGGTGACATTTTGTCTGAGCGGTAGATGTAGTAGATAGGTGACATTCTGTTTAAACGGTAGATGTAGTAGGTAAGTGACATTTTGTTGAAGCGGTAGGTGTAGTAGGTAGGTGACATTTTGTTTGAGTGGTAGGTGTAGTAGATAGGTAGGTAGGTGACATTTTGTTGGGGCGGTAGGTGTAGTAGATAGGTAGGTGTAGTAGATAGGTAGATAGGTGACATTTTGTTGGAGCGGTAGGTGTAGTAGATAGGTGACATTTTGTTGGAGCGGTAGGTGTAGTAGGTAGGTGACATTTTGTTGGAGCGGTAGGTGTAGTAGATAGGTCACAATTTGTTGGAGCGGTAGGTGTAGTAGATAGGTAGGTAGGTGTAGTAGATAGGTAGATAGGTGACATTTTGTTGGAGCGTTAGGTGTAGTAGATAGGTGACATTTTGTTGGAGCGGTAGGTGTAGTAGGTAGGTGACATTTTGTTGGAGCGGGTGGTGTAGTAGGTAGGTAACATTTTATTTGAGAGGTAGGTGTAGTAGGTAGGTGACATTTTGTTTGAGCGGTAGGTGTAGTAGATGGGTGACATTTTGTTGGAGCGGTAGGTGTAGTAGATAGGTAGGTAGGTGTAGTAGATAGGTAGATAGGTGACATTTTGTTGGAGCGGTAGGTTTAGTAGGTAGGTGACATTTTGTTGGAGCGGTAGGTGTAGTAGGTAGGTAACATTTTGTTTGAGAGGTAGGTGTAGTAGGTAGGTGACATTTTGTTGGAGCGGTAGGTGTAGTAGGTAGGTGACATTTTGTTGGAGCGGTAGGTGTAGTAGGTAGGTGATATTTTGTTGGGGCGGTAGGTGTAGTAGATAGGTGTAGTAGGTAGGTGACATTTTGTTTGAGCGGTAGGTGTAGTAGATAGGTGACATTTTGTTGGGGCGGTAGGTATAGTAGGTAGGTGAAATTTTCTTTGAGCGGTAGGTGTAGTAGGTAGGTAGGTAGGTGTAGTAGGTAGGTGACAATTTGTTTGAGCGGTAGCTGTAGTAGATAGGTAGGTAGGTGTAGTAGGTAGATGACATTTTGTTGGGGCGGTAGGTGTAGTAGATAGGTGACATATTGCTTGAGCGGTAGGTGTAGTAGATAGGTGATATTTTGTTTGAGCGGTAGGTGTAATAGATAGGTGACATTTTGTTGGAGCGGTAGGTGTAATAGATAGGTGACATTTTGTTTGAGTGGTAGGTGTAGTAGATAGGTAGATAGGTGACATTTTGTTGGAGCGGTAGGTGTAGTAGATAGGTGACATTTTGTTGGAGGGGTAGGTGTAGTAGGTAGGTGACATTTTGTTGGAGCGGTAGGTGTAGTAGGTAGGTAACATTTTATTTGAGAGGTAGGTGTAGTAGGTAGGTAACATTTTGTTTGAGAGGTAGGTGTAGTAGGTAGGTGACATTTTGTTGGAGCGGTAGGTGTAGTAGATAGGTGACATTTTGTTGGAGCGGTAGGTGTAGTAGATAGGTGGGTAGGTGTAGTAGATAGGTAGATAGGTGACATTTTGTTGGAGCGGTAGGTTTAGTAGGTAGGTGACATTTTGTTGGAGCGGTAGGTGTAGTAGGTAGGTAACATTTTGTTGGAGCGGTAGGTGTAGTAGGTTGGTGACATTATGTTTGAGCAGTAGGTGTAGTAGGTAGGTGACATTTTGTCTGAGCGGTAGGTGTAGTAGGTAGGTGACATTTTGTTGCAGCGGTAGGTGTAGTAGATAGGTGACATTTTGTTGGAGCGTTAGGTGTAGTAGGTAGGTGACATTTTGTTTGAGTGGTAGGTGTAGTAGATAGGTAGATAGGTAGATAGGTGACATTTTGTTGGAGCGGTAAGTGTAGTAGATAGGTGACATTTTGTTGGGCGGTAGGTGTAGTTGTTAGGTGACATTTTGTTGGAGCGGTAGGTATAGTAGGTAGGTAACATTTTATTTGAGAGGTAGGTGTAGTAGGTAGGTGACATTTTGTTTGAGTGGTAGGTGTAGTAGATAGGTGACATTTTCTTTGAGAGGTAGGTGTAGTAGGTAGGTGACATTTTGTTGGAGCGGTAGGTGTAGTAGGTAGGTGACATTTTGTTGGAGCGGTAGGTGTAGTAGGTAGGTAACATTTTATTTGAGAGGTAGGTGTAGTAGGTAGGTGACATTTTGTCTGAGCGGTAGGTGTAGTAGGTAGGTGACATTTTGTTTGAGAAGTAGGTGTAGTAGGTAGGTGACATTTTGTCTGAGCGGTAGGTGTAGTAGATAGGTGACATTTTGTCTGAGCGGTAGGTGTAGTAGATAGGTGACATTTTGTTGGAGCGGTAGGTGTAGTAGATAGGTAAGTAGGTGTAGTAGATAGGTAGATAGGTGACATTTTGTTGGAGCGGTAGGTGTAGTAGATGGGTGACATTTTGTTGGAGCGGTAGGTGTAGTAGATAGGTAGGTAGGTGTAGTAGATAGGTAGATAGGTGACATTTTGTTGGAGCGGTAGGTTTAGTAGGTAGGTGACATTTTGTTTGAGTGGTAGGTGTAGTAGATAGGTAGATAGGTGACATTTTGTTGGAGCGGTAGGTGTAGTAGGTAGGTTACATTTTGTTGGAGCGATAGTTGTAGTAAGTAGGTGACATTTTGTTGGAGCGGTAGGTGTAGTAGATAGGTAGGTAGGTGTAGTAGATAGGTAGATAGGTGACATTTTGTTGGAGCGGTAGGTGTAGTAGATAGGTCACATTTTGTTGAAGCGGTAGGTGTAGTAAGTAGGTGACATTTTGTTTGAGTGGTAGGTGTAGTAGATAGGTAGATAGGTGACATTTTGTTGGAGCGGTAGGTGTAGTAGGTAGGTTACATTTTGTTGGAGCGGTAGTTGTAGTAGGGAGGTGACATTTTGTTGGAGCGGTAGGTGTAGTAGATAGGTAGGTAGGTGTAGTAGATAGGTAGATAGGTGACATTTTGTTGGAGCGGTAGGTGTAGTAGATAGGTGACATTTTGTTGGAGCGGTAGGTGTAGTAGATAGGTAGGTAGGTGTAATAGATAGGTAGATAGGTAGATAGGTGACATTTTGTTGGAGCGGTAGGTGTAGTAGATAGGTGACATTTTGTTTGAGAGGTAGGTGTAGTAGGTAGGTGACATTTTGTTGGAGCGGTAGGTGTAGTAGGTAGGTGACATTTTGTTGGAGCGGTAGGTGTAGTAGGTAGGTAACATTTTTTTTGAGAGGTAGGTGTAGTAGGTAGGTAACATTTTGTTTGAGGTAGGTATAGTAGGTAGGTGACATTATCTTTGCGCGGTAGGTGTAGTAGATAGGTGACATTTTGTTGGAGCGGTAGGTGTAGTAGGTAGGTGACATTTTGGTGGAGCGGTAGGTGTAGTAGGTAGGTAACATTTTATTTGAGAGGTAGGTGTAGTAGGTAGGTGACATTTTGTTTGAGCGGTAGGTGTAGTAGATGGGTGACATTTTGTTGGAGCGGTATGTGTAGTAGATAGGTAGGTAGGTGTAGTAGATAGGTAGATAGGTGACATTTTGTTGGAGCGGTAGGTATAGTAGATGGGTGACATTTTGTTGGAGCGGTAGGTGTAGTAGATAGTTAGGTAGGTGTAGTAGATAGGTAGATAGGTGACATTTTGTTGGAGCGGTAGGTGTAGTAGGTAGGTGATATTTTGTTTGAGCGGTAGGTGTAGTAGATAGGTGACATTTTGTTGGGGCGGTAGGTATAGTAGGTAGGTGACATTTTCTTTGAGCGGTAGGTGTAGTAGGTAGGTAGGTAGGTGTAGTAGGTAGGTGACATTTTGTTGGGGCGGTAGGTGTAGTAGAGAGGTGACATATTGTTTGAGCGGTAGGTGTAGTAGATAGGTGATATTTTGTTTGAGAGGTAGGTGTAATAGATAGGTGACATTTTGTTGGAGGGGTAGGTGTAATAGATAGGTGACATTTTGTTTGAGACGTAGGTGTAGTAGGTAGGTGCCATTTTGTTGGAGCGGTAGGTGTAGTAGATAGGTGACATTTTGTTTGAGCGGTAGGTGTAGTAGATAGGTGATATTTTGTTTGAGAGGTAGGTGTAATAGATAGGTGACATTTTGTTGGAGGGGTAGGTGTAATAGATAGGTGACATTTTGTTTGAGACGTAGGTGTAGTAGGTAGGTGACATTTTGTTGGAGCGGTAGGTGTAGTAGATAGGTGACATTTTGTTTGAGCGGTAGGTGTAGTAGATAGGTGACATTTTGTTGGAGCGGTAGGTATAGTAGATAGGTGACATTTTGTTTGAGCGGTAGGTGTAGTAGATAGGTGACATTTTGTTGGAGCTGTAGTTGTAGTAGATAGGTGACATTTTGTTGGAGCGGTAGGTGTAGTAGATAGGTGACATTTTCTTGAAGCGGTAGGTGTAGTAGATAGGTAGGTAGGTGTAGTAGTTAGGTGATATTTTGTTTGAGCAGTAGGTGTAGTAGGTAGGTAACATTTTCTTTGAGAGGTAGGTGTAGTAGGTAGGTTACATTTTGTTGAAGCGGTAGGTGTAGTAGGTAGGTGATATTTTGTTGGGGCGGTAGGTGTAGTAGATAGGTGTAGTAGGTAGGTGACATTTTGTTTGAGCGGTAGGTGTAGTAGATAGGTGACATTTTGTTGGGGCGGTAGGTATAGTAGGTAGGTGAAATTTTCTTTGAGCGGTAGGTGTAGTAGGTAGGTAGGTAGGTGTAGTAGGTAGGTGACAATTTGTTTGAGCGGTAGCTGTAGTAGATAGGTAGGTAGGTGTAGTAGGTAGATGACATTTTGTTGGGGCGGTAGGTGTAGTAGATAGGTGACATATTGCTTGAGCGGTAGGTGTAGTAGATAGGTGATATTTTGTTTGAGCGGTAGGTGTAATAGATAGGTGACATTTTGTTGGAGCGGTAGGTGTAATAGATAGGTGACATTTTGTTTGAGTGGTAGGTGTAGTAGATAGGTAGATAGGTGACATTTTGTTGGAGCGGTAGGTGTAGTAGATAGGTGACATTTTGTTGGAGGGGTAGGTGTAGTAGGTAGGTGACATTTTGTTGGAGCGGTAGGTGTAGTAGGTAGGTAACATTTTATTTGAGAGGTAGGTGTAGTAGGTAGGTAACATTTTGTTTGAGAGGTAGGTGTAGTAGGTAGGTGACATTTTGTTGGAGCGGTAGGTGTAGTAGATAGGTGACATTTTGTTGGAGCGGTAGGTGTAGTAGATAGGTGGGTAGGTGTAGTAGATAGGTAGATAGGTGACATTTTGTTGGAGCGGTAGGTTTAGTAGGTAGGTGACATTTTGTTGGAGCGGTAGGTGTAGTAGGTAGGTAACATTTTGTTGGAGCGGTAGGTGTAGTAGGTTGGTGACATTATGTTTGAGCAGTAGGTGTAGTAGGTAGGTGACATTTTGTCTGAGCGGTAGGTGTAGTAGGTAGGTGACATTTTGTTGCAGCGGTAGGTGTAGTAGGTAGGTGACATTTTGTTGGAGCGTTAGGTGTAGTAGATAGGTAGGTAGGTGTAATAGATAGGTAGATAGGTAGATAGGTGACATTTTGTTGGAGCGGTAAGTGTAGTAGATAGGTGACATTTTGTTGGGCGGTAGGTGTAGTTGTTAGGTGACATTTTGTTGGAGCGGTAGGTATAGTAGGTAGGTAACATTTTATTTGAGAGGTAGGTGTAGTAGGTAGGTGACATTTTGTTTGAGTGGTAGGTGTAGTAGATAGGTGACATTTTCTTTGAGAGGTAGGTGTAGTAGGTAGGTGACATTTTGTTGGAGCGGTAGGTGTAGTAGGTAGGTGACATTTTGTTGGAGCGGTAGGTGTAGTAGGTAGGTAACATTTTATTTGAGAGGTAGGTGTAGTAGGTAGGTAACATTTTGTTTGAGAGGTAGGTATAGTAGGTAGGTGACATTTTGTTTGAGCGGTAGGTGTAGTAGATAGGTGACATTTTGTTGGAGCGGTAGGTGTAGTAGATAGGTAAGTAGGTGTAGTAGATAGGTAGATAGGTGACATTTTGTTGGAGCGGTAGGTGTAGTAGATGGGTGACATTTTGTTGGAGCGGTAGGTGTAGTAGATAGGTAGGTAGGTGTAGTAGATAGGTAGATAGGTGACATTTTGTTGGAGCGGTAGGTTTAGTAGGTAGGTGACATTTTGTTTGAGTGGTAGGTGTAGTAGATAGGTAGATAGGTGACATTTTGTTGGAGCGGTAGGTGTAGTAGGTAGGTTACATTTTGTTGGAGCGATAGTTGTAGTAAGTAGGTGACATTTTGTTGGAGCGGTAGGTGTAGTAGATAGGTAGGTAGGTGTAGTAGATAGGTAGATAGGTGACATTTTGTTGGAGCGGTAGGTGTAGTAGATAGGTCACATTTTGTTGAAGCGGTAGGTGTAGTAAGTAGGTGACATTTTGTTTGAGTGGTAGGTGTAGTAGATAGGTAGATAGGTGACATTTTGTTGGAGCGGTAGGTGTAGTAGGTAGGTTAAATTTTGTTGTAGTTGTAGTAGGGAGGTGACATTTTGTTGGAGCGGTAGGTGTAGTAGATAGGTAGGTAGGTGTAGTAGATAGGTAGATAGGTGACATTTTGTTGGAGCGGTAGGTGTAGTAGATAGGTGACATTTTGTTGGAGCGGTAGGTGTAGTAGATAGGTAGGTAGGTGTAATAGATAGGTAGATAGGTAGATAGGTGACATTTTGTTGGAGCGGTAGGTGTAGTAGATAGGTGACATTTTGTTTGAGAGGTAGGTGTAGTAGGTAGGTGACATTTTGTTGGAGCGGTAGGTGTAGTAGGTAGGTGACATTTTGTTGGAGCGGTAGGTGTAGTAGGTAGGTAACATTTTTTTTGAGAGGTAGGTGTAGTAGGTAGGTAACATTTTGTTTGAGGTAGGTATAGTAGGTAGGTGACATTATCTTTGCGCGGTAGGTGTAGTAGATAGGTGACATTTTGTTGGAGCGGTAGGTGTAGTAGGTAGGTGACATTTTGGTGGAGCGGTAGGTGTAGTAGGTAGGTAACATTTTATTTGAGAGGTAGGTGCAGTAGGTAGGTGACATTTTGTTTGAGCGGTAGGTGTAGTAGATGGGTGACATTTTGTTGGAGCGGTATGTGTAGTAGATAGGTAGGTAGGTGTAGTAGATAGGTAGATAGGTGACATTTTGTTGGAGCGGTAGGTATAGTAGATGGGTGACATTTTGTTGGAGCGGTAGGTGTAGTAGATAGTTAGGTAGGTGTAGTAGATAGGTAGATAGGTGACATTTTGTTGGAGCGGTAGGTGTAGTAGGTAGGTGATATTTTGTTTGAGCGGTAGGTGTAGTAGATAGGTGACATTTTGTTGGGGCGGTAGGTATAGTAGGTAGGTGACATTTTCTTTGAGCGGTAGGTGTAGTAGGTAGGTAGGTAGGTGTAGTAGGTAGGTGACATTTTGTTGGGGCGGTAGGTGTAGTAGAGAGGTGACATATTGTTTGAGCGGTAGGTGTAGTAGATAGGTGATATTTTGTTTGAGCGGTAGGTGTAGTAGATAGGTGACATTTTCTTGAAGCGGTAGGTGTAGTAGATAGGTAGGTAGGTGTAGTAGTTAGGTGATATTTTGTTTGAGCAGTAGGTGTAGTAGGTAGGTAACATTTTCTTTGAGAGGTAGGTGTAGTAGGTAGGTTACATTTTGTTGAAGCGGTAGGTGTAGTACGTAGGTGACATTTTGTTTGAGTGGTAGGTGTAGTAGATAGGTAGATAGGTGACATTTTTTTGGAGAGGTAGGTGTAGTAGGTAGGTTACATTTTGTTGGAGCGGTAGTTGTAGTAGGTAGGTGACATTTTGTTGGAGCGGTAGGTGTAGTAGATAGGTAGGTAGGTGTAGTAGATAGGTAGATAGGTGACATTTTGTTGGAGCGGTAGGTGTAGGAGATAGGTGACATTTTGTTGGAGCGGTAGGTGTAGTAGGTAGGTGACATTTTGTTGGAGCGGTAGGTGTAGTAGGTAGGTAACATTTTATTTGAGAGGTAGGTGTAGTAGGTAGGTGACATTTTGTTTGAGCGGTAGGTGTAGTAGATAGGTGACATTTTGTTGGAGCAGTAGGTATAGTAGATAGGTGACATTTTGTTTGAGCGGTAGGTGTAGTAGATAGGTGACATTTTGTTGGAGCTGTAGGTGTAGTAGATAGGTGACATTTTGTTGGAGCGGTAGGTGTAGTAGATAGGTGACATTTTCTTGAAGCGGTAGGTGTAGTAGATAGGTAGGTAGGTGTAGTAGTTAGGTGACATTTTGTTTGAGCAGTAGGTGTAGTAGGTAGGTAACATTTTGTTTGAGAGGTAGGTGTAGTAGGTAGGTTACATTTTGTTGAAGCGGTAG
Organism: Salmo salar; assembly: GCF_965601325.2. NCBI lineage: Eukaryota > Metazoa > Chordata > Actinopteri > Salmoniformes > Salmonidae > Salmo > Salmo salar. Next base: position 12,298,340 of record NC_138305.1, read on the forward strand.
GTGTAGTACGTAGGTGACATTTTGTTTGAGTGGTAGGTGTAGTAGATAGGTAGATAGGTGACATTTTGTTGGAGAGGTAGGTGTAGTAGGTAGGTTACATTTTGTTGGAGCGGTAGTTGTAGTAGGTAGGTGACATTTTGTTGGAGCGGTAGGTGTAGTAGATAGGTAGGTAGGTGTAGTAGATAGGTAGATAGGTGACATTTTGTTGGAGCGGTAGGTGTAGTAGATAGGTCACATTTTGTTGAAGCGGTAGGTGTAGTACGTAGGTGACATTTTGTTGGAGCGGTAGGTGTAGTAGTTAGGTAGGTAGGTGTAGTAGATAGGTAGATAGGTGACATTTTGTTGGAGCGGTAGGTGTAGTAGATAGGTGACATTTTGTTGGAGCGGTAGGTGTAGTAGATAGGTAGGTAGATGTAATAGATAGGTAGATAGGTAGATAGGTGACATTTTGTTGGAGCGGTAGGTGTAGTAGATAGGTGACATTTTGTTTGAGAGGTAGGTGTAGTAGGTAGGTGACATTTTGTTGGAGCGGTAGGTGTAGTAGGTAGGTGACATTTTGTTGGAGCGGTAGGTGTAGTAGGTAGGTAACATTTTTTTTGAGAGGTAGGTGTAGTAGGTAGGTAACATTTTGTTTGAGGTAGGTATAGTAGGTAGGTGACATTATCTTTGCGCGGTAGGTGTAGTAGATAGGTGACATTTTGTTGGAGCGGTAGGTGTAGTAGGTAGGTGACATTTTGGTGGAGCGGTAGGTGTAGTAGGTAGGTAACATTTTATTTGAGAGGTAGGTGTAGTAGGTAGGTGACATTTTGTTTGAGCGGTAGGTGTAGTAGATGGGTGACATTTTGTTGGAGCGGTATGTGTAGTAGATAGGTAGGTAGGTGTAGTAGATAGGTAGATAGGTGACATTTTGTTGGAGCGGTAGGTATAGTAGATGGGTGACATTTTGTTGGAGCGGTAGGTGTAGTAGATAGTTAGGTAGGTGTAGTAGATAGGTAGATAGGTGACATTTTGTTGGAGCGGTAGGTGTAGTAGGTAGGTGATATTTTGTTTGAGCGGTAGGTGTAGTAGATAGGTGACATTTTGTTGGGGCGGTAGGTATAGTAGGTAGGTGACATTTTCTTTGAGCGGTAGGTGTAGTAGGTAGGTAGGTAGGTGTAGTAGGTAGGTGACATTTTGTTGGGGCGGTAGGTGTAGTAGAGAGGTGACATATTGTTTGAGCGGTAGGTGTAGTAGATAGGTGATATTTTGTTTGAGCGGTAGGTGTAGTAGATAGGTGACATTTTCTTGAAGCGGTAGGTGTAGTAGATAGGTAGGTAGGTGTAGTAGTTAGGTGATATTTTGTTTGAGCAGTAGGTGTAGTAGGTAGGTAACATTTTCTTTGAGAGGTAGGTGTAGTAGGTAGGTTACATTTTGTTGAAGCGGTAGGTGTAGTACGTAGGTGACATTTTGTTTGAGTGGTAGGTGTAGTAGATAGGTAGATAGGTGACATTTTTTTGGAGAGGTAGGTGTAGTAGGTAGGTTACATTTTGTTGGAGCGGTAGTTGTAGTAGGTAGGTGACATTTTGTTGGAGCGGTAGGTGTAGTAGATAGGTAGGTAGGTGTAGTAGATAGGTAGATAGGTGACATTTTGTTGGAGCGGTAGGTGTAGGAGATAGGTGACATTTTGTTGGAGCGGTAGGTGTAGTAGGTAGGTGACATTTTGTTGGAGCGGTAGGTGTAGTAGGTAGGTAACATTTTATTTGAGAGGTAGGTGTAGTAGGTAGGTGACATTTTGTTTGAGCGGTAGGTGTAGTAGATGGGTGACATTTTGTTTGAGCGGTAGGTGTAGTAGATAGGTGACATTTTGTTGGAGCAGTAGGTATAGTAGATAGGTGACATTTTGTTTGAGCGGTAGGTGTAGTAGATAGGTGACATTTTGTTGGAGCTGTAGGTGTAGTAGATAGGTGACATTTTGTTGGAGCGGTAGGTGTAGTAGATAGGTGACATTTTCTTGAAGCGGTAGGTGTAGTAGATAGGTAGGTAGGTGTAGTAGTTAGGTGACATTTTGTTTGAGCAGTAGGTGTAGTAGGTAGGTAACATTTTGTTTGAGAGGTAGGTGTAGTAGGTAGGTTACATTTTGTTGAAGCGGTAGGTGTAGTACGTAGGTGACATTTTGTTTGAGTGGTAGGTGTAGTAGATAGGTAGATAGGTGACATTTTGTTGGAGAGGTAGGTGTAGTAGGTAGGTTACATTTTGTTGGAGCGGTAGTTGTAGTAGGTAGGTGACATTTTGTTGGAGCGGTAGGTGTAGTAGATAGGTAGGTAGGTGTAGTAGATAGGTAGATAGGTGACATTTTGTTGGAGCGGTAGGTGTAGTAGATAGGTCACATTTTGTTGAAGCGGTAGGTGTAGTACGTAGGTGACATTTTGTTTGAGTGGTAGGTGTAGTAGATAGGTAGATAGGTGACATTTTGTTGGAGCGGTCGGTGTAGTAGGTAGGTTACATTTTGTTGGAGCGGTAGTTGTAGTAGGGAGGTGACATTTTGTTGGAGCGGTAGGTGAAGTAGATAGGTAGGTAGGTGTAGTAGATAGGTAGATAGGTGACATTTTGTTGGAGCGGTAGGTGTACTAGATAGGTGACATTTTGTTGGAGCGGTAGGTGTAGTAGGTAGGTGACATTTTGTTGGAGCGGTAGGTGTAGTAGATAGGTAAACATTTTGTTGGAGCGGTAGGTGTAGTAGATAGGTAGGTAGGTGTAATAGATAGGTAGATAGGTAGATAGGTGACATTTTGTTGGAGCGGTAGGTGTAGTAGATAGGTGACATTTTGTTTGAGAGGTAGGTGTAGTAGGTAGGTGACATTTTGTTTGAGTTGTAGGTGTAGTAGATAGGTAGATAGGTGACATTTTGTTGGAGAGTTAGGTGTAGTAGGTAGGTTACATTTTGTTGGAGCGGTAGTTGTAGTAGGTAGGTGACATTTTGTTGGAGCGGTAGGTGTAGTAGGTAGGTAACATTTTATTTGAGAGGTAGGTGTAGTAGGTAGGTGACATTTTGTTTGAGCGGTAGGTGTAGTAGATGGGTGACATTTTGTTTGAGCGGTAGGTGTAGTAGATAGGTGACATTTTGTTTGAGCGGTAAGTGTAGTAGATAGGTGACATTTTGTTGGAGCGGTAGGTATAGTAGATAGGTGACATTTTGTTTGAGCGGTAGGTGTAGTAGATAGGTGACATTTTGTTGGAGCTGTAGGTGTAGTAGATAGGTGACATTTTGTTGGAGCGGTAGGTGTAGTAGATAGGTAACATTTTCTTGAAGCGGTAGGTGTAGTAGATAGGTAGGTAGGTGTAGTAGTTAGGTGACATTTTGTTTGAGCAGTAGGTGTAGTAGGTAGGTAACATTTTGTTTGAGAGGTAGGTGTAGTAGGTAGGTTACATTTTGTTGAAGCGGTAGGTAGGGTACGTAGGTGACATTTTGTTTGAGTGGTAGGTGTCGTAGATAGGTAGATAGGTGACATTTTGTTGGAGAGGTAGGTGTAGTAGGTAGGTTACATTTTGTTGGAGCGGTAGTTGTAGTAGGTAGGTGACATTTTGTTGGAGCGGTAGGTGTAGTAGATAGGTAGGTAGGTGTAGTAGATAGGTAGATAGGTGACATTTTGTTGGAGCGGTAGGTGTAGGAGATAGGTGACATTTTGTTGGAGCGGTAGGTGTAGTAGGTAGGTGACATTTTGTTGGAGCGGTAGGTGTAGTAGGTAGGTAACATTTTATTTGAGAGGTAGGTGTAGTAGGTAGGTGACATTTTGTTTGAGCGGTAGGTGTAGTAGATGGGTGACATTTTGTTGGAGCGGTAGGTGTAGTAGATAGGTAGGTAGGTGTAGTAGATAGGTAGATAGGTGACATTTTGTTGGAGCGGTAGGTGTAGTAGGTAGGTGATATTTTGTTTGAGCGGTAGGTGTAGTAGATAGGTGACATTTTGTTGGGGCGGTAGGTATAGTAGGTAGGTGACATTTTCTTTGAGCGGTAGGTGTAGTAGGTAGGTAGGTAGGTGTAGTAGGTAGGTGACATTTTGTTGGGGCGGTAGGTGTAGTAGAGAGGTGACATATTGTTTGAGCGGTAGGTGTAGTAGATAGGTGATATTTTGTTTGAGCGGTAGGTGTAGTAGATAGGTGACATTTTCTTGAAGCGGTAGGTGTAGTAGATAGGTAGGTAGGTGTAGTAGTTAGGTGATATTTTGTTTGAGCAGTAGGTGTAGTAGGTAGGTAACATTTTCTTTGAGAGGTAGGTGTAGTAGGTAGGTTACATTTTGTTGAAGCGGTAGGTGTAGTACGTAGGTGACATTTTGTTTGAGTGGTAGGTGTAGTAGATAGGTAGATAGGTGACATTTTTTTGGAGAGGTAGGTGTAGTAGGTAGGTTACATTTTGTTGGAGCGGTAGTTGTAGTAGGTAGGTGACATTTTGTTGGAGCGGTAGGTGTAGTAGATAGGTAGGTAGGTGTAGTAGATAGGTAGATAGGTGACATTTTGTTGGAGCGGTAGGTGTAGGAGATAGGTGACATTTTGTTGGAGCGGTAGGTGTAGTAGGTAGGTGACATTTTGTTGGAGCGGTAGGTGTAGTAGGTAGGTAACATTTTATTTGAGAGGTAGGTGTAGTAGGTAGGTGACATTTTGTTTGAGCGGTAGGTGTAGTAGATGGGTGACATTTTGTTTGAGCGGTAGGTGTAGTAGATAGGTGACATTTTGTTGGAGCAGTAGGTATAGTAGATAGGTGACATTTTGTTTGAGCGGTAGGTGTAGTAGATAGGTGACATTTTGTTGGAGCTGTAGGTGTAGTAGATAGGTGACATTTTGTTGGAGCGGTAGGTGTAGTAGATAGGTGACATTTTCTTGAAGCGGTAGGTGTAGTAGATAGGTAGGTAGGTGTAGTAGTTAGGTGACATTTTGTTTGAGCAGTAGGTGTAGTAGGTAGGTAACATTTTGTTTGAGAGGTAGGTGTAGTAGGTAGGTTACATTTTGTTGAAGCGGTAGGTGTAGTACGTAGGTGACATTTTGTTTGAGTGGTAGGTGTAGTAGATAGGTAGATAGGTGACATTTTGTTGGAGAGGTAGGTGTAGTAGGTAGGTTACATTTTGTTGGAGCGGTAGTTGTAGTAGGTAGGTGACATTTTGTTGGAGCGGTAGGTGTAGTAGATAGGTAGGTAGGTGTAGTAGATAGGTAGATAGGTGACATTTTGTTGGAGCGGTAGGTGTAGTAGATAGGTCACATTTTGTTGAAGCGGTAGGTGTAGTACGTAGGTGACATTTTGTTTGAGTGGTAGGTGTAGTAGATAGGTAGATAGGTGACATTTTGTTGGAGCGGTAGGTGTAGTAGGTAGGTTACATTTTGTTGGAGCGGTAGTTGTAGTAGGGAGGTGACATTTTGTTGGAGCGGTAGGTGAAGTAGATAGGTAGGTAGGTGTAGTAGATAGGTAGATAGGTGACATTTTGTTGGAGCGGTAGGTGTACTAGATAGGTGACATTTTGTTGGAGCGGTAGGTGTAGTAGGTAGGTGACATTTTGTTGGAGCGGTAGGTGTAGTAGATAGGTAAACATTTTGTTGGAGCGGTAGGTGTAGTAGATAGGTAGGTAGGTGTAATAGATAGGTAGATAGGTAGATAGGTGACATTTTGTTGGAGCGGTAGGTGTAGTAGATAGGTGACATTTTGTTTGAGAGGTAGGTGTAGTAGGTAGGTGACATTTTGTTTGAGTTGTAGGTGTAGTAGATAGGTAGATAGGTGACATTTTGTTGGAGAGTTAGGTGTAGTAGGTAGGTTACATTTTGTTGGAGCGGTAGTTGTAGTAGGTAGGTGACATTTTGTTGGAGCGGTAGGTGTAGTAGGTAGGTAACATTTTATTTGAGAGGTAGGTGTAGTAGGTAGGTGACATTTTGTTTGAGCGGTAGGTGTAGTAGATGGGTGACATTTTGTTTGAGCGGTAGGTGTAGTAGATAGGTGACATTTTGTTTGAGCGGTAAGTGTAGTAGATAGGTGACATTTTGTTGGAGCGGTAGGTATAGTAGATAGGTGACATTTTGTTTGAGCGGTAGGTGTAGTAGATAGGTGACATTTTGTTGGAGCTGTAGGTGTAGTAGATAGGTGACATTTTGTTGGAGCGGTAGGTGTAGTAGATAGGTAACATTTTCTTGAAGCGGTAGGTGTAGTAGATAGGTAGGTAGGTGTAGTAGTTAGGTGACATTTTGTTTGAGCAGTAGGTGTAGTAGGTAGGTAACATTTTGTTTGAGAGGTAGGTGTAGTAGGTAGGTTACATTTTGTTGAAGCGGTAGGTAGGGTACGTAGGTGACATTTTGTTTGAGTGGTAGGTGTCGTAGATAGGTAGATAGGTGACATTTTGTTGGAGAGGTAGGTGTAGTAGGTAGGTTACATTTTGTTGGAGCGGTAGTTGTAGTAGGTAGGTGACATTTTGTTGGAGCGGTAGGTGTAGTAGATAGGTAGGTAGGTGTAGTAGATAGGTAGATAGGTGACATTTTGTTGGAGCGGTAGGTGTAGGAGATAGGTGACATTTTGTTGGAGCGGTAGGTGTAGTAGGTAGGTGACATTTTGTTGGAGCGGTAGGTGTAGTAGGTAGGTAACATTTTATTTGAGAGGTAGGTGTAGTAGGTAGGTGACATTTTGTTTGAGCGGTAGGTGTAGTAGATGGGTGACATTTTGTTGGAGCGGTAGGTGTAGTAGATAGGTAGGTAGGTGTAGTAGATAGGTAGATAGGTGACATTTTGTTGGAGCGGTAGGTTTAGTAGGTAGGTGACATTTTGTTGGAGCGGTAGGTGTAGTAGGTAGGTTACATTTTGTTGGAGCGGTAGTTGTGGTAGTTAGGTGACATTTTGTTGGAGCGGTAGGTGTAGTAGATAGGTAGGTAGGTGTAGTAGATAGGTGACATTTTGTTGGAGCGGTAGGTGTAGTAGATAGGTGACATTTTGTTGGAGCGGTAGGTGTAGTAGGTAGGTGACATTTTGATGGAGCGGTAGGTGTAGTAGATAGGTCACATTTTGTTGGAGCGGTAGGTGTAGTAGATAGGTAGGTAGGTGTAATAGATAGGTAGATAGGTGACATTTTGTTGGAGCGGTAAGTGTAGTAGATAGGTGACATTTTGTTGGAGCGGTAGGTGTAGTAGATAGGTAGGTAGGTGTAGTAGATAGGTAGATAGGTGACATTTTGTTGGAGCGGTAGGTGTAGTAGGTAGGTAACATTTTGTTTGAGAGGTAGGTGTAGTAGGTAGGTTACATTTTGTTTGAGCGGTAGGTGTAGTAGATAGGTAACATTTTGTTGGAGCGGTAGGTGTAGTAGATAGGTGACATTTTGTTTGAGAGGTAGGTGTAGTAGGTAGGTGACATTTTGTTTGAGTGGTAGGTGTAGTAGATAGGTAGATAGGTGACATTTTGTTGGAGAGTTAGGTGTAGTAGGTAGGTTACATTTTGTTGGAGCGGTAGTTGTAGTAGGTAGGTGACATTTTGTTGGAGCGGTAGGTGTAGTAGGTAGGTAACATTTTATTTGAGAGGTAGGTGTAGTAGGTAGGTGACATTTTGTTTGAGCGGTAGGTGTAGTAGATGGGTGACATTTTGTTTGAGCGGTAGGTGTAGTAGATAGGTGACATTTTGTTTGAGCGGTAAGTGTAGTAGATAGGTGACATTTTGTTGGAGCGGTAGGTATAGTAGATAGGTGACATTTTGTTTGAGCGGTAGGTGTAGTAGATAGGTGACATTTTGTTGGAGCTGTAGGTGTAGTAGATAGGTGACATTTTGTTGGAGCGGTAGGTGTAGTAGATAGGTGACATTTTCTTGAAGCGGTAGGTGTAGTAGATAGGTAGGTAGGTGTAGTAGTTAGGTGACATTTTGTTTGAGCAGTAGGTGTAGTAGGTAGGTAACATTTTGTTTGAGAGGTAGGTGTAGTAGGTAGGTTACATTTTGTTGAAGCGGTAGGTAGGGTACGTAGGTGACATTTTGTTTGAGTGGTAGGTGTCGTAGATAGGTAGATAGGTGACATTTTGTTGGAGAGGTAGGTGTAGTAGGTAGGTTACATTTTGTTGGAGCGGTAGTTGTAGTAGGTAGGTGACATTTTGTTGGAGCGGTAGGTGTAGTAGATAGGTAGGTAGGTGTAGTAGATAGGTAGATAGGTGACATTTTGTTGGAGCGGTAGGTGTAGGAGATAGGTGACATTTTGTTGGAGCGGTAGGTGTAGTAGGTAGGTGACATTTTGTTGGAGCGGTAGGTGTAGTAGGTAGGTAACATTTTATTTGAGAGGTAGGTGTAGTAGGTAGGTGACATTTTGTTTGAGCGGTAGGTGTAGTAGATGGGTGACATTTTGTTGGAGCGGTAGGTGTAGTAGATAGGTAGGTAGGTGTAGTAGATAGGTAGATAGGTGACATTTTGTTGGAGCGGTAGGTTTAGTAGGTAGGTGACATTTTGTTGGAGCGGTAGGTGTAGTAGGTAGGTTACATTTTGTTGGAGCGGTAGTTGTGGTAGTTAGGTGACATTTTGTTGGAGCGGTAGGTGTAGTAGATAGGTAGGTAGGTGTAGTAGATAGGTAGATAGGTGACATTTTGTTGGAGCGGTAGGTGTAGTAGATAGGTGACATTTTGTTGGAGCGGTAGGTGTAGTAGGTAGGTGACATTTTGATGGAGCGGTAGGTGTAGTAGATAGGTCACATTTTGTTGGAGCGGTAGGTGTAGTAGATAGGTAGGTAGGTGTAATAGATAGGTAGATAGGTGACATTTTGTTGGAGCGGTAAGTGTAGTAGATAGGTGACATTTTGTTGGAGCGGTAGGTGTAGTAGATAGGTAGGTAGGTGTAGTAGATAGGTAGATAGGTGACATTTTGTTGGAGCGGTAGGTGTAGTAGGTAGGTAACATTATGTTTGAGAGGTAGGTGTAGTAGGTAGGTTACATTTTGTTTGAGCGGTAGGTGTAGTAGATAGGTAACATTTTGTTGGAGCGGTAGGTGTAGTAGATAGGTAGGTAGGTAGGTGTAGTAGATAGGTAGATAGGTGACATTTTGTTGGAGCGGTAGGTGTAGTAGATAGGTGACATTTTGTTGGAGCGGTAGGTGTAGTAGGTAGGTGACATTTTGTTGGAGCGGTAGGTATAGTAGGTAGGTAACATTTTATTTGAGAGGTAGGTGTAGTAGGTAGGTGACATTTTGTTTGAGCGGTAGGTGTAGTAGATAGGTGACATTTTGTTTGAGAGGTAGGTGTAGTAGGTAGGTGACATTTTGTTTGAGCGGTAGGTGTAGTAGATAGGTGACATTTTGTTGGAGCGGTAGGTGTAGTAGATAGTTAGGTAGGTGTAGTAGATAGGTAGATAGGTGACATTTTGTTTGAGCGGTAGGTGTAGTAGATAGGTGACATTTTGTTGGGGCGGTAGGTGTAGTAGGTAGGTGACATTTTGTTTGAGCGGTAGGTGTAGTTGGTAGGTAGGTAGGTGTAGTAGGTAGGTAACATTTTGTTTGAGCGGTAGCTGTAGTAGATAGGTAGGTAGGTGTAGTAGGTAGGTGACATTTTGTTGGGGCGGTAGGTGTAGTAGATAGGTGACATATTGTTTGAGCGGTAGGTGTAGTAGCTAGTTGACATATTGTTTGAGCGGTAGGTGTCGTAGGTAGGTGACATTTTTTTTGAGCGGTAGGTGTTGTAGATAGGTGACATTTTGTTGGAGCGGTAGGTGTAGTAGATAGGTGACATTTTGTTGGAGCAGTAGGTGTAGTAGGTAGGTGATATTTTGTTGGGGCGGTAGGTGTAGTACATAGGTGACATTTTGTTTGAGCGGTAGGTGTAGTACATAGGTGACATTTTGTTTGAGCGGTAGGTGTAGTAGGTAGGTGAAATTTTGATGAGCGGTAGCTGTAGTAGGTAGGTGACATTTTGTTGGAGCGGTAGGTGTAGTAGATAGGTAGATAGGTGACATTTTGTCTGAGCAGTAGGTGTAGTAGGTAGGTGACATTTTGTTGGAGCGGTAGGTGTAGTAGGTACGTGACATTTTGTTGGAGCGGTAGGTGTAGTAGATAGGTGACATTTTGTTGGAGCGGTAGGTGTAGTAGATAGGTGACATTTTGTTGGAGCGGTAGGTGTAGTAGATTGGTGACATTTTGTTGGAGCTGTAGGTGTAGTAGGTAGGTGACATTTTGTTGGAGCGGTAGTTGTAGTAGGTAGGTGACATTTTGTTTGAGCGGTAGGTGTAGTAGATAGGTAGATAGGTGACATTTTGTTGGAGCGGTAGGTGTAGTGGGTAGGTGACATTTTGTTGGAGCGGTAGGTGTAGTAGGTAGGTAACATTTTGTTTGAGAGGTAGGTGTAGTAGTTAGGTTACATTTTGTTTGAGCGGTAGGTGTAGTAGATAGGTGACATTTTGTTGGAGCGGTAGGTGTAGTAGATAGGTAGGTAGGTGTAGTAGATAGGTAGATAGGTGACATTTTGTTGGAGCGGTAGGTGTAGTAGATAGGTGACATTTTGTTGGAGCGGTAGGTGTAGTAGGTAGGTGACATTTTGTTGGAGCGGTAGGTATAGTAGGTAGGTAACATTTTATTTGAGAGGTAGGTGTAGTAGGTAGGTGACATTTTGTTTGAGCGGTAGGTGTAGTAGATAGGTGACATTTTGTTTGAGAGGTAGGTGTAGTAGGTAGGTGACATTTTGTTTGAGCGGTAGGTGTAGTAGATAGGTGACATTTTGTTGGAGCGGTAGGTGTAGTAGATAGTTAGGTAGGTGTAGTAGATAGGTAGATAGGTGACATTTTGTTTGAGCGGTAGGTGTAGTAGATAGGTGACATTTTGTTGGGGCGGTAGGTGTAGTAGGTAGGTGACATTTTGTTTGAGCGGTAGGTGTAGTTGGTAGGTAGGTAGGTGTAGTAGGTAGGTAACATTTTGTTTGAGCGGTAGCTGTAGTAGATAGGTAGGTAGGTGTAGTAGGTAGGTGACATTTTGTTGGGGCGGTAGGTGTAGTAGATAGGTGACATATTGTTTGAGCGGTAGGTGTAGTAGCTAGTTGACATATTGTTTGAGCGGTAGGTGTCGTAGGTAGGTGACATTTTTTTTGAGCGGTAGGTGTTGTAGATAGGTGACATTTTGTTGGAGCGGTAGGTGTAGTAGATAGGTGACATTTTGTTGGAGCAGTAGGTGTAGTAGGTAGGTGATATTTTGTTGGGGCGGTAGGTGTAGTACATAGGTGACATTTTGTTTGAGCGGTAGGTGTAGTACATAGGTGACATTTTGTTTGAGCGGTAGGTGTAGTAGATAGGTAGATAGGTGACATTTTGTCTGAGCAGTAGGTGTAGTAGGTAGGTGACATTTTGTTGGAGCGGTAGGTGTAGTAGGTACGTGACATTTTGTTGGAGCGGTAGGTGTAGTAGATAGGTGACATTTTGTTGAAGCGGTAGGTGTAGTAGGTAGGTGACATTTTGTTTGAGCGGTAGGTGTAGTAGACAGGTAGATAGGTGACATTTTGTTGGAGCGGTAAGTGTAGTAGGTAGGTGACATTTTGTTGGAGCGGTAGGTGTAGTAGGTAGGTAACATTTTGTTTGAGAGGTAGGTGTAGTAGGTAGGTTACATTTTGTTTGAGCGGTAGGTGTAGTAGATAGGTAACATTTTGTTGGAGCGGTAGGTGTAGTAGATAGGTAGGTAGGTAGGTGTAGTAGATAGGTAGATAGGTGACATTTTGTTGGAGCGGTAGGTGTAGTAGATAGGTGACATTTTGTTGGAGCGGTAGGTGTAGTAGGTAGGTGACATTTTGTTGGAGCGGTAGGTGTAGTAGATAGGTAAACATTTTGTTGGAGCGGTAGGTGTAGTAGATAGGTAGGTAGGTGTAATAGATAGGTAGATAGGTAGATAGGTGACATTTTGTTGGAGCGGTAGGTGTAGTAGATAGGTGACATTTTGTTTGAGAGGTAGGTGTAGTAGGTAGGTGACATTTTGTTTGAGTTGTAGGTGTAGTAGATAGGTAGATAGGTGACATTTTGTTGGAGAGTTAGGTGTAGTAGGTAGGTTACATTTTGTTGGAGCGGTAGTTGTAGTAGGTAGGTGACATTTTGTTGGAGCGGTAGGTGTAGTAGGTAGGTAACATTTTATTTGAGAGGTAGGTATAGTAGATAGGTGACATTTTGTTTGAGCGGTAGGTGTAGTAGATAGGTGACATTTTGTTGGAGCTGTAGGTGTAGTAGATAGGTGACATTTTGTTGGAGCGGTAGGTGTAGTAGATAGGTGACATTTTCTTGAAGCGGTAGGTGTAGTAGATAGGTAGGTAGGTGTAGTAGTTAGGTGACATTTTGTTTGAGCAGTAGGTGTAGTAGGTAGGTAACATTTTGTTTGAGAGGTAGGTGTAGTAGGTAGGTTACATTTTGTTGAAGCGGTAGGTAGGGTACGTAGGTGACATTTTGTTTGAGTGGTAGGTGTCGTAGATAGGTAGATAGGTGACATTTTGTTGGAGAGGTAGGTGTAGTAGGTAGGTTACATTTTGTTGGAGCGGTAGTTGTAGTAGGTAGGTGACATTTTGTTGGAGCGGTAGGTGTAGTAGATAGGTAGGTAGGTGTAGTAGATAGGTAGATAGGTGACATTTTGTTGGAGCGGTAGGTGTAGGAGATAGGTGACATTTTGTTGGAGCGGTAGGTGTAGCAGGTAGGTGACATTTTGTTGGAGCGGTAGGTGTAGTAGGTAGGTAACATTTTATTTGAGAGGTAGGTGTAGTAGGTAGGTGACATTTTGTTTGAGCGGTAGGTGTAGTAGATGGGTGACATTTTGTTGGAGCGGTAGGTGTAGTAGATAGGTAGGTAGGTGTAGTAGATAGGTAGATAGGTGACATTTTGTTGGAGCGGTAGGTTTAGTAGGTAGGTGACATTTTGTTGGAGCGGTAGGTGTAGTAGGTAGGTTACATTTTGTTGGAGCGGTAGTTGTGGTAGTTAGGTGACATTTTGTTGGAGCGGTAGGTGTAGTAGATAGGTAGGTAGGTGTAGTAGATAGGTGACATTTTGTTGGAGCGGTAGGTGTAGTAGGTAGGTGACATTTTGATGGAGCGGTAGGTGTAGTAGATAGGTCACATTTTGTTGGAGCGGTAGGTGTAGTAGATAGGTAGGTAGGTGTAATAGATAGGTAGATAGGTGACATTTTGTTGGAGCGGTAAGTGTAGTAGATAGGTGACATTTTGTTGGAGCAGTAGGTGTAGTAGATAGGTAGGTAGGTGTAGTAGATAGGTAGATAGGTGACATTTTGTTGGAGCGGTAGGTGTAGTAGGTAGGTAACATTTTATTTGAGAGGTAGGTGTAGTAGGTAGGTGACATTTTGTTTGAGCGGTAGGTGTAGTAGATGGGTGACATTTTGTTGGAGCGGTAGGTGTAGTAGATAGGTAGGTAGGTGTAGTAGATAGGTAGATAGGTGACATTTTGTTGGAGCGGTAGGTTTAGTAGGTAGGTGACATTTTGTTGGAGCGGTAGGTGTAGTAGGTAGGTTACATTTTGTTGGAGCGGTAGTTGTGGTAGTTAGGTGACATTTTGTTGGAGCGGTAGGTGTAGTAGATAGGTAGGTAGGTGTAGTAGATAGGTGACATTTTGTTGGAGCGGTAGGTGTAGTAGGTAGGTGACATTTTGATGGAGCGGTAGGTGTAGTAGATAGGTCACATTTTGTTGGAGCGGTAGGTGTAGTAGATAGGTAGGTAGGTGTAATAGATAGGTAGATAGGTGACATTTTGTTGGAGCGGTAAGTGTAGTAGATAGGTGACATTTTGTTGGAGCAGTAGGTGTAGTAGATAGGTAGGTAGGTGTAGTAGATAGGTAGATAGGTGACATTTTGTTGGAGCGGTAGGTGTAGTAGGTAGGTAACATTTTGTTTGAGAGGTAGGTGTAGTAGGTAGGTTACATTTTGTTTGAGCGGTAGGTGTAGTAGATAGGTAACATTTTGTTGGAGCGGTAGGTGTAGTAGATAGGTGACATTTTGTTTGAGAGGTAGGTGTAGTAGGTAGGTGACATTTTGTTTGAGTGGTAGGTGTAGTAGATAGGTAGATAGGTGACATTTTGTTGGAGAGTTAGGTGTAGTAGGTAGGTTACATTTTGTTGGAGCGGTAGTTGTAGTAGGTAGGTGACATTTTGTTGGAGCGGTAGGTGTAGTAGGTAGGTAACATTTTATTTGAGAGGTAGGTGTAGTAGATAGGTGACATTTTGTTGGAGCGGTAGGTATAGTAGATAGGTGACATTTTGTTTGAGCGGTAGGTGTAGTAGATAGGTGACATTTTGTTTGAGCGGTAAGTGTAGTAGATAGGTGACATTTTGTTGGAGCGGTAGGTATAGTAGATAGGTGACATTTTGTTTGAGCGGTAGGTGTAGTAGATAGGTGACATTTTGTTGGAGCTGTAGGTGTAGTAGATAGGTGACATTTTGTTGGAGCGGTAGGTGTAGTAGATAGGTGACATTTTCTTGAAGCGGTAGGTGTAGTAGATAGGTAGGTAGGTGTAGTAGTTAGGTGACATTTTGTTTGAGCAGTAGGTGTAGTAGGTAGGTAACATTTTGTTTGAGAGGTAGGTGTAGTAGGTAGGTTACATTTTGTTGAAGCGGTAGGTAGGGTACGTAGGTGACATTTTGTTTGAGTGGTAGGTGTCGTAGATAGGTAGATAGGTGACATTTTGTTGGAGAGGTAGGTGTAGTAGATAGGTAGGTAGGTGTAGTAGATAGGTAGATAGGTGACATTTTGTTGGAGCGGTAGGTTTAGTAGGTAGGTGACATTTTGTTGGAGCGGTAGGTGTAGTAGGTAGGTTACATTTTGTTGGAGCGGTAGTTGTGGTAGTTAGGTGACATTTTGTTGGAGCGGTAGGTGTAGTAGATAGGTAGGTAGGTGTAGTAGATAGGTAGATAGGTGACATTTTGTTGGAGCGGTAGGTGTAGTAGATAGGTGACATTTTGTTGGAGCGGTAGGTGTAGTAGGTAGGTGACATTTTGATGGAGCGGTAGGTGTAGTAGATAGGTCACATTTTGTTGGAGCGGTAGGTGTAGTAGATAGGTAGGTAGGTGTAATAGATAGGTAGATAGGTGACATTTTGTTGGAGCGGTAGGTGTAGTAGGTAGGTAACATTTTGTTTGAGAGGTAGGTGTAGTAGGTAGGTTACATTTTGTTTGAGCGGTAGGTGTAGTAGATAGGTAACATTTTGTTGGAGCGGTAGGTGTAGTAGATAGGTAGGTAGGTAGGTGTAGTAGATAGGTAGATAGGTGACATTTTGTTGGAGCGGTAGGTGTAGTAGATAGGTGACATTTTGTTGGAGCGGTAGGTGTAGTAGGTAGGTGACATTTTGTTGGAGCGGTAGGTATAGTAGGTAGGTAACATTTTATTTGAGAGGTAGGTGTAGTAGGTAGGTGACATTTTGTTTGAGCGGTAGGTGTAGTAGATAGGTGACATTTTGTTTGAGAGGTAGGTGTAGTAGGTAGGTGACATTTTGTTTGAGCGGTAGGTGTAGTAGATAGGTGACATTTTGTTGGAGCGGTAGGTGTAGTAGATAGTTAGGTAGGTGTAGTAGATAGGTAGATAGGTGACATTTTGTTTGAGCGGTAGGTGTAGTAGATAGGTGACATTTTGTTGGGGCGGTAGGTGTAGTAGGTAGGTGACATTTTGTTTGAGCGGTAGGTGTAGTTGGTAGGTAGGTAGGTGTAGTAGGTAGGTAACATTTTGTTTGAGCGGTAGCTGTAGTAGATAGGTAGGTAGGTGTAGTAGGTAGGTGACATTTTGTTGGGGCGGTAGGTGTAGTAGATAGGTGACATATTGTTTGAGCGGTAGGTGTAGTAGCTAGTTGACATATTGTTTGAGCGGTAGGTGTCGTAGGTAGGTGACATTTTTTTTGAGCGGTAGGTGTTGTAGATAGGTGACATTTTGTTGGAGCGGTAGGTGTAGTAGATAGGTGACATTTTGTTGGAGCAGTAGGTGTAGTAGGTAGGTGATATTTTGTTGGGGCGGTAGGTGTAGTACATAGGTGACATTTTGTTTGAGCGGTAGGTGTAGTACATAGGTGACATTTTGTTTGAGCGGTAGGTGTAGTAGATAGGTAGATAGGTGACATTTTGTCTGAGCAGTAGGTGTAGTAGGTAGGTGACATTTTGTTGGAGCGGTAGGTGTAGTAGGTACGTGACATTTTGTTGGAGCGGTAGGTGTAGTAGATAGGTGACATTTTGTTGAAGCGGTAGGTGTAGTAGGTAGGTGACATTTTGTTTGAGCGGTAGGTGTAGTAGACAGGTAGATAGGTGACATTTTGTTGGAGCGGTAAGTGTAGTAGGTAGGTGACATTTTGTTGGAGCGGTAGGTGTAGTAGGTAGGTAACATTTTGTTTGAGAGGTAGGTGTAGTAGGTAGGTTACATTTTGTTTGAGCGGTAGGTGTAGTAGATAGGTAACATTTTGTTGGAGCGGTAGGTGTAGTAGATAGGTAGGTAGGTAGGTGTAGTAGATAGGTAGATAGGTGACATTTTGTTGGAGCGGTAGGTGTAGTAGATAGGTGACATTTTGTTGGAGCGGTAGGTGTAGTAGGTAGGTGACATTTTGTTGGAGCGGTAGGTATAGTAGGTAGGTAACATTTTATTTGAGAGGTAGGTGTAGTAGGTAGGTGACATTTTGTTTGAGCGGTAGGTGTAGTAGATAGGTGACATTTTGTTTGAGAGGTAGGTGTAGTAGGTAGGTGACATTTTGTTTGAGCGGTAGGTGTAGTAGATAGGTGACATTTTGTTGGAGCGGTAGGTGTAGTAGATAGTTAGGTAGGTGTAGTAGATAGGTAGATAGGTGACATTTTGTTTGAGCGGTAGGTGTAGTAGATAGGTGACATTTTGTTGGGGCGGTAGGTGTAGTAGGTAGGTGACATTTTGTTTGAGCGGTAGGTGTAGTTGGTAGGTAGGTAGGTGTAGTAGGTAGGTAACATTTTGTTTGAGCGGTAGCTGTAGTAGATAGGTAGGTAGGTGTAGTAGGTAGGTGACATTTTGTTGGGGCGGTAGGTGTAGTAGATAGGTGACATATTGTTTGAGCGGTAGGTGTAGTAGCTAGTTGACATATTGTTTGAGCGGTAGGTGTCGTAGGTAGGTGACATTTTTTTTGAGCGGTAGGTGTTGTAGATAGGTGACATTTTGTTGGAGCGGTAGGTGTAGTAGATAGGTGACATTTTGTTGGAGCAGTAGGTGTAGTAGGTAGGTGATATTTTGTTGGGGCGGTAGGTGTAGTACATAGGTGACATTTTGTTTGAGCGGTAGGTGTAGTACATAGGTGACATTTTGTTTGAGCGGTAGGTGTAGTAGGTAGGTGATATTTTGTTGGGGCGGTAGGTGTAGTACATAGGTGACATTTTGTTTGAGCGGTAGGTGTAGTACATAGGTGACATTTTGTTTGAGCGGTAGGTGTAGTAGGTAGGTGAAATTTTGATGAGCGGTAGCTGTAGTAGGTAGGTGACATTTTGTTGGAGCGGTAGGTGTAGTAGATAGGTAGATAGGTGACATTTTGTCTGAGCAGTAGGTGTAGTAGGTAGGTGACATTTTGTTGGAGCGGTAGGTGTAGTAGGTACGTGACATTTTGTTGGAGCGGTAGGTGTAGTAGATAGGTGACATTTTGTTGGAGCGGTAGGTGTAGTAGATAGGTGACATTTTGTTGGAGCGGTAGGTGTAGTAGATTGGTGACATTTTGTTGGAGCTGTAGGTGTAGTAGGTAGGTGACATTTTGTTGGAGCGGTAGGTGTAGTAGGTAGGTGACATTTTGTTTGAGCGGTAGGTGTAGTAGATAGGTAGATAGGTGACATTTTGTTGGAGCGGTAGGTGTAGTAGGTAGGTGACATTTTGTTGGAGCGGTAGGTGTAGTAGGTAGGTAACATTTTGTTTGAGAGGTAGGTGTAGTAGGTAGGTTACATTTTGTTTGAGCGGTAGGTGTAGTAGATAGGTGACATTTTGTTGGAGCGGTAGGTGTAGTAGATAGGTAGGTAGGTGTAGTAGATAGGTAGATAGGTGACATTTTGTTGGAGCGGTAGGTGTAGTAGATAGGTGACATTTTGTTGGAGCGGTAGGTGTAGTAGGTAGGTGACATTTTGTTGGAGCGGTAGGTATAGTAGGTAGGTAACATTTTATTTGAGAGGTAGGTGTAGTAGGTAGGTGACATTTTGTTTGAGCGGTAGGTGTAGTAGATAGGTGACATTTTGTTTGAGAGGTAGGTGTAGTAGGTAGGTGACATTTTGTTTGAGCGGTAGGTGTAGTAGATAGGTGACATTTTGTTGGGGCGGTAGGTGTAGTAGGTAGGTGACATTTTGTTTGAGCGGTAGGTGTAGTTGGTAGGTAGGTAGGTGTAGTAGGTAGGTAACATTTTGTTTGAGCGGTAGCTGTAGTAGATAGGTAGGTAGGTGTAGTAGGTAGGTGACATTTTGTTGGGGCGGTAGGTGTAGTAGATAGGTGACATATTGTTTGAGCGGTAGGTGTAGTAGCTAGTTGACATATTGTTTGAGCGGTAGGTGTCGTAGGTAGGTGACATTTTTTTTGAGCGGTAGGTGTTGTAGATAGGTGACATTATGTTGGAGCGGTAGGTGTAGTAGATAGGTGACATTTTGTTGGAGCAGTAGGTGTAGTAGGTAGGTGATATTTTGTTGGGGCGGTAGGTGTAGTACATAGGTGACATTTTGTTTGAGCGGTAGGTGTAGTACATAGGTGACATTTTGTTTGAGCGGTAGGTGTAGTAGATAGGTAGATAGGTGACATTTTGTCTGAGCAGTAGGTGTAGTAGGTAGGTGACATTTTGTTGGAGCGGTAGGTGTAGTAGGTACGTGACATTTTGTTGGAGCGGTAGGTGTAGTAGATAGGTGACATTTTGTTGGAGCGGTAGGTGTAGTAGATAGGTGACATTTTGTTGGAGCGGTAGGTGTAGTAGATTGGTGACATTTTGTTGGAGCTGTAGGTGTAGTAGGTAGGTGACATTTTGTTGGAGCGGTAGGTGTAGTAGGTAGGTGACATTTTGTTGGAGCGGTAGGTGTAGTAGGTAGGTGACATTTTGTTTGAGCGGTAGGTGTAGTAGGTAGGTGACATTTTGTCTGAGCGGTAGGTGTAGTAAATAGGTGACATTTTGTCTAAGCGGTAGGTGTAGTAGGTAGGTGACATTTTGTCTGAGCGGTAGGTGTAGTAGATAGGTGACATTCTGTTTGAGCGGTAGATGTAGTAGGTAGGTGACATTTTGTTTGAGCGTTAGGTGTAGTAGATAGGTGACATTTTGTTTGAGCGGTACGTGTATTAGATAGGTAGGTGTAGTAGGTAGGTGACATTTTGTTTGAGCGGTAGGTGTAATAGATAGGTGACATTTTGTTGGAGCGGTAGGTGTAGTAGATAGATGACATTTTGTTTGAGTGGTAGGTGTAGTAGATAGATGACATTTTGTTGGAGCGGTAGGTGTAGTAGGTAGGTGACATTTTGTTGGAGTGGTAGGTGTAGTAGGTAGGTAACATTTTGTTGGAGCGGTAGGTGTAGTGGATAGGTAGGTAGGTGTAGTAGGTAGGTGACATTTTGTTGGAGTGGTAGGTGTAGTGGATAGGTAGGTAGGTGTAGTAGATAGGTGACATTTTGTTGAAGCGGTAGGTGTAGTAGATAGGTGACATTTTGTTTGAGCGGTAGGTGTAGTAGGTAGGTGACATTTTGTTGGGAGCGGTAGGTGTAGTAGATAGGTGACATTTTGTTGGAGCGGTAGGTGTAGTAGATAGGTAGGTAGGTGACATTTTGTTGGAGCGGTAGGCGTAGTAGATAGGTGACATTTTGTTGAAGCGGTAGGTGTAGTAGATAGGTGACATTTTGTTTGAGCGGTAGGTGTAGTAGGTAGGTGACATTTTGTTGGGAGCGGTAGGTGTAGTAGATAGGTGACATTTTGTTGGAGCGGTAGGTGTAGTAGATAGGTAGGTAGGTGACATTTTGTTGGAGCGGTAGGCGTAGTAGATAGGTGACATCTTGTTGGAGCGGTAGGCGTAGTAGATAGGTAGGTAGGTGTAGTAGGTAGGTGACATTTTTTGGAGCGGTAGGTGTAGTAGATAGGTGACATTTTGTTGGAGCGGTAGGTGTAGTAGGTAGGTGACATTTTGTTGGAGTGGTAGGTGTATTGGATAGGTAGGTAGGTGTAGTAGGTAGGTGACATTTTGTTGGAGCGGTAGGTCTAGTAGATAGGTGACATTTTGTTGAAGCGGTAGGTGTAGTAGATAGGTGACATTTTGTTGGAGCGGTAGGTGTAGTAGATAGGTATGTAGGTGTAGTAGATAGGTGACATTTTGTTGGAGCGGTAGGTGTAGTAGATAGGTGACATTTTGTTGGAGCGGTAGGTGTAGTAGATAGGTAGGTAGGTAGGTAGGTAGGTGACATTTTGTTGGAGCGGTAGGTGTAGTAGGTAGGTAGGCAACATACGTATTTCCAGCCCAGAGTGGTTTTACAGTTTTCACAGTAGATGTCAGCGACGGCATGTAAACCTGTCAGGAGAACCCGCTCCTCGGCCGGCCCACAGCCCACGTTCACACTAAGGGAGAGAGAGAGAGAAAACAGCTCAATTTAAGGTTATGTTTAGGCATAAGGTTGGATGTAAGAGATGTTTAAATAAGAGTATTTAAAGATAAATTGTTGCAGCTTGGTCCGTTATAGACAAGCTGACGAAACATCAGGGTTTTAATACCTAGAGTTAAAGAGGGGGTTTAATACATACACAGAGTTAAAGAGGGGGTTTAATACATACACAGAGTTAAAGAGGGGGTTTAATACATACACAGAGTTAAAGAGGGGGTTTAATACTTCTAACCCCCCCTTAAAAGATTTAGATGCACTATTGTAAAGTGGTTGTTCCACTGGACATTATAAGGTGAATGCACCAATTTGTAAGTCGCTCTGGATAAGAGCGTCTGCTAAATGACTTAAATGTAAATGTAAATACTTACACAGAGTTATAGAGGGGGTTAAATACATACACAGAGTTAAAGAGGGGGTTTAATACATACACAGAGTTAAAGAGGGGGTTTAATACATACACAGAGTTATAGAGGGGGTTTAATACATACACAGAGTTAAAGAGGGAGTTTAATACATACAGAGTTAAAGAGGGGGTTTAATACTGACAGAGTTAAAGAGGGGGTTTTAATACATACACAGAGTTAAAGAGGGGGTTTAATACATACAGAGTTAAAGAGGGGGTTTAATACATACACAGAGTTATAGAGGGGGTTTAATACATACACAGAGTTAAAGAGGGGGTTTAATACTTACACAGAGTTAAAGAGGTAGGCTCTCCCCTGGCTGCCTTGGAATGACTGGAGCAGAGAAAATTAAAAAAACGTTAGATCACAAGAAGGAACCTCAGAAAAGTATTGCGGTGTGGGCAGACAGACAGACAGACAGACAGGGTATTGGAAAATGTGCTGTAGCCCTGGCCCCCTACTCTCTCTGTATCTCTGTCTATGTGTGTGTGGCCCCCTGCTTTCTGCATCTCTGTCTATGTGTGTGTGGCCCCCTACTCTATCTGTATCTCTGTCTATGTGGTGTGGCCCCCTACTCTCTCTGTATCTCTGTCTATGTGTGTGTGGCCCCCTGTTCTCTCTGTATCTCTCTGTGTGTGGCCCCCTGTTCTCTCTGTATCTCTCTGTGTGTGGCCCCCTGTTCTCTCTGTATCTCTCTGTGTGTGGCCCCCTGTTCTCTCTGTCTCTGTATCTCTCTGTGTGTGTGTG